>NC_067146.1:11914513-12228013 GCF_903995435.1 Acomys russatus | reverse complement strand
GAGACTTGAGTGTGTTCAGAGTTGTGATGCTTTTACTGACAATCTTTCTGCTTTTTAAAAAGGCGAACACTTTCAATGTTTTTACCATCAGTCCTTTGCATGTAAGGACCAAGTTAGAAGTTCAACATTTTCTGAAATATTCCTAAATATAGCTGTCATTTGCATTCTATACTAATCAAGGTGGCCTTTTTAGTATTGACCATTATCAACTAACTCTGAAAAACATCTAAGATGCTCTATACTTGACAGTATCAGATATGCAGCCAATATTTAATTCTTTAAAAAATAAACTCATCAATCTCATTAGTATGCAAGTTTGCTTTACTTTTTAATAAACGGTAAAATTATATGCACGCCAAAGAATTCTGTGGGGTTTTTTTTGCTTTTGCTTTTTTGAGACAGGGTTTCTCTGTTATCTTGGCTGTCTTGGACTCGCTTTGTAGACCAGGCTGACCTGGAACTCACCACAATCTGACTGCCTGTCCCCTGTATGTTGGGATTAAAGGCAGGCGTTAGCACGCCCAGCTCAAAGAATTATTTTAAAATAAGTTTTTGTGGTTTGTTAACAGTAAATGTTTAATTTGTATATTTGTTGTATTTGTTTATATATCCAGGGTCACAAGATTTTTTCTGGGGCTAGAAAGATAGCTAGTGGTTAAGAGCAGTGTCTGGTCTTGCAGAGGACCTGAGGATGGCCCAGCACCTGCATGGCTGCTTAATGTCACCTGACTCCCTCCTCTGGCCTCCATGGGCTCTAAGCATTGCATGTGGTACACTTTCACATGTGGGCAGAACACTCATAAACATAAAAAAGAAGTATTTGAAAGTTTTTCTTCTTGGCTAGGTATGGTGGCGCACACCTTTAATCCCAGCACTGGGGAGACAGAAGCTGGCAGATCTCTGTGCATTCCAGACTTGCCTGGTCTATATTGTGAGTCCCAGGACAGCCAAGGATACGTGGAGAGACCCTGCCTCAAAAACAAACAAACAAATACAAGTAAAGTTTTTAAAAGTTGTTCTTGAACTAAAAGGGGTTGCAAATGGAGCTTATATTAAAATCCAGAAGATCAAGATAAAACAAAAATTTACAACATATGGAAAACAAAAGATGCTATATGATGGGCTGGCTAGGAAAGGGGACATCTCTGAGAAAGCAATGCTTGAGGTGGGGGGGTGGGAGGAAACAGCCATATAAAGATCAGGAGACAGAATTCCACTAAGAAAATAGTTCTTGAACACTATGATCAAGAAGAAGAATAAAGGGCTGAGCTGCATACTGCTAGTGACCAACCACCCTCTGTGATCTCACCCCCTAACCAGAACAAGGCTGTGTGGGAAAGGCAGCTTTCAGCCTGTGGGTGGACCAAGTAGTATGCTCTCATGAGCTTTTTTTGTTTTTTTCCTTTAAAAAAATTTTTTTTGAGATTACAACATAATTACTTCTTTCCTGTTCCTCTCTCCAAATCCTCCTATATATCCCTCCTTGCTTCCTAACAAGTATCTATCTGTCTATCTATCAAGACAGGGCCTCTCTGACTAGGCTGGCCTCACACAGAGAGAGAGATCCTCTGCCTCTGCCCAGGACTTCCCATTTCTGGACGATGTAGCTCTAAGTGATCCTTTTCTCCTTTTCTTGTGCCTTCAGCAACTATTTTCTTAGTCATTCTTGCAATCCTTTTAGAAGGCACTAAAAGTCCCACTTAAAGATAAATTGGACACAAGCCTAACAGTCCCTAAGGCAGATAACAATCTAGTAGAGAAAAAAATTTAACAGGCACAAAAAAAAAACTAGTAAAAAGTCAAGGGGGCTGGAGAGATGGCTGAGAGGTTAAAAGTACTGGCTGCTCTTCCAAAGGTCTTGAGTTCAATTCCCAGCAACCACATGGTGGCTCACAACCATCTATAATATGATCTGATACCCTCTTCTGGCGTGCATGTATATAAGCAGACAGACCACTGTATACATTAAAAAAAATAAAATTAAAAAAAAGTCAAAGTGGACAAAGGAGAGAACTGCAAGATGTTTAGCAATTCCTAATAGCACAACAGCACAGGACAAGCTCACAGGTAAGAGCATCAGAAGGGAGTAGTTATCAAGACTGGATCTGAACTTGTAGATAAAAAACCATTTACCCTGTTTTAGTATCACCAATTCACTTTAAACAGATTTTTAATTACCTTCAAGTCCCTAGCAGGCGACAAGCTAAGGACTGGAAGCTTGCTGCTACCATCCTCTGTGATATCCAACACAGTGTTCTGAAGAACTGACTCACTGGTCGGTCTGTTCCAGGAATGAGTTACCATGGAAGGAGGCTAAGTGTCTACCACAGTACTCATCTCATTTATTTTTTCTAAAACTAAGTGGCATTTTCAGAATATATTTTTGTTTTGTTTTTACGACAGGGTTTCTCTACGTAGCCCTGGCTATCCTGGACTCACTTTGTAGACCAGGCTGGCCTCGAACTCACAGCGATCTGCCTGCCTCTGCCTCCTGAGTGCTGGGATTAAAGCCTGCACCACCACACCTGGCCAGAATACACTCTTTAAAAAAAAAACAAAAAACAAAAACAAACAAACAAAAAACTACATTTGTGTATGTGTGTGTATATAGGTATACACACACATATATACATATAACTATACCTTTAGTTCAGAACCTTATAAACTGTATTAGTTCTTTTTGTTTTTGTTTAAATTTTCCAGCCAGTCTTCCTATGTAGGCCACCAATGCCCTCAAACTTCTTCCTGCCTCAGCTTCCTGAGCACTGAAATTACCAGTGATCTATACCTGGCCCAGAGTTTTTATATTTAAAAATTAAAAAAAAAAAAAAAAAAAAGTTAAAAATTCTGTCTGTTTGGGGGGGGGGTGGGGGGCAGTATTTTCACAGGAATGAAGCCAGAGGCATCAGATCCTCCAGAACTGAAGTTACAGGCCAATGCTAGCAGCCTGACATGGGTGCAGGAAACCGAACTCAGGTCCTATTCAAGAATACCTCGTTAAGACTCTCCCAACGATCTCTTCAGCCCTTCACTGGCTCCTGTGGTCAGCCTCACCAGCCAGCTTGCACAGGGCGACTCCTTGTCTCCACCCTGAGAGGCTGCAGTGACTGACAGTCCCCATGCCCACCTGAAATGTCTTGAGTTCTGGGATCTAGACTCCAGTGCTCATGTTTGTGTAGCAAGTGCTTTTAACCACTGAATGGTCTCCCCAGCCCGCCCTGCCCCATCTTTTCCCCCCATTGAGCAAACCTTCCCACACAGCCCCTCAAATGTCTTTCCCATTCCCAACATAACAAATTAACCACTGAAGAAAAGCCAAACATTCTTTTGAGGCAAATGTCTCAATGTCTCCAAAAAATATTCTGTGGCCAAACTCACCATAGAGAGCTGTCCAAGTTTGATTAATTACATCTAGACACACAGTTCCTGACCTGAAACAGATGGAAAATGGCACTTTTAAAAAGTTAGAAATCTAGTTGCATGTTTCAGGCAGCTAGTTTTATCAAAATCACTTTGTAACAGATTCTTGAAATTGAGTGAGTGGGAGAAGCACAGGTATTTACAAGCTCTTTTGTGTTTCGCTTACAAACAGCAACGGACAAGAGCAACTAGTCTAAGAAGAAACCAGCTGAGCCGGGTGATGAGAACTAAACTGAGAACTAGACAGCCTAGTGACTGCCCAGCACAGTCAGTGTGCACACGGGTAGGCAGCCTAGTGACTGCCCAGCACAGTCAGTGTGCACACGGGTAGGCAGCCTAGTGACTCTGCCCAGCACAGTCAGTGTGCACACGGGTAGGCAGCCTAGTGACTGTGCCCAGCACAGTCAGTGTGCACACGGGTAGGCAGCCTAGTGACTCTGCCCAGCACAGTCAGTGTGCACACGGGTAGGTAGCCTAGTGACTGCCCTGCACAGTCAGTGTGCACATTCTCTGCATCTCCTACGAACAACAAACTCAGATTAAAGGGTGATTTTAAAGAGCGCTCTTATTTTTTTAAACCTTGACTTTATAGATGAGAAAAGTAAGTTGAGGAACTGATCTTGATTAAAGTTATTTAAAGGAAACTTGACAACTAAAGGTAGTATATGAACCTGACACTATCACATCGTACTAAATTCCTTAATCTTCTTTACTGTGGTTACTTAAGAGAACAGACATCCTTGTCACTGAGGGACACTGAGGGACAACGTAGACGTGTAATCTATTCATACAAGGTTCACAAAAATTTCCTAACAGTTGTGAGACAGCAAAACTAAAGCTGGATGAAGAAAAAGTATAGTCCAAATAACCAGCACTGAAGGACAAGACACGATGCAATGAAGTAATTTGAAAACAATCATTAGGAAACAGGTAATTAAGATTTGTTAACTAAAATGAAATTATCATTAATTCATATTTATCCCTCAAGAACTAAGCCATATGTTAAAGGCGGATGGCAGTAAATCCATATGCTGACAACAGGTCAGTGAGCACTCATAGTCCTACCACTCATAAAACTCAAAGGGTAACTCAGGGTTCTTTTCTAGCAGTGGAAGAGAGATGACCTCTAATTAATCAAGAAAGTTGCTGCTAAAATTTAAACATTTTTAAATAGTTACTTACGCTTCATCAATGTTGGGATGGAAAATTTTATTCATGAATCCTGCAAAAAGAGATGTTAATTAGCACTACAAAGTATGCAGAGAACAATGAGTTTTAACCTGTCAGTACTGGAGACCACTACTTAGGATTGGAAAAGGTAGTGATACTCAAATTGTTACTTTCAACCTTAGATCTTTGGCAATTTATAAGATTATATTCACCCCAACTAACTAAACTACAAGTTCTGTAACAAATAAGTAAGCTTTGTAACTGTGCAGCTGTATCAGATAATCTTTTCTTTTTTTTAAATTAAAAAAAATTTTTTTAAAGACAGGGTTTCTCTGTGTAGCCCTGGTTGTCCTGGACTCGCTTTGTAGACCAGGCTGGATTCAAACACAGAGATTCACCTGCCTCTGCCTCCTGAGTGCTGGGGTTAAAGTTGTGCATCACCACTGCCCAGCTCAGATAATCTTTTTTTGTTTTGTTTTTAGAGACAGGGTCTCTGTGTAGTCCTGGCTGTCCTGGACTCACAGAGATCCACCTGCCTCTGCCTGGGATTAAAGGTATGAGCCACCATGCCCAGCTTTGCCTCTGCCTCTTGAGTGCTGGGATTACAGGCGTATGCAACTGTGCCTGGCATCAGATAATCTTATAAGCAACTTGTCTTCTGAATTATCCAGAAACTTGCCAAGAGCATATATTATAAAGTGATTCGTAACTAGTGTGCGATGAAAGCTTAGAAGCGCCACGCTCCCGGCTGTGCTGCTCAAGCCTTCCTGAAGGTCCGCGCTTGAACTCTTGATGTTATTGATGGGTTACACTGGCCACTCAGCGGAACACGAACAAAGCTGCTGAAGTTAGAACACTGTTTCCAAACCACAACATTTCACAAGAACAGTGACCAAGGCGGCTCCTTTGAATCTATTCACTCAAAAGAAGTCAATTTTGATTAAAATTGAGGCAACCAAGAAATAAGGCAAGGAATAAAAAATGCATGCTCTAAGATAGTTGAATCTGTCAGAATTAACTTTTAAAATGTATTCCTAGACAAAATATACACTTAAATCTTGCTGTTAAAAGTCCAAGAAGAAATGTATTCATTTTAAACTCAAACTTAGTGATGCAATCAGTATATACAAATGCAAATAACAATATCCTGAGGAGAAGAAACTCAAAGCTCCTCACTGTGCCATCTTTCTGCCGTGTTTCCCTGTTAGGACAATGCTGCCCTATTGCACACTTTCAACAAGTTCCTCTCGGATGACTAGCACCATCACTGTCCCCACTCCACTCTTTCACCCCTTTCCCACAGATTCTATCTGCCCTTCCAAATATGGTGGTCAGCTGGGTGTGAGAGGCAGAGGCAGGCGGATCGCTGTGAGTTAGAGGCCAGCCTGGTCTACAAAGTGTGTCCAGAACAGTCAAGGCTACACAGAGAAATCCTGTCTCAAAAAACCAAACCAAACCAAACCAACAAAATACCCAAATATGGTTGTCAACACCTACTTGGCAGCCATTTAGTCAGGGTACAAAAATGAGGCAGCACTATTCTCCCAGAGGTTACTATAGTAGCAGGCCAAGAGACAAGAGTCTCTGACACGGAGAGCACACAGGGAAAGGAGGAGAGGCTATGAAAACACAGACGTGGCAACTTAGAGCACAGCCTTAAGTGATTTTCAAAAACCTTAGAAACATCCCTCAAGTTAGGAAACAAGAATCAAGAACACGAGGGGCACAGGCACCTTCCCACTCTGCTCTGGCCATTCCAAACAGCAATCTCGCCCTTAACTCTTGTGCTTAGAACTATTATGTTTCGACAGTTAAGACAAAGCCTTATCTACTAAACTATTACAGCAAGAAAGTCCTGTAATGTATAATAGCTTCGATGCAAAAGGCTGCTGCATTGATACTAATTTTTCATTAAGGAAAATTAAAGATGCTTAAGAGATATCCTAAGCCAATAGAAGCGCTCATGTCTTAAAAGGAGAAAATATTCCATAAGCCTAGGAAAATGCTAGTTATGTACATGTCCAGGATAAGGTATGAGAATACTGGAAGTAACTATTGTAACAGATGGTGCACATGTTTAATTCCAGTAGAGGCAGAGGCAGGAGGTGGTCTGAGTTTGAGGCCAGTCTAGTCTACACAGTGAGGTTCCAGGCCAACTAGAACTACAAAGCAGGAGGGTAGGGGCGCAGGAGTCAAGAACTGAACCCCAGCCCCCATAGATGGGGCTAAAACAAGTGCAGAACACCCAAGGACTGGTAATCCTACATAGCTAGGCAGAGTGAACTAGATCAACGTTGTCAGTTTGGATACCTTTAAAGTTAAGTTTAAAAAGGAAAATAGAACATGGTACTATAAGCCTTGTCAAGTCTTTAGCTTAGGAGGTGCAGTCCTAAGGAAAAACCTAAATGGAGATGTTGTCAAGCTGCTTACTAAGTATCTGTATACACACACAGACAGAGATGCTCTCAGCCTTCTCGGCAACTTTCTTCTTGAGTAACTGCTGTCCACTCCAAGTGCTGAGTGACTGCCTGAACATTTAGTCCTAATGGGACATCATATCAAACAAAGGCCCCTCCTCAAGCTCAGAAACATGGAGGAAGACGAGGCAGGGACAATGTTAAGAAGCGGAGGATGGGAAAGGATGCTGTGATGTACTTTCTTCTAAATATGAACTCAACACAGCTACAGTTACCCACACAAGATCAAGGGAATAAGGTCAGCCAACATCCCAGCAGGCAGCACTAACTGGACTGTTGTTGGGGGGTGGGGAGAGAGAAGTACTTGAGTATCTTTTTTTTTTTTTTTTTTAAAGCCAGTGCGCACACAGATATGAAGCTGGAAGCAAACACATTCAAATGTTAACAGTGTGGAATTCTTTGTTAAAACACTTTTGTCACAGTATTTCAAAATCCTACACCCCAACTCCACTCTCAGAACTAGAGCACCACAGTGTGAAAGGCCTGTAAGTGTCACGAGTCTGAGTGGTGACTTCAGGATTTCTACATTTCCTTTTATGGCACTCCTGAATTTCTATGATGTTTAATTTTAAGAGTTAAAAACCTAGCTGGGCGTGGTGGCGCATGCCTGTAAGCCCAGCACTCAGGAAGCAGAGGCAGGCAGATCGCTGTGAGTTTGAGGCCAGCCTGGTCTAAAAAGCAAGTTCAGGGGCTGGAAAGATGGCTCAGTGGTTAAGAGCACTGACTGCTCTTCCAGAGGTTATGAGTTCAATTCCCAGCAACCGCATGGTGGCTCACAACCATCTATAATGTGATCTGATGCCCTTTTCAGCACTGTATGCATAATAATAAATAAATATATTTAAAAAAAAAAAAAAAGCAAGTTCAGGACAGCCAAGGCTACACAGAGAAACCCTGTCTTGGGGGAGGGTAGGGGGACCGTTCAAATAAAGAGAAATAGTATCAAGTTTTAAAAGTAGATTTAATTATATGTGTGTAAACTAGTGCTGTATTGTCTAAAGGAAAATCAATAAAACAAAACCAACTAGCTCTATCCCGGAAGTTGCTGCAGAGCGCTCACGAGCTAGTCGCTCACCGCGGAGATCCGGAGCGGCTGCGTTTGCGGAGCCGTCACCATGCCTCTGGCTAGAGACCTATTACACCCTTCCTTGGAAGAGGAAAAAAAAAAACATAAGAAGAAACGGCTGGTGCAGAGCCCAAATTCTTATTTCATGGACGTGAAATGTCCAGGCTGCTACATTATTACTACGGTTTTCAGCCACGCTCAGACAGTGGTTCTTTGTGTAGGCTGTTCAACAGTGCTGTGCCAGCCCACAGGAGGAAAAGCCAGGCTCACAGAAGGCTCTTCGTTTAGAAGAAAGCAGCACTGATCATGGACGAGTTCCTGAGTCTGTGCTCTTCACAGAAAGCCTTATCAAGTTCAGTTACTCTACCAAGACACTGTAATTACCTTTGATTTTATAAAGTATACAACAATGATCTCCTATTTTGGTGTCAGTTTTTCAATAAAGTTTTAATTATGAACAAAACAAAACAAAACAAAACCAACTATTCTCAGATTTCACATCTTAATTTCCTCTTGTTTAAATAAAACAAAATCCATTACCCAAAACAAAAAAAAACCCAAAAACCAAAACCCAAATCAAGCCCCCACACAGCTTGTAAAGAACAAAAATGGTACTCATGATCTATAACACTTAAGAATACAGAAAAACTGTCTTGAAAAACCATAGTGTAAAATTGTCTTGAAAAACCATAGTGTTATCTCAATCATAAAGAAATTCAGTTTGGCCTCTTACTTGCACCCTCCTGCCCCTGCCTCCCAAGTGCTGGGATTTCAAGGTCTCACAAGCAAGGCAAGTATTCTGCAACTCATCTACTCCACAGCCTACAAAACCTTCCAATGAACAGTAAACAAGACACGATTTCTCTGTGTGTAGCCCTGGCTGTCCTGGACTCCCTTTGTAGAGCAAGCTGGCCTCAAACTCAGAGAGATCCTCCTGCCTCTGCCTCCTGAGTGCTGGGATTAAAGGTGTGCATTGCCATGCCTGGCTTTGTTTTTAACTCAAAAGAATGGTTCTGTATGAACTACAGTAGCTTACCTACTGTTTATGATCCAAATGTATTCTTGGTACTTAACACCCTGCTGCTAAAACTTGCAGTGCACAGCAGTAAAGCAAATGCACCCTGTGCTGACTTCAGCTGAGACTTGTCAGGAGAGCTCTCTATAACAAGCATGTGCTGCACCACATGTACTACTGTCATGGAGAAACAAAGCGGGAAGCCAGGGTAGAAGCTGCAATTTTCTGCTGGGGCCAAAAAAGGTACCTTACCAAGTGGGAGGTGGGGCAGCATTTGGTACCCGAGAGACACCAGGTCATACAAACAGCCAAGTGAAAAGTACACAAGAAATTTTCTTCATTTTACACTTTTGAAGATCAGCAAAGATGCTAGCGGAAATGAAGGGATAAGGGACAAAAAGACCAGATTTGGGACAGAGAGAGCTTTCAAGAAGAGGAGGAGGAGAAACCACTGAAACTAGTGTCTGAACATCAGTTTTTGTTTTTAAACAAATGGCTGTCAAAAAACAAAATAGGCTTGTTGAAGGACAGCTCAATTGGCTGCCAGCACCTTCAGTACTTCAGAGATAAAACAATGGCGTATCTCAAACAAAAAAGAATGAATGGGAATCCTACATGCGAACTAAGCAATTTGAGGGGCACCTTAAAGGAATAAGAATATTGGTGATGAGCTCGGACTATATCAAAACTGTCCGGCAAAGATTAAAGTGTCACTTTTTTTGGCTTGGACTGGAGAGCACACTTGAAATCCATCAGTTTCTACAGTTTCTAGTTAAATTTCAATCTCCTGGTTTGAATACAGAAATTTTAATAGAAAAGGCCAAAATATTTTCAAGAACATACTTTAGTAACAAAAGATCTGGAACCCAGAGTGCAGACCCCAGTACACTGCTAAGAATTAACACATCAGAATTCTGAGACAAGGCAGGGGCACATGCAAAGAGCAAAGCACTAAAATGGCTGGGGTTCTGGCTCCCTGCTCTGGTACCACCTCAGGCTTTGAGCCTGCCATTTTACTTCTAAACATGGGTGCTTTTTTCACCCATGAAGATACATGGCTGGACTATATCATCTTTAAAAACCCCATTCTTAGCCAGACATGATGAGGCACCCCTTTAATCCCAGCACTCAGAAGGCAGAGGCAGGTGAATCGTGCTGTGAGTTCAAGGCCAACCTGGTCTACAAAGTGAGTCCAGGACAGTCAAGGCTACACAGAGAAACCTTGTCTTGAAAAACAAAAACCAAACCAAAAACAAGCAAACAAACAATCAAAAAGACTGGCGATCTTGTGGCCAACAAAGGTGTTTGTTCTGTCCAGCTCTTGGCTGTGGCACCAAGTAGCCAAAGATAAACAACACAATGGTCGTGACTATGCTCCAGTGAAGCTTTCTATACAAACTGCTCCATCCTGCTCTAGAGAAGCCTCTACAGAGCAAGGGATGTAGTTCAGTGGTAGAGGGCTCAATTTAAAAACAAACAACCCATTCTTACTCTTTTTTTCTAGAGATCCTATGGGTGCCAAAAATCTAGGATTTATTAACAGTGTCTAGAACTCTAAGAATAGAGAACTTAAAAGAAAATGTCCAGCAACGAAGTCCCCAAAGGAAACTGATGTGGTTAAGGCAGTGCTGTGAAGTAGAATATTCAAAAATATGACACATAACTACCAGTGTGCTATATCACCACAGAGAACCACGAAATTCACCAACTATTCCAAAGTGGGCAATATCAGCGGATAACTTCGCCTTGAAAGACTGGGTACTATTAGATCAACACTACACAAGAAACCTTCCCAGACCAGAGAGCTTTTCCTATTGAAAGCTTTTGTTTTTATTTTTTATTTATTTTATTTTTTGAGACAGGGTTTCTCTATGTAGCCTTGGCTGTCCTGGACTTGCCTTTGTAGACCAAGCTCGCCTCTAATTCACATCAATCTGCCCCGCCTGCCTCTGCCTCCCCAGTGCTGGGAATAAAGGCGTATGCTATTTGTGTATATCAGCACTCTATTTGCATGTATGACTGCATGATGGAAGAGAGCATCAGACAGAAGAGGGCATCAGATCTCATTACAGGTAGTTGTAAGCCACCATGCGGTTGCTGGGAATTGAACTCAGGACCTCTGGACAAGCAGCCAGTGTTCTTAACCACTGAGCCATCCCATTTTACAAGTTTTTATTTAAAAACCTGTATTTTAAATTTATTTTGGGTTTGTTTTGGTTTTTTGGCTTTTCCAGACAGGGTTTCTCTGTATAGCCTTGGCTGTCCTGGACTCACTTTGTAGACGAGGCTGGCCTTGAGCTCACAGGGACTCGCCTGCCTCTGCTGGGATTAAAGGCGTGCGCCACCATGACTGACATAATGTATTTTAATCATATCCATCCTATCCCTCACTTCTGGATCCCTCCCTCCAGACTATATTGCAAGAGTATGTCAGGCTTTTAAAGGCTGGTGAGAATGTGAAGGTGCATGTGTGGGTTTCAAACATGGCCTACCTAGCCCTGGCTGGCCTGGGACTTCCCTTGTGGCCTCAAACTTGCAACGATCCTCCTCTTTCCAAAGTACATAGATCACAGGCATATGCCATTGTGCTCAGCTTAAAAAAAAAAAAAAAAAAAAGAGCAAAACCCAAAGCCAATCAATAAAGAAGAATATCACTTCCTTTACATTTGTTCTTGGGCTATCCGTGTGCAGAGTCGTTGGCAGTCATTTATGTTCTGGACAACAATGAAACTTGTGGATGAGGATGGGGGAAGACTGGGAGAGAACAAGCTAGGGGTTCTGAGAAGGAGCACGCTCGGACTGAGCGAGTTTGTGCTGGCATGTGCTTCTTCCTTTTGGTAAGGCTATCACGACACTAATGAATGAACATGTCTGCAATGAGAAAATATCCCCAAACACTTGTTTCCATTCCATCAGAAACTATTATGAAGGTATTTTAAGAGAACATATTTTGAAAACAGCTTTTATGGAAACATGGTAAGTAAAAGCTCCAAGTTCCAGAGACAGAGATGGGGGTCGGAGGGGTGGGCAGAGTGCAGGAGACTGAAGTTGGAGCCCCATGTACACCAGGCAAGTGTTCTATCCCTTGAACATATGTATGCATAAAAAAAATTTTTTTTACTCATTATTTATACAGTGTTCTGCCTGCATGTAACACCTTCAGGCCAGAAGAGGGCACCAGATCTCATTATAGATGGTGGTGAGTCACCATGAAGTTGCTGGGACTTGAACTTAGGAGCTTTGGAAGAACAGCCAGTGCTCTTAGCCTCTGAGCCATCTCTCCATCTATGCGGCTTAACATTTTACTTGCTAGTAAGCATACTAATGGCCAAATATGTGGGTGAAGAAATATCCTGGGGCCAATTCCCTATCTGGAAGTTTTGCAAGAGAAAGCATTTTCATTTTGTTATTTGTTAGGACACATATGCCCACAGAAATATTCTCAGAAAGCATGCAATTCAAAGCCAAGCATTCTGCTTTTTAAAGTAGGTATTTAAAAATGTATTTAGGAGCTGAGAATACAGCTTGGTGGTAGAGCTTGTGCATGCATGCATGCATGCATGTATGTACATGCATTTGTATGTTTTGTTTTCAAGATAGTGTTTCTCTGTGTAGCCCTGGTTGTTCTGGAACTCTCTCTTTAGACCAGGGTGGCTTTGAATGCAAGAGTTCAATCTGCCTCTGCCTGCCAGGTGGTGGGATTAAAAGCCTGTATCAGCAGTGCCTGGCTTTCAGAATATATATTTTAAAGAACTGGGGAATGGGCTAGATGGGTAAGAAAAGCGCATTTATAACTAGGGTTGTTCTTCAACAGCACAAGTCTTCTACCAAGCTAGTAAGTTATCACAGCCTTTGCTTACTCAGCTACTGCTTCTTTTTAAGCGCTTTCAGTGTCCTGGTCATTCATCTAGCCACACTGAGGGATCTGGAAGGATTTTATAGCAGCAGGAAGACAGTACAGAACTTCAGGTTTCTAACTTTTTTCTTTTTTGAAGACAGGTCTCACACTATGTAGCTCTGGCTAGCTCATAACTTGCTAGGCAGACCAGGTTAGTGCCTCAAACTCAAGAAATCTGCCTGCTGATGCTCCCCAGTGCTGGGGTTCTGAAGGTGCACTCACCACTTACTAACAATCTTAACATCAGGGTAAAAGTTTAGACTCAAGTCAGACCGCCCAACACAGTGAGCTTCAACAATTACTCAATGTCTTTTGTCTTCCCACTGCCTTATTCCTAAAGCTAGATTAAATAGTGTCATCAACCCATCAGAGGGATGTCAGGAACGTGAAATGAGTTAATACAAGCAACTGACATCCTGTAAGCACTCAGTAACATTAGTTTTGGACACTGAGAATGGTGCATATTTGGATCCAGAACCTAGAAAAGGGGGAGCGGGAGACAGTACAAATTAGAGGTCAGCTTGGTCTACATAACTCTAGAGCAGCCATAGCTGCAGAATGACACCCTGTCTCAAGAAAATAGAAAGATCCAAAAGCTGGGATCTACACCCCAGGGTTAGCATGCACCAGGCCTGAGTCCAATCTGCAGCACCCTCTAAAGACAATACAGCAACAAAGAAGGGAACTTAAATCGGTATAATGAACTTAAGCAAGTTACTTCCTGTCATGGACTGTTTTAGTTGGGTATAGGTTTTTGGGAACAGGAGTTTTTGAAATGTCGGTGGACAACAGACAGAAGAGCAACAAACAGACCAACTTAGGGGAAGTTTGAGGCTGAGTGTCACCTACCTTCTGCCCACCGACACTTCAAAAACTCCCGACCCCAAAGACCCATACCCAACTAAAATGGTCCACCACAACTTCCTTCTCCCCATCTTTCCTTTCTTTTTTGAGATAAGGTCTCAGAATAGAGCAGGCCTTCTGCCTGGCCTCTGACGTGAGGGCTACAGGTGTGCCCTATCACGCCCAGCTAAGTGACTTCATGCTACTGTTCGCATCCCAGGAACGGAACTCTCCAGCACACACATACAGCGCGCTTTTTTGAAATTTTATTATTTTATTTGCGTGTATGTGCATGTTCATGGGTATCCACGTAAAGACGTCCTAAAGCTGGAGTTGTGAGCTGTCCAACATGGGTATGAGGAACCACACTCCAGTCTTTTACAAGAACAGCAAGTGTTCTTAAGCCCTGAGCCATCTCTCTCCATGCCCCACAACCATTTCTTTTAGGCATTGTCAAAGATGTGTGTGGGGGTTGAGGGTGTTTTGATGCTGATATCATCTTTCATGGATTCTCCTTACACTGAACATACACCTACACTACTTCAATAGTTAAACAGCATTGTGATGGACTTTGGTGTGGTCAAAACAAAACAATGAGAAAAACCCCACCAGAATGGAAGCAAACACGGCAGACCTGGCAACTGGTATGGTGATGCATCTCAGCCTTTATGATGTGAAGGAGGACCATCTCTCAAGTGCCTGCACAACAGGGTGTTCCCTCTCCCCCTCTCTCTCCCCGTCTCCTCCCACCCCCACCCCCCTCGGCAGAGTTTCTCTAGGTAGCCCTGGCTGTCCTGGACTCACAGCAATCCGCCTGCCTCTGTCTCCCCAGTGTTGGGATTAAAGGTGTGTGTCACCGAGCCCATCTTGACATAATTCTTTAAAAACAAACAAACAAACAAACAATTTTCAGTTCAAAGAAAATGAAAACTTGGCTGGGGAGAAGGCTCGGTGTTAAAAAAGCTTTGGCTGATCTTCCATAGGACCCAGATCTGACTCCTTGAACCTCACTGAGCAGCTCACACCGGCTTGTAACTCCAGTTCTAAGGCACCTAGTACTCTCCTTTTGGCCTCAGAAAGCATCTGCATGCAGGTGGGATTCACTCATATGGACAACTGAATAAAAATTAAATATCAACCTTGTCATAGGGAAGAAGGAAGAGGAGGAAGAGGAGGGGGAGGAGGAGAAGAAGAAGAAAAAGAAGAAGCCGCCGCCAAGCAGCTAGCACATGTCTTTATCCCAGCACTCAGGAGGCAGAGGCAGGTGGATTGCTTAAGTTTGAGGCCAACCTGGTCTACAAAGAGAGTCCAGGACAGCCAAGGCTACACAGACAAACCCTGTCTCGAAAAACAAGATGTAGGACTCTCAGCACCATGTCTGCTTGCACACTGTCATGCTTTACCCCATGATGATAATGGATGTTTTAAGCCTCTGAACTATAAGGCAGCCCCAATTACATGTTTCCCTTTATAAGAGTTGCCATGATCAGCGTGTCTCTTCACAGCAACAGAAACCCTAACTAAGATACCAAGAATACATCTGCATTCTAACATGAAATCTTTTTTGTTGTTGTTTTTCGAGACAGGGTTTCTGTTTAGCCTTGGCTGTCCTGGACTTGCTGTGTATGGACTTGGCTGGCCTCAAACTCACAAGGATCCACCTGCCTCTGCCTCCCAAGTGCTGGGATTAAAGGTGTGCACCACTACACCTGGCCTAACATTAAATCTTAACAAGAAAGAAATGATCTAATACCAGAAAAGATGTCTAAGAGTAGAAACTTAAGCAGGAAGATTTTTATATAGCCAACAAAAATTTGTGTAATAATGAACTGTCCAAAAGTCATACATTATTAAATGAAAACCCCAGTGCCAAGATGAGGACTACTTCCCTAATGGTCACAGAAGCTTCTCCTCAGGGATTGGAAACAATACAGGCAGTTACCCCGCTCTTGTTTGCTCATCAGAACTAGATGGTAAAACTATACTGTGTAGACAACAACCACCACCTTGATAGTAGCCATGGAGAAATCAAGTGAGACCTGACATGAAGCTTCCTACCTGCTGGCTAGCCTTCACAGTGCCCAAAGGTGCCATGCTGCTGTGCGGGTTACTAGTGGGGTATTGTCATCAACAGTTTTGCCCAGCTGTGGATTCTGTCTTCAATAATAATGGCTCACTAGGCAAGATGAGACTACTGGTACAGTAGTGACAAGTTTGTTATGGGAGTAACCTACTACTTTCTGATTGGATTTGATGTCTGCTCCATAGGAGGAAATTTCACGCCCAGTACTGGAAAACCCAGCCAAAAGCCTGTTGGCTATGGAAGCCATAGGCCACAATCAGGAAGCTACTGCTGTTACTTTGATGTGTCAGGATATGTCTGTTAAACTGCCTTCAAAATAACTATGTCTATGCCTATAGATTAGTGCTGCTGTTAAGATTTATTCCAAGAAGGCTCTTTTTGCAGTGGTCAAAATGACTAACTAGTTAAGAGTACTGAGACAACGCAATTGTCAAATGTCCAAGCCATGAATGGGACATTTATACTACTCCAAAGCTCAGGAAGCAAAGCAGGAGAGGAATAAAGACTGAGAGAGCCAGAGAAAAGGGGTGGGTATGATAGGGTGGAACACTGACGTCAGCGCATGATGTGGCTGTTGCACTCTTGAACTTAGGCAGGTGTGATGATGTGCATAAGATCCCCCACAAGACTGGGCTCATCACCATTGTCAGGTAATAGAGAGGGCCCATGGAGCCCTACGCCTTTCTCAAGATTTACACAAAGTTAATGGTCAATATGGGATGGAGAGACATTCGTCAGTAGCTACTAGTAAGGTGTCCAAGTTTCCATAAACAAACTGTTGGGAAGGGAGAGGGGATTAGCAGGAGTGGAGGTAGGGCTAACAGGTGACACAATAGAAATGTTATTACATGTATATGAAAATGCCACACTAAGCAGGGCGTGGTGGCGCACAATCCCAGCACTTGGGAGGCAGAGGCAGGTGGATTGCTGTGAGTTCGAAGCCAGCCTGGTCTACAAAGCAAGTCCAGGACAGCCAAGGCTGCACAGAAAAACTCTTGTCTTGAAAAAATAAAACAAACAAAAAAGAAAAAAAGAGAAAGAAAGAAAGAAAGAAAGAAAGAAAGAAAGAAAGAAAGAAAGAAAGAAAAAGTCATACTATTACTATGTATAACTAAAAACATCTTTTAAAAATGTGGAAAAAGGCACTGTTCAAGACAGGACTTAAACTGGCTAAGTCCTCTCTCTTCAAGAACACACATGGGCAAGGACAACCCTTAGGAGGGGAAAAAAGCTAATGTACTATTTTACACCAGTTACTAGCATGGGTCACTGACAGCAGGGTCATATCAATAGGACAATTTAATAACTGGCTTCTCTCTGTTGTAACCTGGTACCCAGCTCTCTCTGTCCCACTTCTATTTACTGTAAAGACCATGTTCCTAACCCTCTTTATGCTTCTCAATTACTGTTCCCTCCATCTCATTCCACCTCACATCCCCAGGACACACCAAGAACTGCCATGTCTATGAACAGTTATGCCTCTGCTGTCACAGCCCCAGACATTTTCCCTCTTATCAATCTCCTGTCCTTACCAAGGGTCTTCTAGCATTCATCTTTCTATCTGCCAGCTCTTACACAACTTCAGACTGGACAGCTAACACTGACATCACTCTGCAGCAACCCTCTGCAAATCCCACGCCCTTCCCACAGCAAGTGTCTATCTGCTGTCCAGACATCCCTCTGTATCCCCTCGATGGGGTTACTCCAGTGGTACTGTCATTCCTGTTATATTAAAAAAAAAAAAAAAAAAAAAAAAAAAAAAAAAACCACCAAGGCTCATGCTCTTTATAGGCACAGTATTTGTCTACCACTGACACATTGTCCCATGCATATTAATCATCTCAGGGTTGCCTGTAAGTGACACAATGCATATGCTATGCGATTAGTTGCACTGTATCATTCAGAGAATGCTGTACATATTCCAAATTGATGAAATAACGTTCAGACCATTTTGGCATATAGTTAAGTTCAATCAGTAGATATAGAATCCTTGAATTTAGAGGGCAAATTGTACTTGGAAATCAAGGAGACACTAAGTTTAAAAAAAAAAAAAATCATTCTAATAGTCATCAAAGCAACAGGCCTTGAGTATTTGCTGGGCATGAAGGTTGTTAGCAATATAGAATGTTTGTGGGTTTTATGTCTATTTACTGAGTTTTATTTTTTAAAAAATACAGCAACTTGTCCCAACGAGCTCAAGCACTTTGTATGTATGGACACACTGCCCTCACAGGCTTTCTCTGGCAGCCCACCCTCACTCTCCAAGGACTTTTTCTGCTTTGTGCCATCCATCAAACTTCTGCCTCTTCCCTCAACAGTCCACTTTCATGGGGATGGTATCCAACTGGCCTTCTCATTTTCCATTTTTTATTTTTTCGAGACAGGGTTTCTCTATGTAGCTGTGACTGTCCTGGACTTGCTTTGTAGACCAGGCTGGCCTCGAACTCACAGTGATCTACCTGCCTCTGCCTCCCAGGTGCTGGGATTAAAGGCCTGAGCCATTGCCTAGCCTCATTTTTTTTACTTCTAACATCTTCAATGAACACACTCTCTCTTTTACCTCTTCTTCCATGGCATGACTCCTACTGACCCTACTATACCAAGTTTTTTTCCATAGACAAATCTGTATAGAGAATAGGTTGATAATATTTCAGACTCTCCCACTTAAAACAAAACAAAAAATCCCAACAGGCTGAGCATGATGACATACATGCCTTAAATTCCAGCACTCAGGAGGCAGAGGCAGGTGGATCTCTGAATTCAAGGCCAACCTGGTCTACAGAGCTATAGGCCAGGTAGTGCTAACACAGAGAGATCTTGCCTCAAAAATAAATAAATACATAAATAAATAAATAGGAAGGAAGAAACAAAGAAAGAGAAAAAATAGCTTATAGCTAGGTATGTGGACTCTAACCTTCTAATCATTTGGGAAGTAGAGGAAGATGGTTCTGAGTTCAAGATTCAGTCTCAAAACCAAACCAGAATAAAATAAAACTAAACCTTCCTTTTCGATGGACTTTGCTTTAGTTTTACAGCTGCATATAACCCATGCTGGCCTTGAACTCACTGGGCAGCTGAGAATGAACTTGGAACTCTGATCCTGTTGCCTCTACTTCCTGAGTTAGGACTACATGTATTTGATCTCAAGCCAGATGTCCATTAATTTCTCAACCACAGCATCCTTGTCTATACAGGATCTTTCTGTCAGCTGCTGAATACTGCTTCTATCCTTTGTGTTCTTCTCAGCAGCCAAGTCAACAACAACAACAACAACAACAACAACAACAAAAACAAACCCCCACCATCAACAAACAAAATCTAATCTTTATCTATCTTTCCATTACATTTAAGATGAAATGCAAGCCCTCTCTGACCACCCCTGCCTAAGTGTGTCCCCAGTCTAGGCTGCTGGCACTTCCGATTTCTTCTTGCCTTGTATACTCTTCTCCCTGACCTAGGAAGAACGGGGTTGTCTTTTCTTAAAGTAATAGTTTACAGGTACTTGGTTAGAATTTATAATTAATTCTTAAATATCTAATCCTAAGTTACTATCCCATTACATCAAATCTTTGCATAACGTGACCAGTTACTTTAAATTTTGCCAGGAGCACAGCTGGCTCACTTGTGTATTCCTAGCACGTGAGCAGCACCAGTAGAGCAGGGACCCAATGAGCTTGGCAGAGTGAGCTGCCACACACACTTTAATGCACACTGAGACCGTTCATTTTCAGAGCACCTGTGACAAGGGAACATTTCCAGCTGTGTTCTTATAGTAATGGCTTTAAAATGTCTCATAAAATTTTCCCACTACACTTCTCTATTTGAGATAGGAACTAAATTCAAATCTAAGGTCATGAAAGTACAGAAGTGATTTAAATGGAATTTTGCCTCTTTAGCTCAAAAGTTTATTTATATAAATACTGTAGTGGCACAAAGACACCTTTATTAAGTGCCTAACCCCAAATCTCTCATGACTGACATACTCCTCCCACCCTGAAAACTCACTGCTCACTCCAGTGATGAGCATTAGTCCTGAGGGAGTAGCTATAGACTGCTTCTGTCTAGGAATATATGAATTAGAACTAAACACCCTAGGAGCTCTATAGTTGGTCATACTGTGTTATAAAACTTCAATCCCCAGTGAGGTAACTTCTGACCATAGTGAATAAAACACTGAAATGAGCTGCCCTTTATCAGTGGCACAGCATAAGAATATGGGACACAGATTACCAGAGCATCCTCCAACTAAAAATATATCAGATTAGGAAACATAAAAGGAATTTTGACTAGTTTGATGACCTAAGCTGTACTACTTATGTGTCAGCCTAATTTAATTTAAAGATGTATGCTACGGACCGATACAGCTCACTACACAGTCAAGGAGCACCTTAAATTCCGGATCCCTCCACTTCTGCTGCCACATGCTGGGACTACAAGTGTGCACCACCATGTCTGCTTTACTTTTTTTTTTTAATGTACATCTGGTGCTTGGCCTACATGTCCGTCTGTGTGAGAGGATCAGATCCACTGGGACTCAGCTGTGAGCTGCCATCTGAGTGCTGGGAATTGAACCCTGGTCCTCTGGAAGAGCAGCCACTGAGCAATCCCTTAACCACTGAGCAATCCCTCCAGGCACCCCCTCCTTTTTTTTAATTTTTAAAATAAAACAGTTTTTAAAGGATAGAAGATCTTTACAAAGCAACATACACACTACTAAGCTGGATACAAACATACCAAAAGAAACTGCAAGCACACACTGTAGCTCAAGCACACCATCACTTCACTGTGTAGAGACAGGGACTTACTATGCAGCTCTGGTTGGCCTGAGACTAGATATGCAGCACAGGCCAGAACTGGACTAACAGGAGATCTGCCAGTCTGTGCTTCCAGAGTGCTGTGCTACCCGCCCAGGCCACATAAAGCACTTTACATATTTGTTTTGTTTTAAGTGCACAGTGCTGCCCTCTGATGCATGTGCTCAGCTGTGCAGCTACTGCACATGTGTTTTCCTGCTCTGGTGGAAGCGTTTTCCTAACAGCTGAGCACATGCTATAGCTAACATGGAATCTGGAGTGCCTGCATGAGAGCGTGTGAAGCAACTTCTCAGATTAAAACAGAATCTTCATAGACTGAGGATTATTTGAGATTACAAATATTTCTAAAGATTCCATTTGCACGCTCACATCTCCAAAGCTTTGAAAGATAACAAAACACAGCTTTTTAGAATAAAAACTCATTGCCTCACACATCTTCTAAAGAATATTTGGTACTCTATGTCCATCTTGTCTTACTAACCTTCCTAATGTCAAGAAAGGTAGCCAACACTTTTGAGTGTTTCATGGATCAGCTAACAAGCACAGAGAATTCACTTAATTATAACAGGGTCCTATGTAGTTTAGGCTGGCTTTGCTGTGATCCTCTGGCCTTCACCTCCTCAAGTGTTCTGACTGGGTATGTACTACTGAGACTGGCTGTATATTTTCCCTTCTTGTTACACACACACAACACACACACACACACACCCCCCACACCCTTGCCCAAAGTAATCCTCCTGTCTCAACTTCCTGATTACTAGTACCATAGAGACATGAACCACCAAATCAAACTTCTTTTCTTTCTGTTTTTTTTTTTTTTTAAAGAGGTGGGGTCAACATGCTGTCCACTGGCCCCAAACTTGCAGGTTTAAGCAATCCTTCTACTGACTAGCTCCAACTACAGATTAGCACTACAGCTCCTAGCCAGTACTTCATTTTCTAGAAAGGAAATAGATCAGATGAATATCATTTTATGGAAAAATGAGAACCAAGTCTAGACCTCTTCCCTGATAGCCAGTGATAACTTGCTGGTCATGCATGCCTAACTATATATAACTGCAGAGGGCCTAACTAGCAGCAGTGCTAACAGGCATGCCAGGAAACATCTACAAATAAAAAAGTAAGTATAAAAAATTAACCAGACGGTTGTGCGTACTGGCACATACTTTAATCCTAGCACTGGAGGGCAAGGACAGGCAGGCTCTGGAGCTCACTGGCCAGGCAACCTAGCCGAACTGTGAGGTCTCGGTCCCAGGGAGACCCTGCCTCAAAAACCAACATGTACACATTCCTCGACATTTAACTCACGCAAATTATATACTTATAAATATTTAAAAATCCAAGCTAGGGTGATAGCATACACTAAAGTAAGTAAAAGGAGAGACTGAAGGACTGTCTGGGTCTACACAGGGACAGACAGACAGACAGACAGACCCACCCACACCCAAATGGTAAGAATAAAAGATATTTAATCTATTTATCTATTTCAAGTATTGGGGGCTGAACTCAGGGCCTCACACTTTCTAGGCAAACACTCTGCCACCAAGCTAAGCCTCCCAATTCCACACCGACTCAACAGTACATATGAAAGAACACTGAGTTGAGTTTATATTTTTCTTTCCTTTCTGTTTAATTCTGTCTATACTACTGCCTCTCAAAATGCTTGGAAGTACATCTTAACAGTTTTACATTGTTGATGACCTGAAAATGGGTCACCTCACAAACTGATTAAAATGCTTACACAACCCTCCTCTGAAGGAAAGGGCAGCTTGTACAAATATTTCAACTGGATCAACTTCCTTAAGGGAAGATGATATTCACTAGTAGAATATAAAAATATGACATATACAGAAAGGGAAATAAAACCTAAGTGCTAAATTAACTTGGTCATCTGTCTTAACCAAGTGCATACATACCATGTCATTACTTTGGGCCTTTGTGCCATTGGTTAGCAGATAAGGTAACTTAGGGCAGGGAATGCATTGCAGCTCAGTGGTGGTGCTCCCTGCTAGCACGATCCCAGCAACAAACAGCCGAAAGCCTGAGGAAGAGCTGTATCTCTACAGCACAGGCTGCATTCTCACGGTTGACTCTTGGCTTCCACAGCCCTACTGTTTGCTGTAAGTAGCAATGTAAGGTAACAAAACTCTAATTGGAATGCCAATTTTCTGTCTTTAAAAAGGCACTTATGATACATATGTGAAAGCTTACATTTGAAATGTTCAATAGAAAGAAGTAAGTCAGGCGTGGGAAACCACAGCAGAAGAGCCCTCTGAGGAGTGGCACCTACCTTCTCCCACTATGGAATGAAGCTGGGGGTGGGCTTTTGATGCCCAGCCACACAGGTCTAATGTCCAGTGTGCTCGTGAGCTGTGTGGGACTCCACACCTGACAGTCACTCTGCTACCATGCCTAGCTTCACAGCTTGCAGGATCTTGCAGCCCTGGGGTAATTTCTCATCTGTTTTTCCATAAACATCTCCCAGGTGGCTGCAGGTTTAGAAAACCTACCTAAGGGCCTGAAGGAAAAGAACAGCAAAGTGTTCAAATGAACACTAAGAATTCCCCAGGTTAAGAAAAAATTACGGATGCTCTTTAGTATTTTTAGGACATAAAACTCTATAAGAAATAAAGTGGTTTGATACTGGTACAAGCTGCACCTTCTGACAAGACTCATTCTGGGTCATCATTAACACACTGCATCATTCTAGCGTACTGTCTGCATGCACTACACAGAGATGTGGAGCCTGGAATCAAAGCAAATGTCAGCGTGTTTTAGTCCATTTCTTTAAAAAAAATTTTTTGCTAGAATAGGGGTTGGTCTAAATGCAGGAGTCTATGCATTAGTTCTAAAGACAGCTCACAACTGAGTCAGTCCTAGGGGACCCCTTACCCTCTTGGGAATGTGCAGATATACATGCAGACAAAACACCCATATATATAAGTACATGAATTTTTTTTTTAAGCCAAGAAAGAAAAAATCTAATTCAGTAAAAATTTCTGGACTTAATCACCTCTCATAAAATATAGGATTTTTAGTCTCCTTAGATTTCAGAATTGTTTGTAGTGAAACCAAAACTCATCACATACCTATAGACGGAGATTTGAAAGGGTATTTATCAGGAAGATCCACTCTAACTTTCCACACTCCGCCTTCATATGGTGCTGGAACAGAAATAAAACACGTTATCCATTAGAATTGTGTCTCCAAATTAGAAAATAAACCCAAGTGCAAATGAACATTGAATCTCTCTCTCTCCTGAAAACGGCCTCGAAGTAATTCCTCAAAGTGCTGGGAACTAGCTGAACATGGTGACCTAGTCTGTAATCCTAGCACTTAAGAAGATACAGCAGGAGGATTGCTGTGGGTTCCAGACTAGCCTGGGTTACAAAGGGAAAAAAAGAGTGCAGGACCAACTACAACCAAAGTTCAAGGGCTGCCTGTACTAAAGTGATTCAAGCCAGCTTGAACAGCTTAGAGAGACCCTGCCTCACTAAGGAGGCTGAAGAGATGCCTCAGTTAAGAGCACCTGTTGCAGCCGGGCATGGTGGTGCACACATTTAATCCCTGCACTCGGAAGGCAGAAGCAGGTGGACCGCTGTGAGTTCAAGGCCAGCCTGGTCTACAAAATGAGTTCAGGACAGCCACGGCTACGCAGAGAAACCAAAAACACCTGTTGCTCTTGCAGGGGACCCAGGTTAAATTTCTAGTACCCACAGTGTGGCTCACAACAACCATAACTCCAACCACAGTGGATCTGACTCCCAAGACACCAGGCACACACATGGTGTACATACATATATAGAGGCAAAATACTCATATACATAAAACATTAAAAAATAACTTTTAAAAATATAAAAACGAGAGGACAAGGGAATATTAACTTGGTAGTAGAGCACTTACATAGCATGCACAAAGCTTGGGGCCAGTTACCAGTATCAGAAAAAACAATTACATTTGAAATATCCAGAGTTGAGCTGGGCAGTCGTGGCATACGCCTGTAATCCCAGCACTCAGGAGACAGAGGCAGGCGGATCTCTGTGAGTTCAAGGCCAGCCTGGTCTACAAAGGGAGTCCAGGACATGGAAGCCTACAGAGAGAGAGACCCTGTTTCAAAAAACATACTCATGTTCCTTTCTTCCCTACCTCAGACAACCCCCTAAAGGAAAACAAAGTAAATGCACTTCCCGAGGAGCAGCTAAGTAAATGAATGGCATCGGTTTCTTCACTCCCTGGTTCTAGAGTTCAGTTAACACTTACTTTTCCAAGGCCATGCACCTGATATAGCCCTACTGTCTAGTAAAGATTATAAAAAAAGAACACATACCCACACATGTACTTACTTCCTTGTGGTCCATAAAACTTGACAACAAATTCATTGAGTCCTCCTAGGATTGTAACCTCATGTTTGCTTTCAATGCTGAAGTAGAAGGTAAAGGAAACCACACAGGCTTTATACACACAAGTGAACTACAGGTGATACCCCCGAGACAAGCCAGTTTGAAAGTATTATCAAACTTGAAATATTTCTGGCAAAACATAAATACAGAATTCTAGCACTTTACGAGACACTTTATACCCCTTATGAAAAGAATATGCATAAGCTTTTAATTCAGAAAGACTGACAATAATAAAGGTACTCTCTGTGCAAACTGGGGCAATATCACTGCACGGGATTTGTGTCAAGTTTAATCAGGGAGAACTGGAGCAAAGTTATGGCATTTGTTTTCATTCAGTCTTTTGCATCTTAGATGTGTCTTTTAAGTTTAGGTGCGGATCAGGTGTGGATCAGGACTCTGATCACAGAGGGGCAGCACTTCTAGTTTTCCTCCTCAAAACACTCACCTAGCCTTCAGACACCCCAAGACTCCTTCATAGTGTTGGTTCCGGACTGGGGAGGAGTTCATTCTGTAATGTGCTTGCCAGACAAGCATGAGGACAGGAGCTTTACACCCAGAGCCCACATCAACAGCTAGGCATGGTGGGATACAGTATGACCCCAACCAACACCAAGCAAACAAAGACAGGCAGAGCCCAAGTGCGCTATGGCCAACCAGCGTAGCAAGAAAGCCTTAGGTCCTAACGAGAACTCCTGCTTCAGCAACCAAGGTAGGTCAGGCATGATGATATGCCTGCATACAAGCACTCAGGAGGCAGAGGCAGATGATCTCTGAGCAATGCTATCTTGGTCTAGAGTCAGTGCTACGTAGTAAGATCTTAGAAACAAACTCACTCTCCCCAAAACAAAGTAGATAGCTTCTAAGGCAGTGTTGAAGGTCTGGCCTACACACATACACAAGACACACAGACACACACAGACACAAATACATATGCATTCTCCCCAGCCCCATACTGTAAAAGCCAAGGGGAAATGTGAATCTGGTAAGGAAAAATATAAAGCACATGGCAAGAGAACATGACAAGGGTGGAGAGGAGCCTTAGGAAGCTGAGGGCCGTGAGTTCAAGGGCAATCTGGGCTACACCATGAGCTCAGAGTCTACAGAGATTACAGAACTAGACAACACAAGAAAGGACAAAGGGTGTTTGGGCCAGAGAATCGACAGTACAGTGACAGAGCATGTGTTCAGCATGCATGAGAACCTGGCTTCAGTCTCCAGCATTCTCATTTAAAGTTATTTTAAATATATAGGATGTTATTAGAAGAGTAACAAAGAAAAGGTCCAAACAGCTAAGTCAAAAAGAAAACTAGGAAGGCTAGAGAGATGGCTCAGTGGTAAAGTAAATACAGCTTCTGCAAGTGACTCAAGGAAATTCCCAGCACCATGGCAGGCTGCTCACAAAGGCCCGTAACTCCAACTCCAGGGGATTTGATCTGATGCCTACTGGCTTCCTCAAGCATGTAGTCACAGTCACACACACGCACGCAAAATACCCATATACTTAAAGAAAGAAAAGTGATGGCCTCAGTCTTCACACCCACACGTCTCATAAAGGAGTTCCTCCCAAGAACATACCAACAGGTGCATAGCTATGCTCACCAGAGCTCCTACCTGTAGTGCCTACCTGACATCACCTAAATGTTCGCTGGCCCTTTTACAAAAGGGCCAACTGTGGCAGTAACACAACAGAGGATCCCATCATACTTGAAAAGAGGGAGGACAGGAGCTGGAGATACGATAAAGCATGTAAGGAGGGTTCCAGGCCCAGCACTATAGCCTCCCTCCTCAGAAGTGTAACCATCTGCAAGTGTGACTTCTACTTGTGGACATTGGCTCTAGAAAACTAATGACATCTTTTCAGTCCTGTATCAAAAAGATGCAATAAAACATCTGATTTGCTTAGGGTTCAATCTGCTTGCATCTACTTGACAAAGATTCTTTTTCCTAAATCATGTTAAAACAAGATTAGATCAACGTTTCTGTCTTTAGTACAACCCACATGCCAGATACAACAGGTCTCTAATTACACACTAAATCATACACAGGATTCCTAGCAAAGACCTTTTTGTCTGAGAATCTAAAGGCCAACTAAATGAAAAATGTAAAAAACACAAGTTGGTAATAGATTGCTGAATTTATGCTGCAGTAGAATTGTAGAGACACTAAGAGAGGAAAAAAAAAAAGGGGGGGGGTTCATGTTTGGCTTAAAGAAAAATACCACATAGAAAATGAGCCGTCCCATCACCCTGGATGATGAAGTCATCTGACTGCTCTCACAATGAGGATGTCAAGGGACAAGGGAAGGCAATGAAAGGGCCAGATAAAATGATGAAAGCAACCATCTGTTGCAATGGGCTGGTCAGGCTAGTACCGTAGAGCCTCAGTAGATTCTGTTACCATCTGGGGGTGGGTGTTAGAAAAGAATTTTTTTTTTTTTACTAAATTAAAAAGAAATATTGAAGAACCAAAAATAAATAAATTGATAAAAAAAAAATAAATCAATCTACAGATCTTCAAATACTGCTGATAAAAAAATCTGTCAAATCCATAAATCACATTTTATTCATTTCTCAGTTATTCATAAATACTAGTTATCTACTTAGCATTTCACTGAAGAACTCTGTTTTCAACACAACACTGATCAGCACTGAGGAGCACAAGTCCACGTCACTTTTACAATCCCAGCCGTCACCACCTCATTTCCCTGAATGGCATTATGGTCACACAATCTAATACTTAATGGTGAATGCCAAACTATCAGGACAACTGACATTCTTGGCAAAATGTGTCTATTAGGACTGTAAGTGATTTTTACATAGTTCATAAATTTTCCAGAAAGGGAAACAAGGACTAAGCCTAGACCATGCCATGACATCACAGGGCAGGGACCTAGGATTCAGCCATCACTGCCCCCAGCTTGCTGATAACACGTTTATCAAGAAAGTGGCCTCTAGAGCTGTGTTCCAGGGTGCACAGGGTGAAGAATGTGCTTGTGTTTGTTTGGAGGCAGAAGGTTCATGGCTGCTTCTCTCCATACTGACACCAGTCTGTTTCCTACTCTCTTTGAAAGTGACTACAAAGCAAAGCTTGCCGGGCGTGGTGGCGCACGCCTTTAATCCCAGCACTCGGGAGGCAGAGGCAAGAGGATCTTTGTGAGTTCGAGGCCAGCCTGGTCTACAGAGCAAGTCTAAGGCTACACAGAGAAACCCTGTCCAGGAAAACAAAAGAGCTTAGATATTAGCCAGGCATAGTGGCGCACACCTGTAATCCCAAGCCCTGGGGCAGTGGAGGGGGGCCGGGTGTGGAGAGGTAGGCAGATCTCTGTGAGGTCGAGGTCAGCTTGGTCTATAAAGAGTCCAGGACAGCCAAAGCTACACAGAGAAATCTTGTCTCAAAAAAACAAAAAAAGTTTAGGAATTGAGGCTGGTATGGTGACAGGGGCCAGTGATACGGCACTTGGAAGGTGTAGGAAGGATCAAGAAAAGAGTTCAAAGCTGGCCCTGTAACTCTGCAAGTTTGAAGCTAACCTTAGCAATCAGAAAACCTATCTAAAAAATGAGAGGGGAAATGGGACAACCCCCCCCCCCAAATTTTATAAAATGACCTAATGTTTTTCCTGGGGAAGGAAAATAATCAAGTGATGCCAATTTTAGGAAAACAGAAACTTCTCCTCAACCAAGATGGCTCTGTTAAGATGTGAGTCAACAGCTGACACTGCAAAGTCAACTTTAAGTGGTTTGGGGCTGGGTACTTGTTTTGCCACAGGAGGCCCCAGGTTTGCTTGATCCTAGCAATGGAAACAGTAAAGTTGGAAGGAAAGAGGAGGGAAGAGGAAGAGGAAGAAGAAGGAGAAGGAGGAGGAGGAGGAGGAGGAGGAGAAGAAGAAAAGAAGAATAAAGGCTTTGTAAGGATGTCTATACCCAATCCACTCACAGTGAAAAAAGAGAATCCGTGACAACCAACCTCTGGAGAAAGAGCCTGGCAGTTATACAAAAGCAGGTTCTGGGTGGAGGAGCATGCTGGCCAGGACCAATTGGGCCAACCTGTTAATCTTGACAGGTATGAGACTGAGGTACAGCAGTCCTGAGTTTGAGTGTAACCAGGGCTACATATGAAGTTCAAGGACAGCCTGGGCTACAAAGTGAGAACCTTTCTCAAAAAGAAAAAAAAAATTGTGCCAAAGTTTGTGTTCTTCCTATTAAAATAGAGTGGAATCCCTATTCAAAGAAAATTAAAAACAGAATCAAGGTACTTAGGAAAAAAAAAAAGAAGGGAGTCTGGGGAGATAGCTTGTTGCTCTTCCAGAAGACTGCTCACCACCATCTGTAACTCCATTTCCAGAGGATTTGAGGTCCTCTTCCGGCTGCCATGGAGAATGCACATACATGGTACAGACACAAATAAACACACAGGCAAAATACCCACACATATAAGAGGGTCAGGTTTGATTCCCAGAACCCATAGCAGGTGGCTTACAACAGACTAACTTCTCTCACACACAAAACAAAAACAGCAAAAACACTTCTGAAGAAAAGAAACAAAGAAAAAGCAACTCTGTGTGTGTGTGTGTGTGTGTGTGTGTGTGTGTATGTGTGTGTAGAGAGGAAGAAACCCCCAAATGTAAAGAACTAGGGCAAATTATTATTTGTTTCTCTGAATGTGGAAGGAAACACTACAGGGCAATCAACAAATGAACAGATATGTGTCATTATCCTTTAAGGTCAAGCAATTTTATACTCTTATTTCCCCCAAACTAGTTTTAAGCTTTCTGAATGAAATAATAGGAGTCCCTTAAGCCTGCCTCTAGGGAATACAGTGTGGATCTATTAAATCCACAAAACAGCAGAGACTTCATTTCTATCAGAACTTGTTTATTAAAATTCTACACATCTTCCACATAAGCACCATATGTCAAACAAAAATTACTCTTTAAACAGTGCCTGTCTACAAGAAAGCTTAAAAACATGGCGGTTGTGGTGGCGCACACCTTTAATCCCAGCACTCAGGAGGCAGAGGCAGGCGGATCGTTGTGAGTTTGAGTCCAGGAGAGCCAGGACTGTTACACAGAGAAACCCTGTCTCAAAAAACCTTTAGGGCTGGAGAGATGGCTCAGAGGTTAAGGGTGCCACCTGCTCTTGCCGAGGTCCTGAATTCAATTCCCAGCACCCACATGGTGGCTCACAACCATCTATAACAAGATCTGGTGCCCTCTTCTGGCATGCAGGGGTACATGCAGGCAAAACAATGTATACATAATAAATAAATATTAAAAAAAAAAAACTTTAAAAAAAAGTGTAGTATGGGAACATAAGATATACTCAGTAAGTAGAAAATACAGTCCAGGCATGGTAACTCACACCTGTAATCCTGCACTCAAAAAAGATAAGGCAGGAGAACAAACAAATTTTAGCTACAGCGTGAGCTCCAGAAGGCAAGCCTGGGCTAAATTATGAGATGCAATTTCAAAGACCAAATACTAAAACCCAAACAAAAAATAGTAAAAGCAAAAACACAACTAGAATTTGGAGTCAGGCTTCTTCTAAGACCAGCAAGATGGCTGAGGAGGCAATGGTGCTTGCCACCAACCTGGTGGCCTTGGCTTTGATCTCTGAGACCTATTATGGAGAGAATGGATCCTGTAAGTTGCCCTTTGACCTTCACACAAACACCATGACGGGTACACACGCACAGAAAGATACTACATACATGTACAGAGGCCTCAAGCTTAAGTGTACACAATGTCTTAACAACAATGTTGTTTGGACACGAAGAGGTAGGAACAAACATTTAAAGATACACTTATAATCCCAGCATTTGAGAGGCAGAAAGAACAGAATCAAAGGCCATTCTCAGCTACACCGTAAGTCTGAAATCTGTCCCATAAAACAAAATAATAAAATAATTTCATTTTAAAATTAAGATTAAATTTAAAATAATAAAAATACAGCAAAAACTTAAGATAGGTCATAGAGAATAATAAAGCTTTATTGGGATGAGGGAAATGAGAGAACAGATGGTTCCTGATACAGAAGCAAGCGGGGATGCAGTATTTCCATGCACAGTTCTCACCCATGTGCTTTACAGAGACGCATCAGTTGTGGTGAGCAGAACAGGGAAAGGACAGCAAACACGCAAAGCCAAGAGGGGAGCACTCAAGACATCAACCTGACAGTGGCGCAGGAAGGACAGGCTTCATACTCTAAAGTTGACTGAGCAGGGCACAAGCACTGGCAAGCTCTAATGTTGCTAAAATGTCATCTAAAACCAACAACAACACACTTGGGAGGCAGAGGCAGGTGGGTCACTGTGAGGTCAAGGCCAGCCTGGTCTACAGGCCAGGGCAGCCAAGGCTACACAGGGAAACCCTGTCTTAAAAAAGCCAAAATACAGAAACACAAAACAACAACAACAAACTTTTTTTTCTGTCTTTTTTTTTTTTTAATTTTTTAAAGAGACAGGGTCTCACTCTATAGCCCTCGCTAGTCTGGAGCTTGCTATGAAGACCAAGTTGGCCTTGCGATGTGCCAGCCTCTGCCTCTCAAGTGCTGGGCTACTCTCTTGGGCTGCCACACCCAGCCCATCTTCCTGCCTTTTGTTTTGTTTTAAACGGGTTTCATACAACCCAGGTCGTTCTCAAACTCATCATGCAGCCAAGGATGACCCTGAGCCATCTAAGTACCTCAGTTACAGGTGGGAACTAACACATCCAGATTTCAAAGTTAAACAAACAAACAAACAAACAAATTTCAACACTTCTTTCTAAAATTTTTCTTTTCTTTTCTTTCCAGGTAGCGTCTTCTATGAACAGCCCAGCCTGGCATGTAGCCCATGAACTTTCCCTCTTCTGAATCAGCATTAAGTACTGGGATTACAGGTGTGCATTACCCCACACTTAATTCTACAATCTCCCAGCTTCTTTGTGTTTGACTGCTTTATATATTTAAGATAAGAGTCTCCCTTTTAAACTCTGTCTGGCGGGCTGGAGAGATGGCTCAGAAGCTAAGAGCAGTGACTGTTCTTCCTGAGGTCCTGAGTTCAATTCCCAGCAACAACATGCTGGTTCACAACTATCTATAATGTGATCTAATCCCCTCTTCTGGCATGCAGGTGTACATGCAAGGCAGAGCACCGTATACATACAAAAAACAAAAACAAAACAACAACAAAAAAAAACTGTCTGGCTTCAAACTCATGATCCAACCATCTTAGCCATTCTAGTGCTGTGACAACAGGCATGCCACTATTAATCTCCCTCCCCCCTCCCACCCCCCGATTTTCAAGACAGGATTTCCTTTGTGTAGCCCTGGCTGTCCAGACTCACTTTGTAGACCAGGCTGGCCTCAAGCTCACACGAGATTTACCTACCACTGCCTCCCAAGTGCTGGGATTAAAGGCATGTGCCACCACGCCTGGCTTTAATTAATAAATCTTGAACATTACTTCCTTTTAAACCACCACCCATCTGACTACAAATCACATTAACCTTAAGAGAGAAGATAGACCAGTTTTTATGTTATATCTGACATGTACATATCAGTACCAACTCAATCTCTGAAGATAGAATTAAGCTAAATGTTGAAAAAACATTACTCAAACACTATAATCAAGACATATGTGACTCATGTATAGAAAGCAGGGACATGTCTACAAAGAAATATTTTCTTTGACATTTTTTGAAGTAGTGGGAAAGAATAAAGCTGGCATGGCTAAGTGGTCTAAGGTGCTGAATTAAGAATAAATAAATAAATAATTAATTAAAACCCAATAAATAGTAAGTACTGCTACCCATTCAACATTATCAAAGTGTGAACAACAATGGACCACAGAAATTGAAGAGAAAGATCTTAGATGTGCAGTCATCTCTCTGTAGAACACTGAGCACACCCTCAGGTCATGAAGCTACTTAAGATTTGTGGCTGGCTCTCCTTCCTGTCCTTTCTTTCACTAGACTGGCTAATTATTAGAGTGGGTGTGGGGGGGGGGGGTGTCAGCAATTCCTCATTAGTTGGATGACTCTAATAACAAACAAAGGCATCCACATACAATTAGGTTACTCTTATGAGCAGGCTAGAAATTGCTTTTCTAGAAGATCTGACCAAGGAAAAGATGGCTTTGTTCCCTATCAGGTTATCCAATCTTTCAAACACTATAATGTCTGCTGTCATCTGCAAACAGTTCGGGCCACATTCACAGCTATGTTGGGATTGGTGTGGCCCAAATGCCAGTTAAACATGCCTGCTAGTTGTTTCGCAAAACGTGAGTGGCTGACCCCTGCTGTTCCCTTTACTACTCCATGTTCACTAGGCCTGGCAGGTGTCAATATTTTTTGTTCTTACTGGTTTTATTTTATTTATTTGATTTTTCAAGACAAGGTTTCTCTATGTAGCCTTGGCTGTCCTGGACTCAATTCATGGACTATGCTGGCCTTGAACTCCTATCTCTACCTCCCTGAGTGCTGGCTGCAGGTGTCAATTATTAAGAGGCATTAGCTGCAATTCAAAACTGATTTCATAAACAGTAAAGGGGCTGGGTGTGGTGGCACACACCTTTAATTCCAACACTAGGGAGGTAGAAGCAGGTGGATCACCATGAGTTCAAGGCCAGCATGGTCTACAAAGTGAGTCCAGGACAGCCAGGGCTACACAGAGAAACTCTGCCTCGAAAAAATAAACAAAACAAAACAAAAAAAAAAAGAAAAAAAGAAAAAAAGAAAAAAAGAAAATGAAAAGGGGTCAGAGGACAGCCCACACTTAGGCAGCATGCACAGAAAGTGATAGGTTCACAATCATTCACTACCAAAATACTAATTTGAAGAAAGCAAAGTACAAACAAACATACTAGCTATATGTTAAATGTGATCTACCAGTTAGAGGACACTATATTCTAAAACAGAAGACTTATAAGAGGAAATAGTTCTATTTTTAAAAATGTCTAAAGTGATGTGGTAAACAGCAGCTTCTTCTTGAATGAAAGTCTGCTTAAAACCCACCGCAGCCCGGCCTGGCAGTGCAGGCTCATTGTTTCAGGTACTCTAGAGGTTACAGCTTCTGAATTCAGGGCCTAGCGTCAGTTCAAGGCCAACCTGGGCAACTTAGTGAGGCACTGCCTCAAAATAAAATCTAGGAAGACAACCAGTGAGATGGCTTAGCCACCAAGACTAATGATCTGAGTTCAGTCTCAGAACCCACATTATGGCATGACAGCTGGGTCCTGCCAAGTTTCCTCTGACCTCCATACACTAGCCATGAATGCATATACCCACACATATATACACTAGTAAGTAAATCAAATTTGAAGCTGTCTTATTTATATTTATGATTAAGGTAGAAAAAAAGGAAGATGGCCGAATGTAGTGGCACACGTCTTTAATCCCAGCACTCAGGAGGCAGAGGCAGGTGGATCACTCTGAGTTTGAGGCCAACTTGGTCTACAAAGGGAGTCCAGGATAGTCAAGGCTACACAGAGAAACCCTGTCTTAAAAAGAAGACGATGACGACTATAGACTGTATCATTGATTCTACTTTTAAAATCCACAGTGAAAATAAGGAAAAAAAAAAAAAGGAATGTTTTACAGGGATGGGCAATGTAGCTTGTTGGTAACAATGCTGGTGTAACATGTATGAATCCCGAGTTCAATTCCCAGCATCACAGAGACCACACATGGTGCTACCTGTATGTAACCACAGCATTACAGAAGCAGAAACAGGATGATCATTAGTCCAGGGCTAGATAGAGCACAAGGCCATCCTGGCCTACAGCAGTGCTTGGGCCCTTGCTACTCTTCCAGAATATCCAAATTTAGTTCCGGCAGCCATGTCCTATGGCTCCAGCTCCAAGGAATTTGATTTCCCTCTTCTGTCTTCTGAGGGTACCGAAATGCACATGACATTCACTCACAGACAGACACACACTTTAAAAAGAAATAAATATCTGGGGTGGTAAAATAGTGTGTGCAGCACAAGCACAGAGGTCTGAGTTCAATACCTGGAACCTACATAAACATGCAAGGGAAAAACCAACTCCACAAAGTGACTACTCATACCCACAATAAGAAAATCTAAAAAGGAGTATTTTACCAGAAATCACTCCAATAAATGAGCACAAAACCCTGGAAAGTCAAGAGCTGTGACATGAAGGACACTGTAACTAGATACGGAACGTGATACAAGGGCGCTGTAGGGCTATTTTCGGCACCATATAAGTAACAGGTGATGGTGGTACTGGTGTGGCTTGCCAGGGGACTGGTCAGGACTGGCTGCTTCAGACCAGCAGAGGTTTAACACAGCAAGAAACAGGCTGCCTGGTATAATTATGATATAGCTTAGTATGCAACGGAGGTTTGAGATTTAAATATGCACATAGCAGTACATAAGGGCAAATTGTTGGGAGGTACAGGCAGGAAACAATCAAGTTGCTCACAAAAGATACTTCTTAATAATTCAGGGGGGAAACCCAAAATTATGTAGTAAATCAGGAGAAAACACATACACAAGAGTGGGTGTACACATAGGAGGAAGACTGAGCACAGAAAAGCTGACTGCTCTTTCCTGTTTGTTAGGGTGCACGGGGACATTTAATCAGAGAGGAGAGCACAAACTGCTCAAGCCACGATCTCCGCAGTCAAGGAGGCTGGGGCAGGAGGAGGCAGGACACAGCAAACTACAGCTGACTGTCTCCTTGGAATGCAAGTAAGTAACCTCACTACATTAAGCGTTCTTAGGCTTTATCTTAATTCTTTCCTATGATTTTCCTGAAATTGTAAGATAGAACTGTAGCTTTCAGTCATTTTTTATTACTAACATTTCAGACAGGAAAATGCAAACGTATACATTTAGAAACCCAAATACTAACGGTACGAGCCAACCAGATCTTAAACTATAGGACTCACATCTAGATTCACTCACCCAGCCTACACAGACTGACACAGAAGGCCACATTCTCCCTTTGCCTCTTTCAGCTCTGCTTGTGGTCTTTCGTTTTCTGAAATACAACAAGTCTCATCCTCCTCAGGGACTCTCCTGCCCGTTTCTACAGATAACTGCTGCATCTCATCCTTCTTTTTTTTTTTTGGTTTTTTGAGACAGGGTTTCTCTGTGTAGCCTTGGCCGTCCTGGACTCACTTTGTAGACCAGGCTGGCCTCGAACTCACAGTGATCCGCCTGCCTCTGCCTCCCGAGTGCTGGGAGTAAAGGCGTGCGCCACCACGCCCGGCTATCTCATCCTTCTTGCCCGTTGTCTTAGATGCCACTTCCTCAAAGACCTCCCTGGGCACCTAAGTACACATCCAAATAAACCATGTCTGGTGATTCTCTTTCTGTTGTGGTAGACGATCATAGCTCCCAAATTACATTCTGCCCAGGCCTTATGTCCATTCATTATTTTTTTTCTTTTCTTTTTGAGACAGAGTTTCTCTGTGTAGCCCTGGCTGTCCTGGACTCGCTTTGTAAACCAGGCAGGACTAGAACTCAGTGATCCGTCTCCCTCTGCCTCCCGAGTGCAGGGATTACAGGCGTGCGCCACCACACCCAGCCCTTCATGTCCATTTTTTAGTGGCCTTATGGGCATGGTTTTTTCTTTTTGTTTTCTTGATTACATTCTCTTTTGCCATCAATAATATTAAGGTTTTAAAGAGGAAGAAACCTACCGATCTATTCTTTATTCCAGGCACAAGGCAGAGTGTCGGCCCTACATGGGAACTAAAGAAAAACTGACTAAATGGACAGTGAGAATAGATGCTGTGCATTTTGCTAGAGAGTGTCAGTGGAAAGTAAGTGGTAGGCATGTACTCACACTCCCATCCCAGCCCAGGAGGCCAAGGAAGCAAGGGAAGTTTTCAACCAGTGCTGATGCTGAGTAACCTGCATTCCTTACGTACGAAGGAAGATAGCTTCTGAGCACTAAAATCGAAACCAACACACAATGTCTGGGAGGAGAGGGACATTTTTCAGGAACAATGAGGAAATCAGGGGACATTCTTACCCTTTGAAACCAGAAAAAAACAATCTTAGGTGAAGGCAGACTAGACAGAGAAAACAATACTCATGAGAGAAGCCTACCAGGAAACACTAGCAGGGCTACCACCTGAAAGACAAAGTGTAGTTTCCTACATAGCAAGGCTCAAGTACAGTCAGGTTAAGTGTACTCATACATGCCAAGAAACAAGGTGTCTGCCAGGAAAAGAACTCTATAAACAACAAAGGAAAAGTCCGGGGGCCACTGAGACCCCCCAGACAGAAGATGGGGTGCTGGTCCCAGTAGCAGATGAGTAAGGCCATTTTATGCAGCTTCTGTGCCAGCTCTTTCTCAAATAACCTTCAGGTTGTGGCATCTGACTCCCTGTTATGTCCACCCACAGACACAAGACACCTGTCCACACTGACAAATACTGGCTTTCCAATTTTAACTTTCAGATTTGTGAGTTTAGTTCATCTGAGGCCAAAGAAATTACCTTGCTCTTAGTTCAAATTACATACTTAGGCAGGAGATAAGGGCAACAAAGGGCAGTTAGCGTTGAGCTCAGGATGTAGAAAACTGTCTGAGGTGGACCTGACCAATACAGCAGGCAGTACAGACAAACCAAAGATAACAGCCGCTTTCCTTGCATTATCTGGGAATCATAAAATTCAGCAAGAGGAGCTGGGACACAGATTCCACTTAGGGCTTTAAATCTCAAGTCTCTGAAGGGTAGGATAAGATGTCGCATAGACACTTGACCACCCAGACTACACCTTCAAACTGGGGACTTTTAATTCTGGGGAAGAATATTTATTAAAAAATTGTTTCCCGGGACTGGAGGGGTGGCTCAGAGGTTAAGCGCATTGGATGGTTCTCCCAAAGGTCCTGAGTTTAATTCCCAGCAACCACATGGTGGCTCATAACCATTTATAATGAAATCTGGCGCTCTCTTCTGACAGGCAGGTGTATATGCAGACAGCACGTTGTATGCATAATACATGGCAAAAGGTACAATAGCTCAGTAGGTAAAGATATTTGTTGCCAAAATTAAAGCCCCAAGTTCAATACCTCCGACCTGGCTGAGATTAAGTCAAATCAGATGACTATATTCATCTCGTCCCATTGTCACACTATAGACAAGCCTGCCCCAGTACAGTATTTACACCTTAGAAATCAGCAAACACTACAAACCAGGGTTTCACTTGCTTAAGGGCAGCTGGTCATTATTTACACAAAGCTCATGTTACTACTGTACAAATTCCAGCATGAAAATGCACTAAATGACTAGGCGTGGTGGCTCACGTCTTTAATCCCAGCACTCGAGAGGCAGAGACAGAGGCAGAAGCAGAGGCACAGGTGGATTGCTGTGAGTTCGAGGCCAGCCTAGCCAAGTCCAGGACAGCCAAGGCTATCACAAAGAGGCCCTGTCTCAACAAACAAACAACAACAACAACAAAAGAGGAGCAGGAGGAGTAAGAGGAAAATGCACTAAATGAAAAGGTCCTTTGACAGTGTCTTCTAACTCCAGAAACACCAGTTCTTTTTACCATCAGTAGATGGTCCCCGCCCCCCCAAAAAAAGTGAGATGAAGGCTGTAGAGATGGCTCAGTGGTACATAGCACTGGCTGCTATTCCAAAGGACCCTGCTGTCATCCACATGGCAGCCTACAATAGTTTGTAACTCCAGTCCCAGGGGACAAAAATGCCTTCTGGATTTTAGGGCACCAGGTCCATAGACAGGATCCAAAGGCATGTAGACATGTAGACAAAGCATCCATACACAAAGAATTTTTTAAAATTTAAATGTAAGATATAAATCCTAACATTTTATAGTTTTCAGAACTAATTAAGTGTGACAACATGTCTTTAATCCCAGAAATCAGGAGGCAGGTGCAGGCAGTTCTCTGTGGATTCAAGGCCAGCCTGGTCTACAAAGCAAGTTTCAGGCCAGTCGAGTAATACAGTGAGAACCTATCTCAAAATAAATTAATTAAAATTAAACAAACAAAAAGCTAAAAAAAAAAGCAGACAAGGAAAAAAATGCCAATAAGATAGAAACTGTTATGTCTCTCAACCAAGGTCTCTAGCTGTTATATCACTTTTCTAGAGTTGATACCAACCAACGAGGATTATGTCCAAAATTGCCTCCTTTCTCTTCATTGAAAGTAAATTGTATAGAAGCCCAGTGTGGTGGCACACACCTTTAATCCCTAGGGAGCAGAGGGCAGGTGGTTCTGAGTTCAAGACTAGCCTGGTCTAAACATCGAGTTCCAGGACAGCTAGGGCCACATAGACCCTGTCTCAAAACAAAACAACAAAAGGAAATTACATGGGCCTATTGCTGGAATGTGTTTTCCTCTCTCAAACCAGCTGCACTGCAGTGGAGTCCAGAAGGCTTTCTGGAAGAAACCTACTGTGAAAAGATCAACTCTGTCTTAACAGTTTCAATTTCAGAACTACTTCTGCTTTTCCCCCAACACTTCTAAAACAAAAGAGCTCATTTGTTATGTAGATTATGAGGTGATCACTGAAGAATAAAGAGTTTCTTCTTGGAGGCCCCAGCTAACTATCTACACAAACCCAATCTCAGAACTACCAAGGGACTTTCAAGGGCCAATGTACCCCATATTAGAGCACTGCTGGGGTGCAGGCTACAGTGGGTCTGATTCCGCCAGCCCTTTGCTAACAATCTCGTTTCAAAAGTTAAGTTCCTTACTCAGAAAGCAGAATATAATTTCCCAAGAATAAAAGTTAATTTAACTGTCGAGCATGGTGGTACATGCCTTTAATCCCAGCACTCAGGAGGCGGAGGCAGGAGCATCTCTGTGGGTTCAGGCCAGGCTGATCTACAGAAAGAGTTCCAGGACACCTAGGGCAGAAAAACCCTGTCTCAAAAAACCCAAACAAAATAAAAGTCAATTTAACTAACTTGTATGTGACATGTACTATTATTTTGAGATAATAATCCTCATCCGTATCAATGTCTGCTAGAAAACCACTGCACTCAGAGTTAACTGAGACACTAATGCTTTTATCACTGGAACCTCGCTGCAAATAAAGCCCTTCTCTCTCAGAAGGGAAGACAAAGAAAGAAAGATCAAAACAATTATGTAATATAAGGAGCAAGGATAAAAGGTCAGGGGCAAATGACTTGGAAATGGAAGAACTGTGTGTGTACAAAAATAATTGTAGAACTGGCATGCTATGACATGGTAGTGGCATGCCTTGGATCCTAACACTTGGGAAGTGGAGACAGGAGGATGAGGAGTTCAAAGTCATCTTCAAGAGCTGGAAGATGGCTCAGTCAGTAAGCACCCACAGAAAAAAAGAGCCTGACAAACTCTAACTCCAGAGGAGGCTCAAGCTTCAGTCTGTTGAGAAGTGAAAATGAATTCTGGGGAGAAGCTGATACATAAGCCTTACGTAAAGACGGCTGGCTCATGCCTCCAGCCCCAGCACTGGGGAGACTCATACAAGAGTGTTTTAACAAGTTTGACCCAGCCTGGAATTCATACTGGTTCTAGGCTACTCTGGGATACATAGTGGGACTGTCTTGGGGGGCAGGGCGGGTAGAATACAGTATGGTGCTATAGCTTTAAAAGCAGGAAGAGACAGGATAAGTTATATGCACCCAAAACAGTTTGCGCTGATAGCAAAAAGGAAAAGGGAAGACTGGCAGGAAGCAGACAAGGTACAGACAGACCCCAAACTGTGAGGTTGCTGCAACAGTCCAGGTAAAATGCTATTTAGCAGGAACCAGAGAGCACAGGTAGCGCCGGTAGCAGGCAGAGCGTGGGAGAGGAGTGCAGAGGGTGGAGTGCATGCTTGCTCACAGAACCTGGCTCCCTGCGTTCAAGGCCTGGAGCCACAAAGGTACAAAGAGAGAACCAACTTCACAGTGTTGTCCTCTGACCTTCACACGTGCACATGTACCCCCCACTGTATACACATACATAGTTAAAATTGCAGGCCAGGTGTGCTGGCACACTCCTGTAATCCCAGCACTCCGGAGGCTGAAGCAGGCAATCTGGGAGTTCCCAGCCTAGTCTACATAATGAGTTCTGGGACAGCCAGGACTATGTAGAAAGAGCCTGCTTCAACAATCTCCCCCAACAAACACACACCAAATGACTGGAAAGCACCGTATTTAAGTCAAAAGACAACTTATTGACATGATTATAAAATAAAGACTAAATGTTGTTCTTTTTTCTTTTTATACAATTCAGTGTTGGTCAACAAAGCATCCATCTCTACCACAGCACTGCCCTCATTTCCTACACACCATCAGTGTTCAGCTACTGTTCTAAGCACCTGTGGCCTGTTTATTTCATTTGAGCCTCACTACTGTCCCAGGAGGACACCCATACATTTTACTAATTAGGTCAAAAGCCTTACCTCAAGACCCCTGGGGAGTGGACGGAGAACCAGGTCTGACTTTGCTGATCCTGTTCTTACCCACATTCTCATACTTTATACTTAGCCTGAAGTAACAACTGAAAAAGGGACGGACATCATCTGCAAACTAGTAGGAACACAAGCTTGTGTCTCTCCCTCGGAACTCAGTGAAGACCTTAAGCCCAGGTGGTCACTGGCTTAAGAAGATAAAGTATCAACTGGGCATTCATCTTAGAACGACTACAGGAACAGCACCTACTGCCAGGAGACAGGAGGTTTCCAGCACCAAGTATTAGCTTCACAGATCAAATCTCCAAACAACCCTCTGTGAACAGTACATAGCGTGCGTGCGTGCGTGCGCGTGCGCACACTCCCCCCCCCCCCCCCCCCCCCCGTAAATCAGATGTTTCATCAATGTACTCTATGTGGTCACATGGTACGCTGTGGAAGAGCATAAGCCCTCACTTACTGACCCAGGTTTCAACAGGAGCCTTAGGAAAGTAACTTATCTCCAAGACACTCCCCTGGTAACACAGGCCACACTCCCTGCCACCCAGCCCAGAGTGATCACTATGATGATACACAATTGATTAGTTTAGAGTCAAAGCTCCAGGCTTGGGCAGCTAAACTGATTGCCCCAATCTGCAATTTTCTTAACCTAAGCCTTAGTTTCTCAGTTGTAAAGCATTAGTTATCTCTTAGAGTCTTTCTGAGAACTGAGGAAACCATACAAATACTTTTCCTAAAAAGTGCACCCTTGGCACAGGACACACTGTTGTGTCAGCTGCTACTGCTACTATGTCCGCCTTAGAGGAGGCATTCATAAAGCCTTCTGCCACTAATGTAAGCTATAGGGAAATGACAAGCCACCTCCTCCACAACCACTAGGAATGCTCTTATGGGAGCTGTCGTTCCCTGAAGTTGTGAAAGCAACTTTTATAGCTTTACAGGAACGAGGGAGACACATTTCACAAACTAACACCATTGGCTGGCCTCCCTTTGGCCAAATGGCAAAGGGTCCTTGATCTGCTGCTTCAGTCGTTAAACAACTTACTAACTTCCACTGTTGGCGCTGTTGGCCCTCAGAACACTCAGTCAGGAACAGTGGGAAGAACAGAGGCAGAAGAACAGCATCTGGTCAGCAGTGGGACTTGAACCCTGCAGAGCTGCTTGCTTGCACTTGTGACTACAGCAGAAGCAAACAGAGCAGGCTACATGGCCCAGACTAAGCTGCCCATCTTTTAGAAGAATTCTGTATGTCAGCATGCAGATGCCTTGACCCTCACTGGCACCCCAAAGTCATAAAGATGTTGATATGTAAGGATTTTCCTTGAAACTGTTAGGATATAGAAACAAGACTTAGGCAGGGCGTGGTGGAGCACGCCTTTAATCCCAGCACTCAAGAGGCAGGCAGGAGGATCTCTGTGAGTTCAAGGCCAGCCTGGTCTAAAAGCAAGTCCAGGACAGCCAAGGCTACACAGAGAAACCCTGTCTCCAAAAACCAAAAACCAAAAGAAAAGAAAGAAAGAAAGAAACAAACAAACAAACAAACAAGACCTAAAGAGGTTAAAGGCAACCTGTAACAAAATAACATTCCTTGGCCTCTTCTAGTCTAAGTCCATTTAACCAAAATGTACTTTTCACATCAAGTTCAATTATTAAACACAAAACAAAACCCTTAAAACCCCCGGAGCCCGAGAGACCTTTCTCAGGTGCATTCAAACTCTCAAATGGTGCATATTTCTCATCTGTTTTTTTATTTAAATAATTTTGGGTTCTTCTCCTAAACAGATAATGGGCAGTATAACTAACTCGCTTAGTCTTCCATTAAAGATATTTAATTCATCCTGACATAGTGAGTGGTTCATGCCTGTCAACCTGAGGCTGAGGCAGGGGGACAGCAGTGAGTTTGAGGGCCTGCCAGGGTTACAAAACAAGATCCTATCACACAAAAACATCCCAGTCCCCAACAAAGAGACACCAAGAAAAGATAGGAAACTAATCTCCAGACAATAGCTTTCTCCACCACAGAAACCAATACATTTGGCTTCCACACTTGACCAATATTTGCCTTAAAATTTTCAGTTTTTTGGGGACAGAATATGTACAGGTGGTTAGTAATCTTGTGTTTTTCATTACATTTACTGTGGTGGAAGGTTCCATGTGTGAAAGCACACATGGTTGGTGTGCGGAGTAGGCCTTCTCCCTCTATCATGTGGGTCACAATGACCAACTCAGGTTACTAGACCCAGCAGCAAGCTTCCACCCACTGGACCTCTTTCCAGTCATAGCTTCTCACATTAAAAACAAAACAAAACATTTTTCTATGCCCACCTTCAAACTGAAACGAATGGAAAAAGAAAAGAGAATGAGGAGGAGGACACACACACACACACAGACACACACACACAGACACACACCAAAAACCACCTTAAAACACTAAACTAAGCCGGGCGTGGTGGCGCACGCCTTTAATCCCAGCACTCGGGAGGCAGAGGCAGGCGGATCACTGTGAGTTCGAGGCCAGCCTGGACTACAAAGCGAGTCCAGGGCAGCCAAGGCTACACCGAGAGACCCTGTCTCGAAAAACCAAAAAAAAAAAAAAAAAAAAAAAAAAAAAAAACAAAAAAACACTAAACTAAATTCAGGACCAGAGCCACTCTCTCCAGGCTGTAGTACTGACTTCACATTTACAAACCATACTTTGTTTTGAAAGCTAAGAGGACGAAAACAGCTTTTTTACTTTAGACTCCATTTCTGAAAATGGAAGTCTAAGACTTCAAGGTTACACAGTATACAGAACATCCTGTTCACTTGCTTAACACACCCTGGTCATGGTCACAGCTAATGACCAAACCACCTGCAAGAGTCCCATTTGTTTAGTCTCACACGCTACCTACTGTCCGGCTTTGTTTATTTTAGAATGGTCCCCTTCTATCCAACTGCTCCAACTCCCTTTTGCTGCCAAAGTGTTAACAGGCATTAACATCTGCTAAATGTAGGAAGTAAATCAGAGAGCACCAGCCCCTAGCCAGGAACATCCTTCCCAACTATCAAAATGTGTGTACAGGCACATTTGTGCTTAAGCGTGTACATGCTAAGCTAGAGAAGGTGAAGGGTGAGGCTGACAGAATCTACAAGTCCAGCGGTCGTGGTGGTGCACGCCTTTAATCCCAGCACAGCTCCCGAGACCCAAGCTCTCCTCTATCTTCTGCATGCATTCAAGTAGTACACAGACACACACGCCAGTAAAATATCCACACCAAAATAATATGGGTTTTAGAAAAAGAACCACAGTGATTACTCAAAAGAAAGTTAAAATAGCCAGGGCTGGAGAGATGGCTCAGTGGTTATGAGCACTGGCTGTTCTTTCAGAAGACCCAGGTTCAAGTCCCAGCACCCATATAGCAGCTCATAAATGTCTTCAGGGGATCAGACATACATACATGCAGGCAAAACACCAATGCACATACAATAAAAAAAAAAAATCTTTTTGTTTTTAAAGAAGCTAAAATAGCCTCATGAAAGACTTTCCAAAAACACAAATTCTGAAGAATTGCCAACTCAGCTGGGTGTGGTGGCACACACCTTTAATCCTAGGCAGAAGCAGGCTATTGCTGTGAGTTCAAAGCCAAAATGGTCTATAAAGTGATTCTAGGACAGTAAAAACAAAAACTGCCAACCCTACACAAAGCTATAAGATGTCTGATGAGCCGGGCGTGGTGGTGCATGCCTTTAATCCCAGCACTCGGGAGGCAGAGGCAGGCAGATCGCTGTGAGTTCGAGGCCAGCCTGGTCTACAAAGTGAGTCCAGGATGGCCAAGGCTACACAGAGAAACCCTGTCTCAAAAAACCAAAAAAAAAAAAAAAAAAAAAAAAAGTCTGATGAGACCCAATACACATTGTATACCAGGCTATAAATAAATATATACATACATACATTATCTATGTGTGTGTTTATATGTATGTATAGGGGTGTGTGTGTGTGTGTGTGTGTGTGTGTGTGTGTGTGTGTGTGTGTGTGTGTGTGTGTGTGTGTATCGCACTGTGTATCCCTCTCTCCTCTGTACTTGACACTGAAAGTTGACAAAGTGAGGCTGGAGAGGTGGCTTAGTGGTTAAGAGCAGTGGGTGTTCTTTCAGAGATACTGAGTTCAATTCCCAGCATCCACATGGCAACTCACAACCAGCTATTACTGTACTGCCATGGGATCTGATGCCTTCGTCTAGTGTGCAGATGTAGAAGTAGACTAAATACCCCATATACATAAATAATCTTTAGGAAAAAAAAAGAAAACAACAAAGTTGACAAAATCTAACTCACCCTCCTAGATGTAAGCTTCCTAGAACACGAGCCATGTCTCAACCCTGTGTCACACAGCACTTGGAAAGTGGTGGCTGGATCCTGGACAACAAAAGACTCAAAAAAGGAAAAAGACGGGAGGGGAGGGGAGGGGAGAGGAGAAAAAGCCATATTTTGCTTCTCTTGGTACCATGATTTTGCAAGGAGTTTGAAAGAAAAACACTAAACACTATTTGATTAAAGAAGTTTATGGCCAGTGGTAGTGGAGAGGCAGGTGGATCTCTGAGTTCAAGACATTCAGGGATACACAGAGAAAGCCGGTCCAAAAAAAAAAAAAAGTTTCATGTACAAAATTACTAAAATGAATTTGTAACACTGCCTTCAGACTTTGTACAAAGTGTACATAAAACAAAAATTTTGTGTTTAAACTCGACTTGCTTTCCCAGAATATCTTACCTCGATTATGCAACTATTTCAAAATATCCTGAACCCTAGACACTTCCAATCATGAGAATTCCAGATTAGGGACTCTTGACCTAAAATAAGCCAAATTTAGGTTAAAAGGTCTATAATACAGTATTTGGTGCTGGACAGCTCAGAGGTTAGGAGCCTGGCTGCTCTTCCCGAAGACTGCTCATAGTGGTGCAGTCCCAAGGGATCTAACTCCCTCATCTGGCCAGTACACACAATGTGGTACACAAACACACAAGCAGGCAAAACCTACATTTAAAAATAGCAGAGCTTAGCTGGGCATGATGGCGCACACTTCTAATGTCAGCACTCTGGAGGTAGAGGCAGGTGGATCACACTGTGAGTTCAAGACCAGCCTGATCTACAGAGCAAGTCCACATCAACTAAGACTACACAAAGAAACACTGTCTCAAAAACAACAAAATAGCAGGGCTCGCCAAGACAGGTGGACCTCTGAGTTTGAGGCCAGCCTAGACTACAAAGCAAGCCCAGGACATCCAAGGCTACACAGAGAAACCCTGTCTCAAAAAAATTTTTTATTAATTCAAAAAATAGTAAATAGCAGGGCTTGGTGGTACACATCTTTAATCCTAAGCAGAAACAGGCAGAGCTCTGACAAGAAGCAGCCAGCTAGACCTACATACTGAGACAACCCCCCTCCCTGCCTGATAGATAGACAGACAGACAGACAGACAGACAGACAGACAGACAGACAGATATGACAGATAAATGATAGATTGAATTTCTTGAGAATCAAATGTAATGCTTTGCTCTTAGGCTAATGAAGAGTAAGAATCCCAAACACTAATTAAAATAACTGAGGTGACTGATATGGTCAGGCACAGAAGTACTGCCGAGCACGCTTTACCTTGTGATAAGGGCTCCTATAGCCAAGGCTGAAACTTTTTATATAGTACTATGTAAGCGGTCAGCACTAACCCTAGATCTCCCTTGCTGATACTTCCCAAGCGCTAGGATTATAGGGATGCACCACTACTCCCCAGTAAAACAAGGGCTGCAGAACAAAGAGCAAAGAGAAATTTACTGCTTAGCTGGGCATGGTGGCGCACGCCTTTAATCCCAGTACTTGGGAGGCAGAGGCAGGCAGATCACTGTGAGTTCAAGGCCAGTCTGGTCTACCAGTATAGGACAGCCAAGGCTACACAGAGAAACCCTGTCTTGAAAAACAAAAAACCAACCAACCAAACAAACAAACAAAAACCTGCAGAAATTATTGGTGGTACACACCTTTAATCTCAGCACTTAAAAGGCAGAGGCCAGTAGATCTGAGTTCTACAGGGCTGCTTCCAGGACAGCTAGGGATACACAAAGAAATCCAGTCTTGAAACACCAAAAACCAAAGAAACAAAAATTCAAAATAAGCTCAGACCAAATTCCAGGTCAGCCAAGGCTACACAGAGAAACCTGTCTCAAAAAATAAAACTAAAAGCTTTTAAATTTAAGTTATAGGAGGTGGGCACAGTGGCACACACCTGTAATCCCAGCACTCGGGAGGGAGAGGCAGGCAGATCTCTGTGAGGCCAGCCTGGTCAACAAAGTCCAGGACAGTGTTAGGACTATAAGAGAAACTCTGTTTCGGAAAATTACATTAATTTAATTTATGACTTTTTTTCCAATTCTCTTTTCTATAGAAGGCAAAACTAGTATACATGTCTGAAAATCTTTCACATATGTTCATATACATAAATATATTTATATGTAAATGCATACAAAAAAAGAATATTAAGATTGGTAAGACAAAATTTGTAGAGGAAGTTTATTTCAGAACATGACTGCTCTGACAAGAGATCATATCCAAAGACCTTCTAGGTCTGTATGATCCAGAAGGAATACAAGCACGCCTTTAATCCAGACAGAGGCCAGCAGATCTGAGTTCAAGCCCAGCCTAGTATAAAGCAAGTTTCAGGTAAAGAATTGCTTAGGTCCAGGTATGGTGGTACACGCCTTCAATCTCCAAACAATGAAGGTAAAGTTAGTTTGTAAGAGGAAGCACCCATGTTTGAAAGTGATGTCTAATTGGGTGTCAGAAAATGAGCAATCAGAGAAAGATTTGACAGAATAAGATATGCCCAACTCTCAGGAGAAGGGGTGGGGGAGAGAAGGGGAGGAAGGGAAGGGGAAGAGGAAGGAGGAAAGGGAATGAGAGGAGGAGAAAGGGGAGGGGAGGCCAGTGTTAGCAGGACACTCATAGAGACAGGTTGCAGAGAAAGAATTCAGGTGAATGAGCCAGAGAATGAGCAGGAGCCACATTAGAAAAGGTTGAGGGGCCGGGCGTGGTGGCGCACGCCTTTAATCCCAGCACTCGGGAGGCAGAGGCAGGCAGATTGCTGTGAGTTCGAGGCCAACCTGGTCTACAAAGAGAGTCCAGGACAGCCGAGGCTACCCAGAGAGACCCTGTCTCAAAAACAAAACAAAACAAAACAAAACAGAAAAGGTTGAGGGGCCTGGAGAGATGGCTCAGAGGTTAAGAGCAGCACTGCCTGCTCTTCCAAACGTCCTGAGTTCAATTCCCAGCAACCACATGGTGGCTCATAACCATCTATAATGAGATCTGGTGCCCACTTCTGGCATCTATGGGTACAACATCTATGGGTACATACTCCTCCACGAATATTAAGAATATCAAAGTCAGCTGGACGGTGGTGGTGCACACCTTTAATCCCAGCACTCAGGAGGCAGAGGCAAGCGGATCGCTGTGAGTTCGAGGCCAACCTTGTATACAAAGAGAGTCCAGGACAGCCAAGGCTAACACAGTGAGACCCTGTCTCAAAACAAAACAAAAAAGAATATCAAAGTCCTTCTTTGACTGACTGATGAGAAACACCACAAAGTATGATGTGAAAGCCTGCAGACGCCAGATTGTTCCCAATCAGAAAGGAAGCTCCGCCTGTCCACCAGCAGGAGCCCACAGCTGGCCAGGCACACAGCACTCTAGAACTCTAGAGTGGCGCATTTACATCCTCAGATCTAATAAGCCACCAACCACCTCCCATTCTTCCCTATGACACTCAGCTCCTTTAGAGAAGCTTTCTCTGGGTGTGGCGCCTCATGTCTGCACTGACACAAGGATTGCCAAAGTTCAAGGCCAGCCTGGGCTACAAAGTCAGTTCCACTAGATTATAGTCTAAGACTCTTTCTCAAAAGAAACAACAAAGAGTCAATTTTTCCAAAGCTTGCTCCCTACATTATACTTATGTTTAAAGTACACTAAAGAACTAGGCATGGGTGGGCAAATCTCAAGTTCAGGGCAGCCTGGTCTACACAGCAAGTTCCATGCCAGCCAGAGCTACACAGTAATAAAATAAAATGGCAGAGTACCTGTTACTTATTCACATGCTGTGATCATAAAATAGAAACAATATTAATAACAATGCATTAACTTTGCTTTAAAGAAATATTTTTAGTGTGTGTGGGGGGCCTCATTGTGTTCAGGTGCCTACACAGGCCAAAAAAAAAAAAAGGACATCAAACCCCCTGGAGGTGGAGTTACAGCAGCTGTAAGGTGTCTGATGTGGGTCCTGGGAACTGAACTTGGGTCCTCTGTAAGAACAGCAAGTGTTCTTAACGATTGGGCCGTCTCACCACTACCACCCACCCCTTATGAAACAGTCTCATTATATGACCCAGATTGGAATATCTAGGTTCAAAGTGAGCCCCACCTCCCCCCATGCCAATCCTTCTGAAAAGCAGGGACTAAAGGCAAGGGTCACTGTGACTGTTTAATCTTTTTGGTTTCATTTTGTTTTGAAACAAAGTCTTGCTATAACCCAGGCTGACTTTTCACTCCCTATCTTCGCCGTTTGGCCTCTCAAGTGCTGGAATCAGATGTTAGCTGGATCAAAATCATTTTAAATAGGTATAACTATTTGAAGAAGGAAAAGAAGGCTGCAGAACATGAAATGTCCCTCACAAGCCCATGTTTTTAAAACTTGGTCCCTAGATGGTAACACTGTTTTGGGAAACTGTTAAACTTCTAGGAGGTAAGAGCTAGCTAGTGGAAGTAGGTCTCTGGAGAGCAGGTCCGGGAATTGGGGGGGGGGGGGGGGGGGCAGATGTTATAGCTGGGTCCTGTGTTGAGGCTTCTCTGCTTCCTGGTCCACTAAATATAAGCAAGCAGCGGCCTGCCTCACACTCCTGCCTTGAAAGGAGCTGCGCACCACCAGGCTTTTCCTGCCACAATAGGCCACAACGCCCTCACACCCTGAGTCAGCTAAGGTCTACTCATGGAAATGATTAAGTAACTAATACATGACATGTGGCACACGCCTATAATCCCAGCATTCTCAGGGGAAGTGGGAGGACCAAGAGTTCAAGGCCAGACTGAGCTACAGAACAAAACCATACTGAAATAAGTAAGCAAGTAAGTACCTTTATCCAAACATATCCCCTCCCCACACAGGGTTGGTTTCTCTTGTATACCAGGCTCGCCTGGAATTTACCGAGATCCACCTGCCTATACCTCCCTGAGTGTTGGGATTAAAGGTGTGCAACACCACACCTGGCTAATCCAAGCACTCTTGAGGCAGACAGGCAGATCTCTGAGAGCTCAAGGCCAGCCAGGGCCACAGAAGGATCCTGTCACAAAAAAGGAGGGAGGAGGAGGAGAAAAAGATGACACAAAACCGTAATAAAGTGGGGGGAAATAAGAATGTTAATGATAAATCTAAACAAAAAAGCAAGCAGCTTTGTACATAAGAAACAAGATGTACACAAATTTTACACAGTATGCTTTTTTTTTGTAGCTGACGGAGTCACATCCAGGACTCCCTGCTGCTAGGCTAGGAAAGTTGCCCTACCACTCAGCTACATCCACAGCCTCTTAAGTGTTCTAAGACAGTGTCTACTCCATAACCCAGGCTCAACTAGTTAGTACTCCTACATAGCCCAGTCCAGCTTCAAACTTTTGACCCTCCTGCCTCAGTCTTCAGAGTGCTAAAATTAGAGGTGTGGGCTGGCATGTCTGGCTCCTAGGATTTCATTTTAAAAGCCTGCCATTTAGCACTAAAGTCTAATCTTCTGACGTGGAGTAACTATTTTAATAAGTGGACCACTCCAACAACAGAAACACCATCAATTGACCAGAGTCAATTTAATGCCTGACATGAACATCTAATGCAACATAACCTGTTTCTAAGGAACCAACCTGCAATCCTTTGCTTCTCTCCACACAAAATGACACTACATATTTCATCATATGTACAACACATCATTATGTTATGACACACCAAGAAAGAAAGAAAAAAAGCTGCATTATAGTGACTCACCACCAATTTTAAGACATCTCAATTTCAATGATGTCGAGATGTGGAAAAAAACTGTCTCAGAATTTAGAAAATATGATGTAAACCTGACACTGTTTACCAACATAAAATCGCTTGCCATCTTCACACACCAATTTTCCTTCTGGGCTCAATGTGTATTTTTATGACTTGCTGTATAATTAAGTTCAATGTGATTCATATACTTTATAAAGAACCTACTAATCTGCCTGGCGCTGTGCTAGATACAATTAAGTACACCCTAGACATTATCACAAGTGACAACTTCTCTTTCAACACACATTTGTTAAAGTATTAGCTCTCCAACTTTGTGGTCTCAGCACTCCTTAAACTTTTTTACAGACTTATTTATATGCACAAGTCTTTTGTCTGCACATATGCACATACCTGATCCCTGAGGAGGTTATGGGGAGGATCGAACGCCCTGGAACTAGAACTATGGATGGTTATGAGGCACCACAGGGGTGCTGAGAAGAGAACAGCCAGTGCACCTAACTGCTAGCCACCTCCCCCAAACAACTGGAGAGATAGGTCATTGGACAGTGATTACCAGATAAGTATGAATAAGGCCTTGAGCTAGATGCCCAGGACCCACCTACAACAGCCCAGCACTGCAGTACACACTTGTAACCCCAGCTCTGGGGAAACAGAAGCAGGCGGACTCCGGACTCAGTGAGGAACCTCATCTAAAAATGAGGTGGATAGTTGGAAAGATGGCTTAGCAGTTAAAGCCACCAAGTCTGACAACCTGAGTTAAATCTCTCTGTAACAGTAGAACTGACTGCATCCATGCATGTGAGATGCAGCTCAGTTGGCGCTATCCTTGCCTAGACCCCAGCCCTACATGGACCAGCCATGGTGACGCTGTTAATCCCACAGCACTAGGGAAGCGAAAGCAGGAAGATCAGAAAATTACCCTTAGCTACATAGTAAATTATAGGCACCCTGGGATACAGGATTCCTCATCTTTAAGGGGAAAAACAGTAAGAACGGCACAGCGCTCTTTATATGTGAGTTATGTCTATCTTTTCCTTTTTAGCAATAGAGGGATTAAACCTAAGATATTGCGCATGTTAAGCAAGTGTTCTACCATTGGACTACTCTCAGCCTCTGGGTGGGTGGGGAGAGACAGGCTATAGACCAAATGGAACACACAAAGACCCACCTGACCAGCCCACCCCGAGCAGCTGTAACCACATGCCTGTAAAGCAGGCCCAGCAGAACTGCCCTAAACATGCAGCACATGCTAGTGTGGAACACAACTGATAACATGATTTGGGCACATTAAGGTAGGCGGTTTATCCTGCCCCTGGTTTTGCACCCTGAGTATAAATGTCGATAAAGCACAAAGGGCAAATAATAAAATAACATTACTATTAAGTTCTGGATGAAATTCCTTGGGACTCCCCAGGCAACTCCAGGCAATGTGTATAACAGGACTTCAGAAGAGTCAACTGATAAAACATTTACCAACATAATCCCAGCTCTTGGAAGATGGAGACAGAAGATCAGAAGTTAAAGGCTAGTTTTTGGCCAGATCAAAACACACAAACACACACACACACACACACACACACACACACAAATTATCAGTGACCTAAGGAGCACAACTGTGTTTCTCTGTACCTGAGCATACACACATATGCACACATGCAGAGATGAGGAAGGGCTACACAGCGAGATATCCTGTCTCAAAAAAGAAAAACAGAAATCCCAGTAGTAAATCTGGAGCAAACAAAGATGTTCTTAGCTCTTTTAACAAACCCAAGTGGTCTGCTTTTTTTATTGTGTTTTTCTGTTTTCTCTGTGTTAACCTTGGCTGTCCTGGACTCGCTTTGTAAACCAGGCTGGCCTTGAACTCACAGTGATCCACCGCCTCTGCCTCTGCCTCTGCATCCCAAGTTCCCGAGTGCTGGGATTAAAGGCGTGCACCACCATGCCTGGCTGTGGTCCTCATTTTTTAATGTACAAAAACTATAACATAACATCTAAAAACAATGATGCTACAAGAATACATGGGATGGGGTAGAGAGATGGGTTTGTAGTTAAGAGCAGTTGGTAGTCTTGTAGAAGACCCAGGCTCAATTCCTAGCAGCCACATGACAGTTCACAACCATCTGTTTTCTCCAGTTCCAGAAGATCCAAGGCCCTCTCTGGCCTCTGTAGGTACTGAATAAATGCACAGGGTGCACAGACATACATGCAGGTAAAGCACTATAGTCATTTAAAAAGAAAAAGAAAATCTATTACTATGTAAAATAATATAATATACAATACAGATAAGGAAATAAATGCCAGATTGAAGTCAACAGTGTAAGTTTTAGTTGTTCCTCACTTTGAAACAAGGATAGATTTGGAAAAGTTAGAATTTATACAGGTCTGCTGATATGCACTTTATAATCCCAGAACTCAGGAAGTTGAGGGAGAAGAATTTTGAGTTCAATGGCAGGCTTGGTGGCCATATTTATGTCAGCGCTAGGAGGCAAAAGCAAGAGAATCTGATACTCAAGGCTAACCTCAGCTATAAAAAGTTCCAGGACAGCCTGAGCTACATAAGACCCTTTCTCAAAATAACAGCAACAAAGCAAAACGTTTTATAAAATAGTACTTTTGGCTAAGCGATAGTCATGCATGTCTTTAATCCCAGCTCAAGAGAGGCAGAGGCAAGTGGAGCTCCGTGTGTTCAAGGCCAGCATGGTTGCAGGCCAGCCAAGACTACACAGAGAAACCAATAAATAAGTAAATAAATAGTATTTCTACATGTTATACTTTTGCCTGTAATCCAGCACTCAGGGGGTTACTGTAGGTCATCATGAGCTTAAGTCAACCTACTCAACACATGTAAACAGAGACATCCAGTGCCTACACCCTAAAGTCAAGGCAGTCTGGGCTATAGGAGAAGAAAAAATACCGTCCTGTTTACTCCAAGTGCCCCACTGCCCACAAAACTCAAATCTAAGGTGAGGAGAGGAAGCTCAGGCTCAAAAGAACAAGCTGACTGCCAGCATGGTGTCAAAAAGCTAGCAAGAAGGCCTAATGTGTCACTCAGCTGACACTTAGCACCGATGTGACAGCCAGGTGCTTGTATTTTTAAATACAAAGGTCTAAAAATATACCAGCAGAGTTACTGAGCCAATAAGCTGCTGGTTACACTTCTGACCCACAGACAGCACAGAAACACAGGTGTTCTTAAGAGTTCTGAGCTGCCTTTAGTTTCAAATGAGAGAGGTTGTCACTATACTCATAACTAGTAAGGTGTTGCTACATTACATTCCTACCCCTCAAGACGGGGACAAGAAACCAAATGAATATGACCACATTTTAGTATCTTAGTATCACTTTTCAACAGCTTCACTCATCATCAATAGCTTCAATAATATAGTCTGCTCAATAATGCATATATAAGCCCAGCGGTGGTGGCACACGCCTTTAATCCCAGCACTTGGGAAGCAGAGGCAGGAGGATCTCTGTGAGTTCGAGGCCAACCTGGTTTACACAGAGTTTCCAGACATCATGTTACACAGAGAAACCCTGTCTCAAAAAAACCCAATCAAACAAAAAGCATATACATTAAGACTTTCATCATGCAATAAAATCACTTACTTCTCAAGGAGAAAATTAACAAAAACATTAGCAAAACAAGAAAAAAGACTGAAATGCCGGGTGTAGCGGCGCACGCCTTTCGATTGCCAGCACGTAAGAGACACTGGCAAGTCGATCTCTGTGAGTTCCAAGACAGCCAGAGCTACATACTGAGACCTTGTCTCGAAAAAACAAAAAGAAAATACCCAAAGCTATTAAAGTTTTCTCAATTAAAGGAGTAACTTCAAATAAAAATTCTGAAATCAAGAAAAAGAGATCTAAAGGCCAGCCTGGTCTACAAAATGAGTCCAGGACAGTTACAACTACAAGAGAAGCCATGTCTCGAAAAAGAAAACAAAAACAAAAAAACAAGAAAAAGAGATCTGCCACGCATGGTGGCGCATGAGGCTGGTGGATCACTCTGAGTTTGAGACCAACCTGGTCTACACAGCAAGTCCAGGACAGAGAGACTTTGTCTCCAAAAAACAAACAACGACAACAAAGAAAGAATAAAGAAAAAGAGTGGTGGTGCACGCCTGTAATCCCAGCACTCAGGAGGCAGAGGCAAAGAGATCTCTATGAGTTCAAAGCCAGCCAGGCCTGGTCTACAAAGTGAGTCCAGGACAGCCAAGGTTACACAGAAAAATCCTCTCTTGAAAAGCCAAAGAGAGAGAAATTTATAAGCTGTGGTACAAATGTACAACCTGGCTGCTCAGTAGGCTGAAGCAAAGTAACAGAACAGAGCGGTGCTAGGCTAGCCTGGGCCACAGAGTAAAAAAGGTGAAATTCTACTTAGCTAACTATTTCATGATAATTTGACTAAAAAGCCTAGCTACATTTTAAACCAGGACTTTGACCAAAACAACAAGTCTAATTGCTTTAAAAAAAAAAAAAATCAAAATAGAAAAAAAAAATCTTTAAGGCACTGTGTGTATGGATCAAGATAATGAGGCACTGCTAAAATTAGCAGGTGATGTTACATTATTCTCTTTTATAATTATATAAGCTAGTTAAGAACATATACAGAATGGCCCAGGTGATGTGGGCAAAGGAGAGCTGGTCCCACCGATCATCAGGAAAGCGCCTGATAGCTGGCCCTGGTAGTGTGGGTGTGAGGAGACTTAGCCCATCCCTCCCCTGGGGTGGTACAAGCGCTTACAGCACTCACTCAGATAAACTGGCCCCACCCCGACCTGGGCAAAGTGGGAGAGCTGGCAGGCTACCCACTCAGCTATCACATCACCCAGGTTCACATCCAGGCTTTGAGTTGGAGAACCATCTACCCCATTTATGAACTTCTGGAACAAGTGAAGGGACAGGTTCTGCAGATCCAAAGCTGCAGGATCTCCATGACACAGGGCAACAACAGGATATCCAAGAGGAGTACCTGTGGGGTCCAGTATAGAGAGCATAGCAGAAGCCAGAGGGCCCGATTCACTGCAATGAACATTCATAAGCAAAGCTGTTTAGGCAAAGGGGTATACAATGTGATGCACCACAGCTTTCTTGGGTTGTTTGTTTGTTTGTTGTTTTGTTTTCTTTGGATGAGAGGTTGCAAAGCTGTAGGGCAGATATGGAGGAACAGTGAGATGAGTGGGACTGGGATGACATGAAATTCTCAAAAAAAAAAAAAAAAATCAATAAAAAATAAAAGAATATATCTACATTCTCTTCCAGGTCTAAAACTTTATAATTAAAGAATTCCTTGAGATATATATCCTATTAATATTTTTGCAATCTGTTCTAAATTAAGTCTTTCTTTTATTTCACATTATTATCTCTTTAAAAACAGACAAACAAGAAAAGTGAAATGTCATGAAAATATATTTTAGATCACTTTATTTACATCCCATCTTGTTACCTAAAAGCAGTAATAATTTGCTCTTAATTCAAAAATCAAATATAACTTCTCTATAAAACCCACTAGTGGGCTGGAGAGATAGCTCAGAGGTCAAGAGCACTTTCTGCTCTTCCAAAGGTCCTGAGTTCAATGCCCAGCAACCACACGGTGGCTCACAACCATCTATAACTGTGATTTGATGCCCTCTTCTGGAGTTCAGATGTTCATGCAGGCACAATACTGAATACATAATAAATAAATCTTAAAAAAAAAAAAAAACACTAGCAGGGACAAAAGGCACAGTGGCATATGCCTGTAATCTTAACATCTGGACAACTGAGGTGGAGACGGCTGCAACAAGGCTCTCTATAAACAAGACCAGGAGTCCTGGAACAGACTTATCACCCCATCACTCAGGAACTCAGGAAAATATTTCTGTATATTGAAACAGGGAGCCCATTCTACAGTTTCAGGCCAGCCAGAGCTACCTAGACAGACTGTCTCAATAACAGCAACAACAAACTGCTTCACTAATATGACGCCGTCTATCCAAGCATTACTACTTCCGTAAACTGCTCCTAAAGGCCAAAGTAGCATTGCCTAGAAGATATAACTAACTTCCACTCGAAAAACTTACTTGCAGAAAGAAGCAGTGTACGTTATAATGATCTTATATGCAGTTTCCCTAAGTACAAAAACATGCATAACTATGTGAGCACAATTAACTGCTAAAACTGACTTTATCGAGATGTCATCAGAACTTCAGAGCTGACAAAAAACTCCAATGACATTGAATAAATAGCCAACCTGGCACAGTAAAAACATACAGTATTTTTTAAATTTTTACCTACACATTTACATTATTCTACATATATACAGTATCTATAGCAAGAATGACCATGACACCATCAGGAATTATATAAATGTTACATTCTTAGTGTTTTGCTGTTTGTATTTGACAGCCTTGAAGAAATCATCTTTCCTATCTTGATGCATCTAAATTTCTGAATGTAAATCAATCTCTATCACATCTTGTCATTATCAACTTAAAACATCTATCTAGACCTAAAAACAACTTAACCCCTAAACAACTAAGTTTCGTTTTAAAACTAAGCTACCTGGTCTTCAACTCCATCAGAGACTTGAGAAGGAATAAACTTAATTACCTGAGTATGCAGGGAGTGCAGGTTAGTAGTTTTCCAAATGAAAAGATGACAGAGACAGTTTTCTACCTGAATAGTCACCCAAAACTCTCTATTATGTTGGAGCATTTTCTTCAGCCTTTTGGCCCAATACATCTGACAGACATATTTGTGAGGCAGGAACTAGTGAGGACTTGCTTACCTTGTCTTGGTAGAGTTTGGCCGTCGACTCTGCCTGCATCCAAGCTTGCCCTTCTCAAGGCAAAATTCTGTCTGTGGCAGAAATGACATTTTGCCCAGTGGCTAGTTTGCAACATTTGAAGCTATCACCATAAGGAGGTTCTTTGATGCTCATCATCCTCTTTGAGGTAGGCTGGATGTTGCCAGGAATTAACCTGTCTCATTCAGTGAATCTTTAAAATAATAAAAACATTTTTCTCGAGTGGTGGGATTAAAGGCATGCGCCACCACGCCCAGCTAATAAAAACATTTTTAAATGCCATAATCTGCACGTCTGAGGTGTTTGAAGACCTTATCTAACTATCTTACCTTATCTTTCTATAGAATCATATCTATCTGTTGTACCTAAAATGTATATTCTTGTGATAAAAGTGGATCAGTGATTCACATGACCATGATTTGATCAGCTAACAATTAACTTGTGCAACTTATTTATCCTAATCAGTCTGCAATAGCACTTTGGAAGTATTGGAAGTAAACCTTGTATTATAATTGAGTTATATGGGTAAAACACCTCTTATTAGAGTAGAATTAAAAAAAAAAAAAAAAATATATATATATATATATATAAAACGTGTGAATAAACTTACATTTGCAGTCTACACTACTGTATCTAGAATTACTTATTTTACATCTATATACAAAAAAAAGGTTTTTTTCGAGACAAAGTTTCTCTGTGTAGCCTTGGCTGTCCTGAACTGGCTTTGTAGACCAGGCTGGCCTCAAACTCAGAGATCTGCCTGCCTTTACCTCCCAAGTGCTGGGATTAAAGGCATGCACCACCACGCCCAGCCTCTATACACAAAATTCTATACCAGTGAATTAAATATAACCTTGTCAGTGACAATTGAGGCATTAAGTTAAGGAGTAGATTTACTAATCTACTTTTTGTTCTATATTCCCTATGTATTTTTATATCCTCCCGCCCCATATAGTACGCTTTATCCAACACACAAAATAGTCACCATCATCACCCCCTTTTTTTTTTTTCCTGAGATAGGATTTCTGTGTGGCCCTGGCTGTCCTGGATTACTCACTTTGTAAACCAGGTTGGTCTGGAAATACAGGCGTGTACCACCATGCCCAGCATTTGGACCCATATTTTATTTTGTTCGTTTATTTTTTTGTTTATTTATGGCTTTTCGAGGCAGGGTTTCTCTGTGTAGCCTTGGCTGTCTTAAGACTTGCTTTTGTAGACCAGGCTGGCCTCAAACTCACAGAGATCTACCTGCCTCTACCTCCCAAGTGCTGGGATTACAAGAGGCTTGTGACACTGTGCCTGGATAGGCCCCTATTTTATTTTTTTAATTAATTTATTCAGATTATAACTCAATTGTTATCCCATCACTTATATCCTCCCGTCCCTCCCTCCCTCCGGCTTTCACCCTATTCCCCTCCCCTAGGTCTATGACCGAGGAGGACCTCCTCCCCCACTATATGGTCATAGGCTATCACGTCCCATCTTGGTAGCCTGCTTATTCTTTGAGTTAGGCCCCTATTTTATTTATTTATTTATTTATTTTTAAAAGATTTCTTTATTCATTATTATGTATACAGTGCTCTGCCTGTATGTACATCTGCAGGCCAGAAGAGGACACCAGATCACAGTATAGATGGTTGTGAGCCACCATGTGGTTACTGGGAATTGAACTCAGGACCTCTGGAAGAGCAGGCAGTGCTCTTAACTGCTGAGCCATCTCTCCAGCCCTAGGCCCCTATTTTAAAGGGTACAAGTCATACAATAATTTGTTTCAAAAACAAAGAAGCAGCAGCTGAGCACAGTGGCACACACCTGTAATCCCAGCACTCGAGAGGCCGAGGCAGGCCTGTGAGTTCATGACCAACCTGGTCTACAAAGTGAATCCAGGATAGCCAAGGTTACCTAGACACCATGTCTTGAAAAAGCAAAAAGCAAAAACCCTCCTTCCCACTAAGCAAACAGTAACATTCATGCTTTTGAATTAACAGTATCACACCGGTCACTGAGGTACCAGGGAGTAAGGACTGGGATACAGCTCGTGAAGAGCACTGCTTATGGATCCCCAGCACAGGGCGGGGAAGGAGAATAAGCACAAGTAGGTATTTGTTTTTATCTGTAATCTAAGATTCAAACCAAGGATGCCAGGCAAGCGTTCTACCACTTAGCTATATCCTCAGCCCTGCCTGGCATAACATTGGGGGTCAGAGATCGCAACACTTCCTTCAATGAACAGGTAAAGAAACAGGCTTTCAGTTTCTGAATCTCAAACACATGAATTAACTTTTAGAGCTGGGCGTGGTGGTGCACACTTTTAATCCCAGCACTCAGGAGGCAGGGTCAGGTGGATCACTGTGAGTTTGAGGCCAGCCTGATCTACAAACAGTCTAGGACAGCCAAGGCTACACAGAGAAACTGTCTTGAAAAACCAAAATAAATAAATAAAAATTAAAACTTAAAAAAAAAAAGGGCACTGAATGCTCTTCCAGAGGTCCTGAGTTCAATTCCCAGCAACCACATGGTGGCTCACAATCATCTATACTGTGATCTGATGCCCTCTTCTGGCCTGCAGGCATAATAAATAAATGTTTAAAAAAAGAAAGAAAGAAAAAGTATCTTGAGCAAAAAGAGAAAAACCTCAATACAGTTGGACTTGAACCTGTAAGTCCCAGCACTTTGAAAGCCTCAGGAGAGAGAATGGCTGTGAAGTTAAGGCCAGCCCAGCGAACAGAGCAAGTTCCAAGTCAGCCTGGGCTAAAGTGAGGTTGGGCCTCAAATGATATTAAGAGTATGACTGGAAATCAGCAGCAGCGGCGGCGGCGGCAGCCTGGTAGAGCAGCTCACATTTGTAATCCAAGCATCAGATGGCAGAGTTAGAAGCTAGTCTGAACCACACGGTTCCAGAAGATGGCCTACAATGTGAACTCTCAATACTGTCTCAACAATACACAGCAAAATTAAGGTGTCAGGTGCCATTCCACTGACTGTAATGTAGTTAAGTAAATGAAGGGTTACCTGCTGTTTCTCTCCTTCAGAAGACACTGAATTTTCACTAGCTCAGTGTCAGCCCAACTGCTTGTTAGGTAACAGGAGTAAGCCCACTCTAGCTCTCGTTTCTATTTATAGTACCACAACTAAGACTTTACAATCCAAGGAAACTTGAAAAGTATATATGCTGAAAACATGATACACAGGAAAAACATCTTCTGGACAAGATGGCTTAGCACTTTAGGTGCTTACCTGACAAGCCGGACAGCCTGAGTTTGGGCCCTTGAGCCCATAAAGGAGAATGGAAACAATCAAGTTCACAAAGCTGTCCTGTGACTCTCGCATGTGCAGCCAGGCCTGTGTGCACACAGTTCAGAGAGCAGCAAAGCACTTGGGACTCCTTCCTGACTTCTCAGCTGGGCAGGTCTGAGGAGAACAATTTGCTCAAACTGCCCACCTAGTCTCTAAAATGTAGGGAGCTATGGATGGTTCATCTTCCACAGACATAATGCTCTGTGAAGCTTCCCATGTGGCTCCTGATTGTGGGTTCTGCTGGGCCAATAAACAGCATAAGAACCAGCCTGCAAACAAATAGCCATGTTTCTCAAGTATCTGATTTGATACCAAAAAGAACTTATGACACCATAGTACTTGCCCATAAACATAGAACAAAGCAACAGGTGTCAGGGCCACGTAGTGAGACCTTGTCTCAGAAACAGACATTTGCTCAAATTCGCTGAAGCTTGGAACCCCTGCAGCACTGCTAGTCTCACAAAAGCATGTTTGCCAAAGTTTTCTCAGCCAGGCTCGGTCGTGCCCAGCCTTCAGGGAGGCAGAGGCAGGGTGATCTCTGTGAATTTGAGGCCAGCCTGGTCTACAAAGTGAGTCCAGGACAGCCAAGGCTTAACAGAGAAACCCTGTCTCAAAACCAAAATAAAAAAAACCTGCTGGGCAATGCTGGGCAAGCCCTTAATCCCAGCACCTGGGAGGCAGAGGCAGGGGGTTGCTGAATTCAACCAGGTTAGTCTACAGAGAGAGATTCAGGACAGCCAAGGGTTAAACAAAAAACCAACAACAGGCTTAAAACCAGTCTGTGATTTTCTTATTATCCAATCTAAGAATTCCAGCTGTCATTTATAAGGTGTTAATTTGAACAACACATGTAAATAACACATACAAATACAACTGTAATTTATCAGAAAAAAAGTAATAACATCACAAAGTAGTGTCCAAAACTGTTTTCTTCTTTTTTGGAGCCAGACTGGCCTCAAACTTCCATTCCTCCTGCCTTCGTTTTAAGTGCTGAGACTACAAAGTATACCACTATAAGAAAAAGAAAAGCCTTTAATCTCAGCACTTGGGAGGCAGAGGCAGGTGGATGGCTGTGAGTTCAAGGCCAGCCTGGTCTACAAGGCAAGTCCAGGACAATCATAGCTAACATAGAGTAACCCTGTCGGGGTCGGGAGAAGGGGGAAATGTTATTAATATTTTAAAGTTAGTACACAAAGTAATGGATTTCATTATATTTATCCATAGGTGCCATACTAGTAGCATGTTGTTATGCTCTCAAGGCAGTGCTGACACAGAGGCGAGGATCTCTGAGTTTGAGGCCAGCCTTGTGTACAGATTGAGTTCCAGGATAGCCACAACTGACTACACAAAGAAACCCTGTCTCAAAAAATGTAACTTTCTAAACTTGTAAAATGCCTATTAGGGTTACCCTAACACTTCAAATCTCAATTCTGTCATGAACTGTTGTCAGCTCCTTTACCTGAATTTAGTCCATATGAAAATTAGTCACAGTTCAGGTATCAGACTTTCATGCAAATATTAGCAAATTACTGTAAACTTTATGGAGGTGCTAAGGAAATGCTACATTTTTAAAAAATTATCAATACTTGACAAAACAAGCATTATCAACAAAAAGATAGTCTTTTTTTTTCCCCACAAACACTAGAGTTTTATTTTGTATCTTACCTCTTCTATTCTTAAACCATTATGAACTACTATACCCCCACACAAGTACTTCATATATGAGATGATGCAGGCTTAATGCCTAACAGTGCTCCCACTAATTCATCCAAGAAATGCCCATGATGCTCCTGCCACTGCCTGGGAATATACTTGGTATGGAGCTGAATTGGCAACATAATGTCTACAGTGAAGCTTGGACCTAGAGAAAGAACTACATACATATGAAAATCAGGTATATAAATTATACAGTTGGTATTTTAACTTCAATTTTTTAATTTAAAATACAATTATATCACTTTCCCCTTTCCCTTTTGGGACTCTTAACTCTTCCCATATCTTTTCCTCACTTCCTCTCAAATCCATGGTTTATTGATTTATACATATATGTGTGTGTGTGTGTGTGTGTGTGTGTGTGTGTGTGTATGCAAAAAGAGACAGTCTTATTACCAGAAGTTAGTAAAGGGCCACAAAATACTTCACAATGAAAAACTTACTAACTTCCTTTCTTCAGTCTTTATGTAAACATGGGCATAGCGTGTCTAAAGCATGCATATATGAGGGTGTGCGTGCCAGGCTTACACCCGGCTACCTGGCCTCACTTCCCATCCTGTTACAGCGGCACAGAGGTCACACACTCGTGCCACAGCATCAGCCTTTTAATTGGTTCTAAGGATCAGAATTCTGATGCTCACATGTTAGCCCTGGGCCATCTGCTCAGCCTTAATGCAGAGATTTCATCTGAGAGAGCAGCTGTGACACCAGCTCTGACACAGTAGGGCTAGCAATCAGTACTTTAGGAGGGTGTTATTTAATGTGAATCCTTTAAAACATGCAACTAAAACAAAGGTTTAACAACTGAGTTTTTTACTTAAGTATGAAATAGTGACATCACTAGTAAAAGCTACATTCAAATTATCTTCTAAAAAGTAAAACACAGACCCTTACAAGGTGGCACAACCTTTAATCCCAGAACTAGGAAGGTTGAAGCAAGGGCATGGGAGAAGTCAAGGCCAGCCTAGGCTACATACTGAACCAGTACCAAGCAAAAAGTTGACCACATACCTACCACATGGTGCAGATATTTCTTAGTCCAAAGAAAGCATACATCCATAAAATGTTCACAGCCACTGTACTTAAAACTATAACTAACCTAAGCATACCAAGGATCAAGATGCAAATTCTACCAAGCTTATAGAACATGCTTGCAATACCATTTTGGTATACTGATACAAAAAGCTTTATTTTGGTTTTTTTGAGACAGGGTTTCTCTGTGTAGCCTTGACTGTCCTGGACTCACTTGTAGACCAGGCTGGCTTCAAACACAGCAATCCACCTGCTTCTGCTTCCCCAGTGCTGGGATTAAAGGCGTGCGCCACCACTGCCCAGCGAGACAAAAAGATCTTAAGTTCAAGGCCTGCCTAAACTACAGAGCAAGCTCAAGACCAGACTGGATAACTTAGTGAGACTGTCTCAATTTTTAAAATAAAACAAAAGGGCTGTCAAGATGGCTCAGCAGGTAAAGCCACTTTAAACAAAGACTAACAACCTGAGTTCAATTCCCACCACATAGTAGAAAAAAAAAAAAAAAAGATGGGCTGGAGAGATGGCTCAGCAGTTAAGAGCACTGTCTGCTCTTCCAGAGGTCCTGAGTTACTTCCCCGAAACCACATGGTGGCTCACAACCATCTATAATGTGATCTGATGACTCTTCTGGCCTACAGGTGTACATGCAAATAGAACACTCACATATAATAAAAAATTTTAAAGGGCTGGACAGATGGCTCAGAGGTTAAGAGCACTGATTATTCTTCCAGAGGTCCTGAGTTCAACTCCCAGTAACCACATGGTGGTTCACAACCATCTATAATGTGATCTGATGCCCTCTTCTAGCCTGCAGTGTACATGCAGGCAGAGAATGTATACATAAGAATGAATGTATACTGAGTACTATATACATAAAAAATAAATAAATCTTAAAATAGCTCTTTAAATAGGTAGTTTCCGACACACACAAAAACCCTACGTCCAAAACCATAAACAAACAGTTTACTAGCACTCAGAGAAACAGAGGCAGCAGGATTTCCACATAAAAGTAAGATCCCAAAAAATAAATAAATAAATAAATAAATGTAAGATCCCTTTTTTTGTTGGGGAGTGGGGGTAGGGGGTAGGAGGGGGTTCAAGACAGGGTCTCTCTGTGTTAGCCTTGGCTGTCCTGGACTTACTTTGTAGACCAGGGCCTGTCTCTGCCTCCCAAGTGCTGGGACTAAAGGCGTGCACCAACCCACCCAGCAAAAGCAAGATCTTAGTCAAAAGACCAAAGACTGTAGAGATGACTCACTGGTTAAAAGCACTTGCTGCTTTTGCAGAGGCCCAGCTTTCTATTCCAAGTACCCACATAGCGGTTCAGTCACTCTGTTCTAGGGGTTCTAAACTCTCTTGTTGACTTCTGGGTAAATGGGGGATGCACGCAGTGCACATACATACATGCAGATGACACATCTGCACACAAAATAAAAAAATAAAAAGCCAGGCGTGGTGGCGCATGCCTTTAATCCCAGCATGGGAGGCAGACGCAAGCAGGCAGATCAAGTTCGAGGCCAGCCTGCTCTACAAAGTGAGTCCAGGACAGCCAAGGCTACACAGAGAAACCCTGTCTTCAAAAAACAAAACAAAGAAACAAAAGGCCGAGGGTGCTTATTTTATATTCAACCCCAGCTTTTTAAAAAATAAAAATAAATGTTTAAAAAATGCTGAGGGACTGGTGAGATGGCTCATCAGGTAAAGGCATTTGCCACCAAACTAATGACATAAATTAAATTTCTCAAACCCAAATAGTGGAAGGCAAGAACTCCCAAAAAGTTATCTTCTGACCTGGGTGCGGTGGCAGATGTCTGTAATCCCAGCACTCAGGGTGGCAGAGACACAGAGAAACCCTGTCTGGGAGAGGGGGTTATCTTCTGATATACACACACTAATTTTTCCGGGGTGGGGTGGGGGGAATCTTACCCTGTAGCCCTGACTACATTGGAAAGATTTTTTTTTTTCCTTTCCGTTGTTCATGACAGGGTTTTTCTGTGTAGCCTTGGCTGTCCTGGACTTATGTGGTAGACCAAGTTGGCCTCAAACTCAAGAGATTGGACTGCCTCTGCCTCCTGAGTACTGGGATTAAAGGGGTGCACCACCAATGACTGGCTGGAATTCTCTTGATAACAGGCTGGCCTCAAATTCAGAGATCCACTGCATGCCAAGACTAAAGGTGTGCACCCCGTGCCCCCAACCCTAAGACAGATTCTCACTATGAAGCCCTGGCTGTCCCAGAACTCACTTTGTAGAAAAAAGGCTGGCTTTGAACTCACAACGAATAGATGGCCTGTCTCAAGTGCTGGAATTGAAGTTGTGTGCTACTAAGCCCAGCTGAAATGAAGTTTTTAAGATTCAGTGGTGCAGAGCATCTGAGTTGAGGCTATCCTGGTCTACATAACAAGCCTTGGCTACCTAGAGCTACAATAGTAAGACCCTGCCTCAAAAACCACACAGAAAAGACAACTGTGAGTGCACTTACGGTACGGAAGCGGTTCCTTGTGTCTGTGTCTCCCCTTTTCTGGATGCTTTTGGTGCTTCTGGGTCACAAGCAGGAGCTTTGTGTTCTGCTCAAGCAATCTCCCACTCAACAGCCTCACACCTTGCTTTTTTTTTTTTTTTTAAACTTTTTTTTTTTAAAGGAAGGGCTAAGAATGAGACTAGGTCTTACTATCATTATATAGGCCAGGCTGGCCTCAAGCTTCTGAGATCCATCTGGACTTTCTTTGTGCCTGGAATTCTGCGATTACAAATGTGTATCACTACACCAGGTATTTCCAATTATTTTTAACAGGAGAAAAAGCAGTTATGGAAATATTAAGCAAAAACAGAGCAGTACATATAATATGGCTAAGATGCTGGAAACAATAAAATCCTGGGGAGACTAAAATGCTACAGGAAAAACAGCAACAGGCTAGTATTTATGGATGGCTTCTATGCCACAGGCCCTGGGGCATCAGCATCTCTCATTCCTAGACCCCACTCTAGACCTCTTGAGGCATTAAGTCCAGGGGTGGGATTCAGAACCAGTTTTAACAAACCCTCCAAGTAATTAAGATCTCACTCAAGTTTGAGAACTATTATTTAAAGGATAAGATTATGAGTAGCTGTTTTCTTTCCCCTTTTGTAACCTATGTTTTTCCCAATTACTTTACTGTAACACTTTCAAAACCACTAAGTCTTTCATTAAAGTGTTTTATTAAAACATAAGACTAGGTCATCTGAGAAAGAGTCTCTTACAGATCACACATACACAAGTCTTCCTTCATAAAAGCTGAATTTCTAGGCCTGTTGTATCAACTATATAGCCCAATAAATATAAATATTTACTACAACTTCACTGCAAAATTCACACAGGTTCCTTCTTTAAGTTCTATAATGATCTATCTGTGTATCACCAAAATCTACACAGGGAAGACAAAAAAAAAAAAAAAAAAAAAAAACTAAAAACAAAAACCAAAGTTGCCAAATCTTTAACTCTTAGCTTTAAGACCATAAAACTGTTCTGACTTTCATCTCACCAACTCAGCTGACAGGCCACAGGAAGTAAGAGGTCAACCCTCAGGTTGTCAATGGACACTGGGACTAGTTAAAAGATTGTCCACACTCTGAACACAAATTAAACAGTAACAGTGAATAACTTGGGGATAGAATAACTGTTAACAACAAACTACAAAAGTTAAAGTCAATAATAAATGGCTCTACATTTCAATGCTTTTGTTTGGTTGGTTTTGGTTTTTCCAGACAGGGTTTCTCTGTGTAGCCCTGGCTGTCCTGGACTTGCTTTGTAGACCAAGCTGGCCTCGAACTCACAGATCCACCTGCCTCTGCCTCCCTAGTGCTGGGATTAAAGGTGTGAGCCACCATTGCTCAGTTCAATGCTTTTTTTTTTTTAATGCCTACTTTTAAAAAAAAAATTTTTTTTGAGGGGCTGGAGAGATGGCTCAGAGGTTAAGTGCACTGTCTCTGCTCCCAAAGGTCCAGAGTTCAATTCCCAGCAACCACAAGGTGGCTTACAACCATCTACAATGAGATCTGGTGCCCTCTTCTGGCGTGCAGGCACACATTTGGGAGGAATATTGTAATTAAATTTTAAAATTTTTTTCTGAGACATTAAGATATCCATATATATCTGCATCACATACATTTACTTTTTAAATTTTCAATTTCTTAAAAACATTTTTTTCCCAGCTGGGAGTGGTGGCACACGCCTTTAATCCCAGCACTTGAGAGGCAGAGGCAGACAGATTGATGTGGGTTTGAGGGCAGCCTGATCTACAAAGGGAGTGCAGGACAGGCAAGACTACAGAGAGAAACCGTGTTTTGAAACCCCCCCCCCAAATAATAATTTTTTTCAGGTTTTGTTGTTTGAGCCCTGGCTGTCCTTCAAATCACAGAGATCCACCTGCCTTTGCCTCCCAATTATGGGATTAAACCTATGAGATACTGCACCTGGCAAGAAAGGGCGGGAGGGTCAATTAAAGTATTCAAAAAGCAAGGTGATAACATATAGTGCTGACATGACATACTGTCCTTCCTGGTTTAAAAGACCAGTTTAAGAGCCGGGCGGTGGTGGCACACGCCTTTAATGCCAGCACTCGGGAGGCAGAGGCAGGCGGATAACTGTGAGTTCGAGGCCAGCCTGGTCTACAAAGGGAGTCCAGGACAACCAAGGCTACACAGAGAAACCCTGTCTCGAAAAACAAAACAAAACAAAAAAGACCAATTTAAAAACTAATTCCAGCCGGGCGTGGTGGCGCATGCCTTTAATCCCAGCACTCGGGAGGCAGAAGCAGGCGGATCGCTGTGAGTTCGAGGCCAGCCTGGTCTACAAAGTGAGTCCAGGATGGCCAAGGCTACACACAGAGAAACCCTGTCTCGAAAAACCAAAAAAAAAAAAAAAAAAAAAAAAAAAAAACTAATTCCAAGGCCAGGCATGCACTCATGCCTTTAATCCCAGCACTCAGGAGGCAGAGGCAGGTGGATCACTGTGAATTTGAGGCCAACTTGGTCTACAAAGTGAGTCCAGGACAGCCAAGGCTACACAGAGAAACCCTATCTGGAAAAACAAAAGAAAAAACAAACAACAACAGAACAAAAAACAACAAAAAACCCCACCCTAACTCCATAAGCACTAAGTCCACTCCAAACTTCTCACTAACTTCTCCACATAGACACAGTGCCTGACACAAAAGAGGATGCACAATTATTTAAGGGTTTGAACTTGTTCCAGAAACTCTCAGAAGCCCTGCAGCAGCCATCAGCTTTTCTGTGAATTCCAGCAAGCTTACAAATTTGGAGGTCCATTCCCACCACACCTTTAGCCCCTGATCCTAAGTCACTTAAGGACATTTAAACTGGCATATCCTGTTTTGTTAGTGAGATCCTTCTGGAAAGGACAATCTTTGAAAACTCAATAGTATTCTTAAATTTCCAAATATTACAGCAATAGCAGGGTGTGCCAAGTCCCTGTTATAATCAGAGTCCATTTTCTGGTTTAATTTTGATCATTTCTTGAATGAGTACAGGTTTCCCTTTTTTTAACCCCCTGGAAATACACTTGGTTCTGCCAGCAGCTCACACGGCCTCCCCAGCCCCCACCTCTTTTGTATGTAAACACACTCTTGTCACACACTCCCATCAGCTGTTTGGAAGCTCCACCCCTCCTCCTTTTCCGGGTAGTAACAGACTAGCCAATGAGCTGCAAGGAGCTGTGCCTGCGGCCTTTTGCCTGCATACGCTTTTCCAAAACAAGCAGCTCTAGCCTTCAGCAGGGGCACCGGTTCACAGATAGAAGGCTCACCAGGGCAGGGCTGTGCAACAGGGCGAGACAGTCACCCCCACCAACAAGGAAACCCGTGTAACCTGAGCTGTTCCTCCACCAGGGAGAACTTCACCGAATATTCCTTTAGGGCAAATCACGCTTAAGGTCACCAGAGTCCCAGTTCTCTACAACCTAAGTAATCAGCGGTTGCCGAATGAAGCCTCAAAGGCTGGTGACCCTGGGCGACTCTCGGGCTGGCCATCCACCTGGCTCTGGCAAGCAAATGGCACTATCCAAGACCACCTCGCAGGACCTAGGCTAAGGACGAGTGTTTTTTGATTCCACAGAGCCCAGAAGTCATTTAAATCAGTTCCTAGGCTCCTGTGGAGGTTTGCACAACCCTCAGCTGAGGATCAGCAGGGAAACAATGAATGAGTCAGAGTTTCAGAGCATAATCGCCCAGCAGATTAAGTGCATTGGTGCAAAACACTCACTCCCTACATAACCCGAGAGTCAGCTCTCCTCCTAGCAGCCGGTCACAAAGAACTACCACTGCCTCGGAAGGAGAGCCTGAGCCTAGCGAGGTGGGGGAAAGCAGGAACCAGCCAGCTACACAGGCTCTTCTCTCCCTACCCCCACACCGCCACTTTCCTACTATATAGGTTCCCTGCCAGGCCGTAAATCCTTGTGGTGTAATTATGCCCAGAAGACAGCCAAAAATGGGCTGAAACAGGAGACAACGATGAAACCGGCTATCAGCCTCCACACCAGAGAAACCATCTCGGGACAGCGAGGAGCGAGAAGTACCAGACATTCCTTCAGACCGTTTCTTTCCACTTCCTTACCACCATTTTTAGCCCTCAGCACTGACAGCCAATTGTACTCATCCAGCAGGAGACTGGGGAAATTTGCTCTTAAATTTTTCACTAAGTATACCTTACTCAAAATTCGTAAACTCCACTTGGGCCTACTGATGTGAATTCAGCTGAGAAAGGAAGCCATAAAATCTCTCACCTCCACAACACACACACACACACACACACACACACACACACACACACAGACACGGAAATCTGAAAAAATTTTAACTTCCAAAACAATAAACCAGAAAATAAACTTGAAGCAGAGATAACCTCTAGCTTTCAAATCAAAACTGTTATCCTCCTACCTCAGAGATCTACAATTGTAAAGAGCCTGCTTTCTTTTGTCAGCAAGAGGGAAGGGGAAGGTGGGGAAAGAACAGAAGCCAATACATTTTTGCCTTTCTTCATCTTCTACTAAAAATAAGCTATGAAATAAGCCACGGAGGGAGAGGGGAAAAAGAGACACCCTGCTGCTCTTTGTCTGTTTCCTCTCCCTCACCACCCCCCCCACCAGCCACCACCCCCCCAACACCCGACTCCTAAATGCGGTAATCACTCTGGATGCCACAACTACTACATGAACAAAAGGCCTGTGTGGAAAGGCATCAGGTCAAGTTAGGCCTCAATCGTTATCCTCAATCTGTTAGAAATCTATGTATGAATGTAATTTGAGGATCTGACATCGGTCAAAAACAGCTGGAATTCTCTTCCCCCACTGGATCCCAATTACACATTAGGGTTAAATTCGCATTAGGTGTCACAGTAACTCTCAATTCAAGACAAAAATAACTCCTAAGTCTACAGCCATGTCACTTTCTAGTTTCTAAACAAAAATAAACCCCCAAACTGCTTTGTGTAAAATGTACACACAGCCATAGTTACGAGTTTTCTTGCGGTATGAAAAGTCAACATTCCTGGTATCATTCACGCATTCACAAAACAAGCAAAGCCACAAACAGCTCATAAAGAGTTGATTCCGTGTGTGCCTAGGTGTGTATTTGGCATGTTACCCTTTATTACTGGCTGTTCTCTGATCTCTCCTACTGCCCTTCCCCTGAATTCCAGATTCCAAATCCTAAACTTCTGAGTTTATCCACTATTCTTAATTTCTAGCCAGATCTCCCCTGGGCAGGGAGAAAAACACGTTCTTATTCCTGAAAAGATGAATTGAGGGAAAAAAAAAGATTAAAACCACACAAAACCTCTTGCCTAAGCAACTTCCCTCCCATCCCCCAAATTAAAATCCTGTGCAAAAACTACTTTTTAAAAACTTCAGTAAATTCCATAACTGAGTTTGACAACCAGTACCGATCTCTAGAAAAGGTAAACAATCAAAAAGAGCAACAAATGAGAGAAATTCACCTGAAGAATCTAGCCAAACAACTTGAGTTATATAAACAAAATCCTGCAACAGGGGGAAATGGTGGGGGATGGGGGCGAGGCAGAAAGAGAAACAGGAGAGGACTTTTTAACAGCCTTTCACACACTACCGCCCACCCCACCCCACACACCCCCCTTCACCCTTTCCCTGGGAAATTGGCTATTTAGAACACTGCTCCCCTCGCCCTCAAAAAATAACATTTTTTAAATACTCGATTTGTCTCAGGAACCTTCGCGAATTTCTCTGCTGGTCATGAAATAATCAGTCTGGATTTCAACCAGAACCACTGACTGGAAGACTCTTTTTTATCAGTTACAGCTCTCCCATTGCAACCACGGATGGACATGAAGTTGGGGGAAGGGGCAGAAAATAAAAGGTACCACTGGGCCCAGATCAGGGCAAGCAGTCCTAGAATCGCACTCTCACAGAGGGAGTTTCGCTCAAGTGGCTATTTTGTTCAGGAGCTCCTTTCTCTCCTTCCTCCCAGCTGTCAGATCCACAATATGGAGGGTAGCCTGCCTGCTAGGAGGGCCTGGGGGGGTCCTTACTGCACGCACTGTGAGTGGGATAGGCTTTGTCAGAAAGAAAAACAGGAAGGCTCTCCAGACCAGAAGGCTTAACAGGAGTGTCTGATTTAAAACACACGGAGCTCTTTATTACATACAAGAGGAGGCCCTGAGCAGACTACTCTCTTCCTAATATAGAAAGGAATTAGGGATAAAGAAGGTCGCTTCAGTTACCCCAGTTTAAGCAGCACTGTTGAGTGGAAGGAGCCAGGACACCTCAACAACAACAAAAAGAAAGAGACAGAAAGAGAAAGGCTTCCCTCTCAGCAATTTCTATCTTAAGCATAAATCAAAAGCTAGCAAACAGGAAGCAAAGACCCTGAAGACGAGCTCCGGGTGACGAAGGAGGCTGCTAGTTATACCCCCACCCCACCCCCAAGAAAGGGCCGTCTTAGGAATCCAAACGCCGTGGAGGAAAAGTCAGGGGCTCCGAGGGGGTGCAGGGAGGGCGAGGAGCAACGCACATCTGGGGGGGGGGGGCTGCAGATAAAGAGGGACTGAAAAACCCCCCTCAGCTCGGGGGAGGTGCCAAGTGGCCGCCGTAGGCACCGGGGTAGGGAGGGGAGGCGCGGCCAGTGGCCTGGAGTGCCCCGGAGCCCTCGCCTCGGCACCCCCCACCCGCCCCACACGCAGTCCGAATTCCCCTCCATGAAGGATACAGCTTGACTACGTCCGTGTCCATCCGCCTCTTGCCGGGGCTGGGGGATGACATGGTGTCGCCGCCGCCGCCTCTCTCCCCTCCTTGGCCCGTCTGTCACGGGCCCCGGGCCCAGCTCGCAGGGCCCCGCGGCCGCGCCGGCTCCTCGGCCGAGGTGGCAACACCCGCACGGTCCCGTGGGGTCCGCTCAGCCGCCGCCGCCGCCGCCCCCCGCACGGGGGAACACCGGGCACTGCCCCGCCGAGTGGGGGCGGGGACCGAGGCGCCCGCTCAGGCTGCCCTCCCGCTGAGGCTCCGCCGCGGCCCGGGCTGGCGCTGCTCCGCGCCGTGCGCCGCTGCTCCCTCCCACCTGCGCTCGCTCGTCCGCCTGCCCGCCCGCTCACGCTCTCGCCAGCTCCCAGCTGCTTCCTCCACAAGCGGACGACTCCAGCTCCGACGGCCTCTCTACCCTAGCCTCGCTCCAGGCGCCGTGATGTCACCTCTGTGACGTCATCGGAGGGGCGTGGCGCCGGTGGGAAGGGAGGGGCGTCGGCGGCGTCGCGGTGTAAGCTTGTCAGAGGCGTTCTGGGAGATGTAGTTCCTCTTTCTCCTGCCAGCCTGCATCCCTCCGCCCCCTCCGCCCCCTCCCCCAACCTCCCCACACACTTCATCGCCCAACTGCCAGTGTCGTTACCATCAACATAAACGATGGTAGTAAATAATGGCAGTATGATTACGTTCATATGCTTTATGAACCACCTTCTCACACAGTGTTACAAAGGCTGTTTGGATATGCAGGAGGCCAAAGTGGCAATTACTCAGACTGCCGTCCAAATCTGGAAATTCCCACACCAGCATGTTCTCTGCACTCTGTTCCCTCTTCAGAAGGAAGGAATTTGTTTGCAGGGATTGTAGACAGCAAGGCTTCCTCAGAGCTTGCAAATCAGCATTCATTTACCCTCTATACAAACATGGCCAGGACTGTAGTAGACATGGCAAAGAACAGACATAATTTGGTACTAACATCTTCATTCTACAGAATTTAAGGTAAGTTGAGGTAATTTTAAACTCACAAAGCACGTGATGAGAGGCGTGCCCTAAATGTGCCAAAATTCAGTACAAAGATGGTTCTGCCCTCTAACCTCCTATATCAACCATGTGTACTTGCTCGTTCATTTAATTTTTTTTTTTTTTTTTTTTTTTTGATTTTTCGAGACAGGGTTTCTCTGTGTAGCCTTGGCCATCCTGGACTCACTTTGTAGACCAGGCTGGCCTCGAACTCACAGCGATCCGCCTGCCTCTGCCTCCCGAGTGCTGGGATTAAAGGCATGCTCGTTCATTTAATAAACATCAAGTGCCACTGTGTTCTGATGACTGTGAGTTCACGAGGATACAGTGTGAAAGAAGATGAAACTTACGCAGCCCTCCCAAAATGGACCTGAGTGTCAGCATCATCAGGAAACTAGTTAGAAAACCAGGCATGGTGGCACACACCTTTAATCCCAGCACTTGGGAAGCAGAGTCAGACAGATTGCTATGAGTTTGAGGCCAGCCTGGTATACAGTTAAGGCTACAGACAGAAACCCTGACTCAAAAAAAAAAGGGGGGGGGACAGTGAACCTAAGGAGCTAACCAAGCAAAAGGGACAGAATAGGGCCAAGTGTTCTCAAAAGTTTTATCTATTGTGTTTTTTCCCTAAAATGTACACTTGTACCATGTCAGGCCAAGTGCTGTGAGTTGGATTCCCTTTAAAAACATTACACCCTTCCAGCACAGTCAGAGCTGTTACACAGAGAAACCCTGTCTCAAAAAAACAAAACAAAACAAAACAAAGAAAAAGAAAACAAATTACACCCACACACTCAGACCCCCCTGAGACAGGAGCAACGGACTAAAATTGAAGATCATTTGCTCCTCTCATTCTACCCTTCAATACACCAGCTATTTTTTATTGTAACATATGTATATATCATAAAATATACAATGTTAACCATATTTAAGTATTCAATGCAACAGCACAAAATAACATTAAATATACAACCCCGACTAGCATTCATTTCCAGAACCTTTTTTATCAATCCCAACAGAAACTGTGTGCCCTTAAGTAGTAACTGCTCATCCCCATCCCCACCAGCCCTTGGTAACTTCCATTCTATGTTCTTGGGAGAAAGAGGACGATTCATGGCTTTCTCCTATGACAAATCTGTCAGCAGACATGTGTGAAGGGACTTTCAACCCCCTTTTATTTGATCACTTTATAGAAGGGAAAACAAAAACAAAACCCAAGATGTGTCTTTCTTACTGTCTGCATCAGACTCCCCAGGGTGTTACTGCTGCCCCTAGCTTTCCAAGAGTGGTCCCCCCTGCCCCCGCCACCCATCCCTGCCTGATTAACTTGCACCCCTGTGCTAAGACAGTAGTTTTCAAGCTCAGTCCAATACTTCAAAATCATCTAGGGAGCTTGTTAAGCTCACTACGGCTGGGAATTTTGATTCAGGAGGTCTGAGGTGAGGCTTGAATATCCTTGTATTTCTTTCTTCCTCCTCCTCCTCCTCCTCCTCCTCCTCTTCCTCCTCCTCCTTCTTCTCTTTGTCTTGTTGTTGTTGTTTGGTTTGGGTTTGGTTTTTTGAAACATGGTTTCTCTGTCTAGTAGCTATTCTGGACTCACTTTGTAGACCAGGCTGGCCTCGAACTCACACAGACCCCCCTGCCTCTGCTCCCAGAGTGCTGGGATTACAGGTGTGCATCACCACACCTGGCTTGAATATTCTTGTCTTTTATTAGCACTGCATATGGTTGTGATGCTGGCCAAAGCCAGAGAACCTCTGCCTTCAGGATTCCAATAGGCATCTCAGTTTCAGGACACCTACCTAACCACCCCTTGCTTGTAAATGCACTTATAAAGTCCAATGCCAAAAAGGCAGAGACTGCGAATTTGCTTCTCCACCATACACAATGGCACTGAGAGGACCCATGGTTGCTGTCTCTAAAAACCACATCGTGTGTATACAGGACAGAAAGGGGGAGTTAAGGAAGGAGTACTCCAAGAAGAAAGGTCTAGAAATTCTTCCTGGTGTTTCCCTCTTCACTGACACAAGTGGTGTGAGCAAAGAATTTGGCAAAATAATCAGAGCAGTGTTTCATAACAGAAACTCATAGGCACACTTACAGTGGCGAGGTTGCTCCCTCCACATGCAGTGGAGGCTTAGCCCTGCAAACAGACTTGGAAAAGGAAAAGTCCTAAAGGAGAGTCATGTCGTTAGGAAGTATTTTTGTAAAAGTACCTTTATTTGCCTGTTTCAATTGTTGTCTCAGAGGCTTACTGCCTCCATCTGCTAACCTAGTCCTGAAAGCTTCTAGCCTCCGTACACTCTAACCCAGGCCTAGAATGTTTTCAGCCTCTGAGACTTACTGCTTAATAAGCTCACCCTTACTTGTTCTTTCTGAGCTCTGGGCTGCCTGGTTCAACTCAGCTGTTCTGGCTCAAACTCCTCTCCCAGCTGACTTATTTAATCTGGCTTCTCTCTCAGCCTAGAATTGCTCTGCTTGGCCTCAAACTAAGCAATCTACTCTAATCTTCTGGCTTCTTCTCATTTTCTGGCCTGTTCGATCTTCATGGGAGTTCTGTCTCTGCAACCATCTTTCTATTACTGCTCTGGGGAAACTCTTCTCTCTGTAAAACTGCCTGTTGAGTAGCTTCCCCTTCCTCTCTTTTCATGAGAGTTGGGAGAATCCTATTTCTGTCAAATCTTCTCTGATTTGTCACCTTTTCTGTCTCTCAATTAAACATCACTTTCTTCTTTCTTTCTTTTATTCATTCATTTTTTTTTTTTTTTTATGTGCATTGGTGTTTTGCCTGCATGTATGTCTGAGGGTGTCAGATCTTGGAGTTAAAGACAGTTGTGAGCTGCCATGTGGGTGCTGGGAATTGAACCCGGATCCTTTGGAAGATCAGTCAATGCTCTTAACCGCTGAGCCATCTCTCCATCCCTCTAAACATCACTTTCAAACATGGGTGCTTCCTTCTACAAACTAACTTTACCTTCATTGTTTGGGATTAAAGGCATGTGCCACCACACCTGAACCTAAGCTTTTCTTTACCTGATACTAGGGCTGGTGTGTAGCCCAGTGCATAAAGCACCTGCTGCAGCACTGAGGAGGCAGAGGCAGGAGGGTCTTTGTGAGTTCAAGGCCAGCCTGGTCTACAGAGTGAGTCTAGGACAGCCAAGGCTATGTGAAGAAACTCTGTCTCAAAAAAAAAAAAAAAAAATTACTCAAAATTGGAAAATATATTTGCCATCTTTACCTGATACTTGTTTTATACCAGGCTGCCCTTGAACTCAGATCTGTTTGCCTCTGTCTCCTGAGTTAAAGGGGTGTTTGCATTCCAGCTGAATCACACAGGCCTAGAAGGTCTTTGGATGTGAGCTCTTGCTAGAGCAGCCATGTTCTGAATTAACATTCCTCTACATATTTGATTTTATTTCCTTAAAGATTTCATACCCTGTCTCGAGAAAACAAACAAGCAAAAAAAGAATTCTTTATTTCAGCCAAGTGTTTTGGCGCACACCTTTAATGCCAGCACTGGGGAGAAAAGACAGACAGATTTCTGTGAGTTTGAGGCCAGCCTGGTCTACAGAGTGAGTCCAGGTCAGCCAGGGCTATTACACAGAGAAACTCTGTCTCGAAAAACCAATAAATAAATAAATATGATTTCTTTATCTCTGTTTAATGTGTATGAGTGTCTGCTTGCATGAATGCGTGTGTACTGTGTGCCTGGTGCCCTTGTAGGCCAGAAGAGAGAGTCAGCATCCCTGGGACAGACGGTACAGTTTACAGACAGTTGTGAGCTGCTGTAGGCCCTGGGGATGAAACTTAGATCCTCTACAAGAGCCACACCTGATCCTAACTTCAGAGCCGTCTCCCCAGCCCTTGGAAGTACTTTTACTCTTGCTTACTTAGGACAATTCTACCCCTCCCTGCTCTTATTTATGCCTCAGTAAGCTCCTTCTTTTTTCCTCACTGAGCCTCATCTGTAAAGGCAGGCTCCAGTGTTCTACCCCACCTGAGTAGGTTGATGGAGTTCACTAGGAAAAGATCCACGTGAAAGCCCCAGAAGCTATGAACGGCTTTCCAGAGAGGGAATGGGAAACACTGATGACCAGGCATACTATGGCACCGGTCTTCTGTAACTCCGTCACTATGCTCTTAGCACCCCAATTCCCCACTGCTTATATATCACTTACAGGAAGCGGTCATTCACTTTGGGGAAATTGGTTTTGTTTACTTGCTTTTGAGGGTGCAATCACATCCATTGTCTATGTCTGTGGCGAAGGTATGCCCACATTTCTCTCTGGGTGTTTTGCCATTTTTTTTTTTTTTTTTCTTTCCTGAATGTTCTTCCCCTAGTCTGATCTTCTTCCTTCCAACTTCCAGGGCTTCATTGAACTCCTGACCCTTCCCTCGGCTGAGTAAGCTCAAAAACTTTCCCATGGTGCAGCTGAAGACACCTGAAGTTACTGTTGAATCTCTTAGATTTGCTTTCGCCTTCCCCCCATGCTTCAGCCATTCAGAATGTCAATAATTTACCCTAAGACAACACCAGGGCCTGGGAGTGTCTGTTTATACTCCTGCACTAGCAAGACGACGTTTCTGGAATGAGCGGTGTGCTTCCTTATCAGGTACAGCCAAGGGGTGCATGGGAGGGAGCAGCTGTCCGACCCTGCCTGACTCACCAGTGTTGCAATCTGAGAAATGGATTCTAGGCCTGTTTATCTCTGCCTAGGGCAGGGCCAAGCTTGACCCGTGAGGCCTCCGATCTCAAAAGCAGCGACTACAAGGCAAGAAAATAAGCCTGAGGAGAAAATAGTGCTCCCAGCCAGAAGCTAAGATCCAACCAGTTACTTAGCAGACTGAGTGAAAGAGGCCAACAAGAAACTAAACAGGTCGCAAAAGGACCTTTTAACCCTTAAGGTGAAATTATGGCCATCCCTACCTAGTGTGAAAATGCCCCTAAGAACAGCCTCCTGAATCCATGGGATCATTCCCCCAGAGAAAACAGTTCGTCTTGAACAAGCACACTCCAATATTAGACTGCGGGACTGGGTCCCTTCAGGAGGCCCTCATACCTGCAGTCTCTAATACTGTGGCCCTAAAACTAAAACGCTGCACTGGGGACATGGCTCTATGGGAAGAGTGCTTGTCATATAAGCATAAGGACCTGAATTTGACCCCCATGCGGTACTCTGTGCCCGAAATCTCAGTGGTCTTCCAGTGGGCCAGTAGCCTGGCATTCCCAATGGCAAGTAAACAGGACATGATGCGACAAAGTGGAAGGCAAGGACTGGTGTCCATGGCTGTCCTCTGACCTCCACGTGTTTGCCCAAACTGATACACATGAATGTCTGTACACACACATACACAAATTAAAACAAAAAACAAAACCTTAAAGCCCCCTTCAAGTCATCTCTGTGTAACCTGGCGCAGTGAAGTCTAAGGAACATGCGGCGCCCCTCAGTAGCAGCTCAGAGATGCACCTGCTAGGTCACTTGGCCTTTATGTTTCTATTTTCTCTTGTGAAAGCAGGAGGATAGCTTCTGCCTGGAGACGTTGCAACCTTACAGCACCAGTCATGTGTGACATGTGCTGTCTACACACACGTGGGCACGCAGCCTCACACACACTCCCCAAGCACCAGACTGGAGGAAGAGAAGGAGCCTTGGAATTGCTCACACCTACACCTACATCTAGGGAGCGCTCAGCTAGGCGCTTCACCCTTGCCTTTGCTTTTCCATTGTGTTACCTCCCTGTTCTGAAGATATGGATGCCTCAGACCTCAGTTCCGACTCTGCCTGACCCCCATGTGACCTGATCCGGCCTCAGAGCCTTATCTGCTATCCCTACTGACTCCAGAGTTTTGCCTGTCCTGGACTCACTTTGTAGACCAGGCTGGCCTCAAACTCACAGAAATCCTGTCTCTGCCTCCCGAGTGCTGGGATTAAAGCAGCAGGAAGTCTTCTGTACTGAGTGCCTCCCCAGAACCAGGCACTGGGCCAGGGTGTGATATTTCCAACCTAAGAGCCTGCAGGATGGACGAGTGTTCCGAGAAGTTAAGCAACTGGCCCAGGGTCACCGGGTCACACAGACAGGAAGTGGAAACCGCAGGTGTTGTCATTAGTTTGGATTGGTTCCGGGGATACCACCCTGCCTGTTAACGCTAGTGAAAAACTCATCCTGTCTCCTACTCCATCCAAGTTCCATCATTCATGACACTGAGCTGGGGCTGGGGAGATGGCCAGCGGCTAAGAGCACTTATTGTGCTGGGCTATGGTGGCGCACACCTTTAATCCCAGCACTTGGGAGGCAAAGGCTGGTGGATCTCTGTGAGTTCAAGAAACCTTGTCTAGAAAAAAAAAAAAAAAGGAAAGAAAAGAAAAAAGTACTTCTTGCTTTCCCAGAGGACCCGAGTTCCATTCCTAGTACTCACATTAAGCAGCTCACAGTTGCCTATAACTCCTGCTCAAGAGCATCTGACACTCTCTTTTGACCTCCTTTGACACACATATACACTAATTAAAAAAAAAAAAAAAAACTTCCAGATCTCTCTCTCTCTCTCTCTCTCTCTCTCTCTCTCTCTCTCTCTCTCTCTCTCTCTTTTCTTTCAGTTTTTCTAGACTGGGTTTCTCTGTGTAGCCTTGGCTGTCCTGGACTCGCTTTGTAGACCAGACTGGCCTGGAACTCACAGCAAACTGCCTGCCTCTGCCTCCCAAGTGCTGGAATTAAAAGCATGTGCCACCATGACCAGCTCCAAATTAATTTCTGCAGAAGAGGAAATGTCTCCTCTGGTGCTGCCATACAGTGACATGACAATTACAGCAGTTGTTCTAATGCCCTTGAGTATTTTTATTCACACCGTACTGTGTCTGCCAGCAAGACTATAACCCCGCCTACGTATTCATCCCCAACATCTTTCACCTAATTGGAGCCTCACAACTCTTGTAGTAAATTCCATCTTGCCTTTCTGGTCCTACTCTTGCTCACCAAAACCCCCAACTTCACCCAACAGTCCACTCTTCACCCATCTATTTATGTGGTTCTAGGACCCTTAAAGACACTAGCCGGGCGTGGTGGCGCACGCCTTTAATCCCAGCACTTGGGAGGCAGAGGTAGGTGGATCTCTGTGACCCCAAGGCCAGCCTGGTTTACAAAGAGAGTCCAGAACAGCCAAGGCTACACAGAGAAACCCTGTCTCAAAAAAAACAAAAACAAAAAACAAAAACAAAAAAAGAAAAGAACAAAAGAAAGAAAAGGGAGAGAGAGGGAGGAGAGAGAGAACAGAAAAGGAAGGAAAGAAAGGAAGGAAGTAGAAAGAAACAGGTGGTGGTTTATGCCTATAAAATCAGCCATGGAGGCTACAGCAAGAAGGTTATCACAAGTTAGATGTCATTATGCGACATAGCGAGTTCCAGACAAGGTGGCTAAAAGTGAGCCCTTGTAACAACCAACCAACAAAACTGCCAATCAATCAATAGCCCAACATTTTCCTCTGTACTGCCTGGGTTTCTGTCAACTTGACCCAAACTAGAGTCATCAAAGAGGAAGGAGCCTCAGTTGAGGAAATGCCTCCATGAGATCCAGCGGTAGGCATTTTCTCAATTAGTGATCACAGGGGGAGGGCCTGTGTGGTACCATTCCTGCACTGGTGATCCTGGGGTCTATTAGAAAGCCAGCTGAGCAAGCCATGAGGAGCATCCCTCCACAGCCTCTGCATCAGCCCCTGCCTCCAGGTTCCTGCCCTGTTTGAGTTCCTGTCCTGACCTCCTTTGATGATGAACAGTGAGATGGAAGTATAAGCTGAAATAAGCCCTTTCCTCCCCACATTGCTTTGGTCGTGATGTCTTGTTGCAGCTATAGAAACCCTAAGACATCTTCCGTGCTCCATCAGGGACAGAGGTTGACGGAATACTTTCTCCTGGGGCCAGGGATAGCCAGCTGTGGGTGGGGAAAGAGGAAGCATCCACAGATAGCTGGGCTTCACCTGCTGCCTCAGAGGGCCTTTTTCTCTTCATCTTCTAAGAAGAACCACGGCTTTTCAGTGAGCACACTGCTGTGCCCTTTCTGCCGGTATCTCCCACCAAATGTACAGCTAGCCTTTTTCTCCCAGCCTTTAACTGTTGTAGGTCAAGGCTCTTGAAAGCAAACACAGCCAACCATCTGAGGCCATCGCTTGCAGCCAAGGATCCCTTGCCAGTTTGTGAGTGTTCGCAGCACCTCTGTCTTACTGGCTCCACGTCCCTGTCCCTGCTACACCTTGAGCTCTGTTGTTGCGCTATTCTCTATATGTTCTGTGTCGAAAGCAACTATCTGCTTAAAAGGCAGAATGTGTGGAATCAGTGCTTCTGCCTTCCATACTCCAATGTGGCTGAACTTTAAGAGGAGGTGTGGTGGTGCACGCCTTCGATCCCAGCACTCAGGAGGCAGAGGCAGGCAGATCGCTGTGAGTTCGAGGCCAACCTGGTCTACAAAGTGAGTCCAGGACAGCCAAGGCTACAGAGAGACCCTGTCTTGAAAAAAAAAAACAAAAAAAAGAAAGAAAGAAAGAAAAAAGAGGAATGAATGAGGTCTTTGACCCCAAATCCCAATCTACATGCTCACCTCCTAGGAGGAGACTGCAGGGACTGGACAGTTCAACACATAATCCTTTACGGTGACTTAGAACCTCTATAAGAAAAATAAGGTGGGAGGCAGAGGCAGGCAGATGGCTGTGAGTTTGAGGGCCAACCTGGTCTACAAAGTGAGTCCAGGACAGCCAAGGCTACAGAGAGACCCTGTCTTGAAAAAAAAAACAAAAAAAAAAAACAAAAAAAAAAAAGAAAGAAAGAAAGAAAGAAAAAAGAGGAATGAATGAGGTCTTTGACCCCAAATCCCAATCTACATGCTCACCTCCTAGGAGGAGACTGCAGGGACTGGACAGTTCAACACATAATCCTTTACAGTGACTTAGAACCTCTATAAGAAAAATAAGGTGGGAGGCAGAGGCAGGCAGATCGCTGTGAGTTCGAGGCCAGCCTGGTCTACAAAGTGAGTCCAGGATGGCCAAGGCTACACAGAGAAACCCTGTCTCGAAAAACCAAAAAAAGAAAAGAAAAATAAGGCAAGAACCACACGTGGGGCTGGTGGTGCACACCTGTAATGTCATCATTTGGGAGGTGGAGGCTCAGAGGCTTAAGAGCCAAGGAATTCAAGACTAGCCTCTGCTACATAGTGAGTTTAAAGACAGCCTGGGTTACATGCTACCCTGTCTCAAAAAACAAAACAAAATCAAAAGACCCAAGTATGACATTCCAAGCTAGGAGACTGGAAGATTTCAAGTTCAAGACTTGCTTTGCCTACAAAGAGTTCAAGTCCAGCTTGGGCAAGTTAATGATACCCTATCTCAAAATAAAGAGGAAAAGATGGGCTGGGGACATTGCTCAGTAGTTGGAAACTTCCTGATATTCAAGAGGTTCTGGGTTCAAATATGAACACCCATGTGCAAGCACACCTGCGCGTGCGCGCACACACACACACACACACACACACACACACACACACACACACAGAGCTACTCATACCTGGACACACATACATATATACCTGCACACACACAAACGCACACCTGCACACACACACATATACACACCTACACACATGCCTCTTGGCCAGTGAGGAGAATGTACTTATTAGGCTGGGAGAAGAAAAGTTGGGGCTACATAAGGGGAAAGTAAGATGTACAATCTTCTTAGTTGACTAAAGAACAAGAAAGCTGAGCCTGGGAGGGCAGGTTCGTAGTTGAGGCAATGGAGTATTTGTCCAGCATGCAGGAGGATCTGGTACTGGATAACCAAGTGTGGTGGCATATGTCTGTAATGCCAGCTCTTGGGAAATAGACACAGAGGATCAGAAGTTCAAGGCCAGCCACAAATACATAGGAGTCTGAGGCTAGCCTGGGCTACAGAAGATGATGTTTTAAAAGAAGAAGAGCCTGGCATGGTGGCGCACACCTTCAATTCCAGCACTCAGGAGGCAGAGGTAGGTGGATCCCTGTGAGTTTGAGGCTAGCCTGGTTTACGGAGTTCAGGAAAGCCAGGACTACAAGAGAAACACTGTCTCAAAAAACAAAACTAATAATAATAATAATAATAAAAAAATAAATAAATAAAGCAAGTCCAGGATAGCTAAGGCTACACAGAGGGAAACCCAGTCTCAAAAACCCAAAATAACAAAGAGAGAGAGAGAGAGAGAGAGAGAGAGAGAGAGAGAGAGAGAGAGAGAGAGAGAGAGAGAGAAAGAAAGAAGAAGGAGAGAAGGAAGAGAAACTGAGCCCTGACTAGCTGTATTGCTAGAGCCTGCCTGGCCGGCCCAGGGTCCTCTGCAAACCCTGGTTTATGAAGAACTTTGGCCTCATTCGGGGGGTGACAGAGTCTTCAGCTGGCAACTGGTGACAGCAGGTGAGGGAAGGGAAAGCTTAATTTTTGCCAAAGTGTATGTATGATGACTGACTTGATTCTGTTTGGTAAAGACATTAAAAAGCTGCTCTCCCACGCAGCATTTGGCTACCTGGTCAGTAGCTGGCCAGGACCCAGGCCTTCTGCACAGTTGCAGGCCCAGACCCAGCTTGCACAGCTCCCGGGTCCTTGCAGATGTTGCTTCGTCATATCAAGGATGGGACATGAAAAGCCTCTTCAGTCGCATACTTTTCTTCCTCCCCCATCCTCCTCCTCCCCATCCTCCTCCTCCCCCCATCCTCCTCCTCCCCATCCTCCTCCTCCTCTCCACATTCTCCTCTTCCTCCTCTTCCTCTTCCTCCTTCTCCATCTCCTCCTCCTCTTCCTCATTCTTTTCTTCTTCACCGCCCCTCCCCCCACCACCCCCCACCTCAGAGCTTACCAAAGGTGTCATCACAACACATCTCAAGGCTCAGAGCCCCCGGAGGCTGCACCTAGGTTCCAGCCACAGTCTCCGTATTACCTCTCACCAGCCGGTAAGCTCCACACAGGTTCGTCAGGCCAGTGGTTCTTACCTTCCTAAGCTGCAACCCTTCAATACAGCTCCTCACACTGTGGTGACCCCCCCCCCCGACCATAAAATTATTTTCATTGCTACTTCATAACTGTAATTTTGCTGCTGTTACAAATCATTAAGTAAATATCTGCTATGCAGTGAAAAGGTCATTTGTCCCCCCAAGAGGTCAGGACCCACAGTTTGAGAACCTCTGCTCTGGGTGGGCGGATCCCTGCTTTGCTCTCATTTGCTTTAACACCTGACAGTGGCTGGGAACATGCTATTTGATCACAATGATGACAACCTACTTTCTCCTTAGGCTAGAAGAGGCATCTAAAGACCATCAACATCCCAAGCTGCCTGCAACTGGCTCTCAATGGCAGTCAGCATGGAGAACTGGCCAGAACTCAGCGCTCGGGAGGCAGAGGCCAGCCTGGTCTACAAAGCGAGTCTAGGACAGCCAAGGCTACGCAGAGAAACCCTGTCTCGAAAAATCAAAACAACAACAACAACAAAAACCCACACATCAAAACCTCTACACTTGCTTTGGGCCTAAAGCTAAGCTGTGTCTACACTAGCCGGGCTTTATATTTCATGTCATCACTGTGTCAGTGGCGGATGCACTGCTTTTTATGAATTCCAGGTGACAGCTTTAATTTTCTTTTTTGTGTCCAGCGGCTACGTTTCTGCTGTGGCTTAATTCTGAAATGTCCCCCACAGAGTCATATCTTGCCTGTTCCTCCCCCACCTGGTGCCATTGTTTTAGAAGCCTTTGAACCTTTAGGAGGTAGAGCCAGCTGGCCGTGGGAAGATGGTCACTAGGAGCTGGCCTTTGATGGTTATAGAATGACCCCTGGGTCCAGCTCTCAGCTAACTTGTCCACTGTGATGTGAGGAGTCTTTGTCACACGTTCCCACCATTGTGAGCTCTGCCATGCCTCCCCCGCCACGATCAACTGGGATGTCTGAAACCAGGACCCCAAATCAACCTTTCTTTCCTGACTTTGTTTCTGCCAGGAATTTTGTCCACGGTGAGACAAGGTGATGGATACGGATGCTCTGATGAGAAGTAGCCCCGCCCCCAAAGCCATGCCAATTAGTGAGCTGTAGGTGTTGTGGGGGAGTGGGGGTGACCAAGAGTTTCTGATCCTCCTGTCTCTACTTCCTTAGTTCGGGGATTACAGGCCAGCACCACCGCACACATTTTATGTGATGCCGGATATCCGGTGGGTTCTGACCAGCTAGCTGAGCCACATCTCTTATCCCATAGATTTCAAAGTAACTAGAACAGCCTAGAGGTTCTCCACACATAGAAAGGATCAAGGGCTGAATGTATGGGGTGGGCGGGCCCTGTAATCACAGCCCTTGGGAAGCTGAGGCAGGGAGAGTTTGGGTTCAGCATGAATTATATAGCAAGTTCTAGGCCAGCCTGGGCTGTTCAGTAAGATACTGTTATCATAAAATAGGACTCCGCATGTTATCCTCTGGCCTCTACCATGTACTGTGGCATGCATGTATCAGGACTCTCACATGATCTAAATAAATAAGTGAAGCAAGCCAGGAGTGGAATCACAAGCCCTTAATCCCAGCATTTAGGAGGTGTGGGGAGCAAGAAGATTTGGAGTCCAAGGTCATCCTCAGATATATAAAATAATTTGAGGCTAGCCTGAGCTACATGAGACCCTGTCTCAAAACAAAACACCCCCCCAATGAAATGAAAAATAAATAATAAGTAAACAAAATAAAAACAATGTTTGAGGAGATAGAAATGGTTATCTTCCTGATTTGATCAATATACGACATGTATTGTATGCCATTTTTTTTTGTACCAGTGAAAAATAAATCCTAATTCTTTTCCTTTTTCCTTCACTACTGGTGTCTCCTTGCCTCAGAAGTAGCATGGAGACAGCACAGGCCTGACGTGATACGTTCCCTTGAGGCTGCTCCTCCTGCTTCAGACCCCTAGACAGTCCTTGTTTTCTGGAAAGAAGCCTCCCGCCCCCCCCCCCCGCCCCCCTCTCCCCTCCCCTCCCCTCCCAGGCTCCACCTGCTGCCTCCTCCCCTGGGATGCTGGGATGCTGACTTTCCTTGCTGTGTGATTCACTCACCTGCCTTGTACCTTTGTGGGCTGGAGGGGTTTTACAGTGAGGAGGGATTCCAATGCATGCTGGGGGACCTGAGCTTCACTTTGCCTGGGACACCGACCAGTGCATTGGTGGGAGGAAAATCTCCCAAGCATCTTTACCCAGAAGCTTCTGAAAACCTCAAGGGAGAGGGAGGCTCCAACCTTAGGCCTCCTCCTCCTCCTGGCAGGTAACACTCCTGCTCCCCATGTCCTCTTAAGGTTGTGTTAAGGCAGCAGAGGGGCAGCCTCAAGGGAATGTATCAAGTTGTGTTTGTGGTTCCCCATATATACTTCTGATTTCTGTTACCCCCAAAGACTTGTAGGGAAGAAAAAAGGGAGCAGTGGCTGCTGGGAACTCATGTCTCCAAGGAGAATGGGTAAGGCAAGGGCTTCAGGGCCTTTCTGTCCCCCTTCCCCCCCAGTACCCCTTTGGTATCTTTCATTGCTCTCACAGTGATTTGCTTCCTCCTGAGGCCCAGGAATGACAGGCCTTCTCGCCTAGCCTTGGCTGCCTTGTGTGAAGTTCACCTGCACGCCTGCCACACCCTTGCCAGACAGCCAAGCTGGAGGAAGTGTTTTAGAAGCTGTTTCAGAGGGACACTAGGATCGCCCTCCAAGCTTACAAGAGCAAAGGTTTGGCCCTACTTTATGGACTCTCTGTCCTTCCTTCCTAAACCTGGAACAAGGAAAAGAGTACTGGGGGAAAGCTGGAATCTAAAAGAACGCTGCTGAGTGTGGTACTTCCATACTCACATATACTATATGTATGTATATACATATGCACATATATGTACATACATAAACATATATGTGTGTGTGTATATATGTGTGTATATATATTTATTTATTTATTTATTTATTTATTTATTTATTCCAGCTTCTCTTGTCCTCTATAGGGTTTCCTGTACCTATAGGAATTCAACTCAAAAGTATTTATTCCTGTTCTTTTGTTTGTTTGTTTGTTTTTCAAGACAGGGTTTCTCTGTGTAGCCCTGGCTGTCCTGGACTTGTTTGTAGACCAGGCTGGCCTCAAACTCACAGTGATCTGCCTGCCTCTGCGTCCCGAGTGCTGGGATTAAAGGCAGGCGTGCACCACCATGCCCAGCAGTTGTTCTGTTCTTGCTCTGTCCTCTCACTGTTGACCTCTGCCTTTGATGCATTTCCTTGATAGTCCCCTTCCCTGAGGAGCCCACCCCTGCCTGGATGACAGTTTTCCTGTTCCCCAATATTGACTCAGGTGAGACAACTTTGTCTAAGCCGTGCATAGCTGCGTCTCTGTTTCTCATTGATAAGGATTCTTCCCAATTATAGTTCAAGGATTTGCTTCCCGTTACAGTTCAACTATGATCAACTCTAAGTCAAGCAGGGCTGGGCATGTGGCTCAGGTCGGGGAGTGTTTGCCTAGCATGCTCAAAGCCCTGGGTTTTGTCCCCAGCACATAAAGCCAGGTATGCTGGTAAATATTTGCCATCTCAGCCTGGCACAATGGCTCATGCCTGTAATCCCAGCCCTCTGGGAGGTATCAATGTGAGTTCCAGGCCAGCCTGGTCTGCAAAGCAAGTCCAGGACAGCCAGGACCACAAGAGAAACCCTGTCTCAAACAACCAAAAAGAAAAGAAAACAACAGCAACAAAACAAAATAAAAAACTCCATCCTGGCATTCCAGAAGTAGAAGCAGGAGGACCCAAAATTCAAGATTATCTTTAGCCATGTAATGATTTTGAGGCTAGCCTGGGCTACATGAGTCACTATGTCAACTTGATAATGAGGCAAGGTGTGTATGTGGGGGGAGGATGAGCGGATGGGAGTCGGGGGATTCATATCCTTGTTGATTTTCAGAAATGTATACATTGGTTCTTTACATACTTTTCTCTCCAATCCTCCTACTTTGCTTGGAAGCCCTTGATTTTGCCCACACTGATGCCTGGAATTAAATTTCTCTCATTTGCTGGTCATGGTGGTGCACCCCTTTAATCCCAGCACTTGGGAGGCAGAGGCAGGCAGATGGATCTCTGTGAGTTCGAGGCCAGCCTGGTCTACAAAGTGAGTCCAGGAGAGCCAAGGCTACACAGAGAGACCCTATCTCAAAAAACAAAAACAAAAAAGAAAGAAAAAAAGAAAAAAAAAAAAACCTAAAAAACCCCAAAACATCTCCCATTGTCTGTTCCCAAGATCGCTGCATTTCTAAATACTAGTCTGTGTCCCAGGAAAGGGATGAAGAACTTGGTTCCTAGGCTAAGAGAGATCTGGCTGAGGAGCCTTCCTATATCCTGCTGGCATGGAGTAACCCTCCCGGTAGGCATCAAGGCAAAGCAGGCTCAGTTTAGCCCAGATGGAGGCACAGAGGAAGGGTGGCTGGGACTAGGGAGCTGTGGTGATTCAGTTGGTCATATTTGGTCAGTCTTTTGGTTTGTTTTTGTTTTGTTTTGTTTTCCCTGAGACTGGGTTTCTCTGTGTAGCCCCGGCTGTCCTGGACTCACGCTGTAGACCAGGCTGGCCTCGAACTCACAGAAATCTGCCTGCCCCTGCCTCTAAGTGCTGGGATTACAGGTGTGTGCCATGGTGACTTGCTTTGGTCAGTTGTATTAACATGCTAAAGCTAGGGTTTGATGGAGCAAACACAAAGCACAGCCAACAGACTGTCATCATCCCTACCCATCCACCCACCCCCCAAAAAAACTAACCACACATACCCCCAAGCAAAGGACCAGCAAACAAGAAACTTGCTTAGCCGCATGATCTTCCAATCGTTTTTCTGTTATTTGTGAAATTATTGGCTTTATTTTTTTAAACAGTGTCTGGTGTAGCCCAGGCAGGCCTCAAGCTCACTATACATTGAAGATGACCTTGGCATTACAATTCTCCGGCTTCTACTTCCTTAGTGCTGGCATCCTGCGCATGCGTCGCCGTGGCTTATACAGCTCTGGCGTCAGATCCAAACTACACAAGCGCTCCACTAACATTTTAACTTATAACTGCCCAGAATCAGAAAGATCCAATTGACTAGTCTGACCAGGGAACTGATCTTCACAGGAGGTAGCCAAACTTTAGCTGCATATAAGAGAAAATACCAGTAACAGACCTTCCACCTTATAGGAGAGGCTCCTCCCACAGGCAAAGCCTGTGTGGATGAGCCTCCTTCATGCCTCAAAAACCCAGAGCGCTGTCGGTTACAGGGAATGCTACAGACCCTGGGACTTCAGCTTCCTAATGCTGTCTCTAATACAATATTTAGGGTGAGTTCTGAATTCCTCAAGCAATTCACCCACTTACTGAGCTTTTATGGGGCACCTGTGTTGGAGCACAGAATTTTTTAATCTCTGGTATCAGGGCACTGCGGCATCCATGGATTATAATACAGACAGAGCCTTCCCTCTGCTCTCTTCTCTCTTCTCTGGCGATGAGATGTCAGTGTGTGGAATAGAAGCAGAGTCATGGGCTGAGAATCAACTCGCATTTGTTGTTGCTACTGTGGACCTCTTAAGAGGAGTGAAAGGCACCTTTCCAGCCAGTCAGACCGTGGTGTCAGCACACATTTAATCCCAGCCCTCAGGAGGCAGAGGCAGGCAGATCTCTATGAGTTTGAGGCCAGCTTGGACTACAAAGTCCTGGTCCAGGACAGCCAGGACTACACAGAAAAACCCTGTCTTGGGGGGTGAGGGTTGGGGAGAAAAAAGAAAAGAAAGATAAGGTGGGTTAGAGAGTTGGATGATCCGGGAGCTACAAATGGGACAGCTGCTAGATTGTAAGCAGGCTGCGGGACCAGAAGGACTAGTCAGTTGGTGTGTGGAAGCCTTAGGACTGAGGGACCTGGGAGAGATGCTACAGAGCTAAGTCCTCCTGCTTGAGCAGGAAGCTGGAACAGGAAGCTGCAGGGGCCTCTGGGTGGGGATCACTACAGGACAGCCACACAGGCCACAGAGCAGAATCAGAGAGGCAGGGTCTCCTGGTGCAACACTGGGAGTCTGGGGGACCCCTCCAGCCCAAGGCTGAACAGTGATCTATGGGAACAGACCTTCCCCTGGAATGATTGATGTCAGACTATCCTCCATGCGGGTAGGTGGATCTGAGGTTGTCTGAAGGACAGCCAATATTACTATGAGAGGAACATAATTAGCATATCATGGGACTTTCTTATAAGGACACCCTAATAGTTCAAATTCAACATAATCACCTTTTTGTTTTTTGTTTTTGTTTTGTTGTTTTTCAAGACAGGGTTTCTCTATGTAGCCTTGGCTGCCCTAGACTCGCTTTGTAGACCAGGCTGGCCTCGAACTCATAGCGATCCACCTGCCTCTGCCTCCCAAGTGCTGGGATTAAAGGCGTGCGCCACCACACCTGACTTCTTTGAGTCATTTTATAGACATATACATTGCTGCCACCGAAAGGCTGAGACAGGAAGATTAAGAATTAGAATTTTGAGGAGCCGGGCATGATGGTACACACCTTTAATCCCAGCACTCAGGAGGCAGATCTCTGTGAGTTCAAGGCCAGCTGGCCTACAAAGCAAATCCAGGACAGCCAAGGCTATATGGAGAAAACCTATCTCAAAAAACAAACAAAATATCTTCAAATAAAGTCCCATGCGAATGGTGTGGGGCTGGAGACATAACTATTCTGATATGGAAACTCCTTTTTAGCTCCTCGCTATGGGGTTTGTTAGGTTTCAGGTATCCTTCAGTCTCTTGGTCTCTCAGGCACAGCTGACACGCCCAGCTCTCTACCTTGAATTCCCTAGGCCAGGGGTGGGGCTTCCCCTCCCAGACAACATTCTGGTTCCTTCTATTTCTCTCCTTTCTTTCTGTATTTCTCCTCCTCCTCTCTCTCTCCTCTCTCTTCTCCCCCCCCCCCCAACCGTCTCTCTCTCTCTCCTACATGGTGGCCTAGAGATGTTTACAATAGACTTGCATTTATATAACTTCGTCTTTGCAATTATCTCATTCCATTATTTCAATCAGGGTTCACCTAGTAAACACCAACTCCGGCTCATATCCCCCTGATGTGGGTTGAGTGATGCCCACTGAAAGATATATTGAGCTGGGCCTGATGACTTGTCTTGGGCCTGAAATCCCATCCTCTCTGGAGACTGAGGCAGGAGGATCAAAAGTTTAAAGCATTGCTACTCAGAGATACAGGGAGAGTTCAAGGCTACCCTGAGTAGCTAGGTGATGCCTTGTCTCGAAATAAAGGGAAGAAAAGAGATGGGGATACAGGTCAGAGGTAGAGTATTACCGGAGGCCCTGGGTTCAATACCCAGAATAATATTGATAGTAGCAACTAAAGAGATCACCAAGCAGTATAGAGCACTTGTTGCTTTTGCAGAGGACCCAGGTTTCATTCCCAGCACCCGTATAGTGGCTTGCGACCATCTATAATCCAGTTCCTGGGGATCAAACACCCTCTTCTGACTCTGATCTGCACAAGGCACACATACACAGTGCAAGCACACATACACACGAAGACAAAATAGTTATATGTATATACATATGTGTGTGTATACACACACATATTAAAGACATTGATGTGAATATTTCCTTATTTGGAAGAAGAGTGTTTGCAGATGTTCTCAAGTTTAGGTCATACTAGATCAAGATGACTTTGATTCCATAAGATATCAAACCTAGCCAGGCGTGGTGGCACACGTCTTTAATTGGGAGGCAGAGGCAGGTGAATCACCCTGCACTGTCTACAAGTTTCAGGCCAGCCATGCCTACACACAGTGAAAAGGAAAATCATCTGGGTTGCTCAGTCAGCAGAGTGCCTGCATGAGTGTAAACATGAGAGACACACTCCCCAAAAAGAGAAAAACAAACAAACAAACAACTGGCAAGGCAGTGACTGTAATCCCAGAGCTGGGGAGGCAAATATAGTGGGATGCCCGGAGCTCGAGAGAAACTCCCACTCAAAAAAACCATGGACCAGCCGGGCGGTGGTGGCGCACGCCTTTAATCCCAGCACTTGGGAGGCAGAGGCAGGCAGATCGCTGTGAGTTCGAGGCCAGCCTGGTCTACAAAGTGAGTCTAGGACAGCCAAGGCTACACAGAGAGACCCTGTCTCGAAAAACCAAAAAAAAAAAAAAAAACAAAACAAAAACAAAACCATGGACCACAGTGGAGGAGTACCTGATTTGATTTCGATCTGGCCATGTATATAATACCACATACACACCAAAAAAAAAAAAAAAAAAAAAGGAAATTGAAAAACACATGCTGGGAAGATCACTGTGACAACAGAAGCAGCGGAGGTAGTGGGGTAACCGCGGAAGCTGGGAAGGGGCCTGTTACTTTAAGCCACCCCATTTTGTGCAAGTTGATTACAGCAGCCACAGGAAGCATTTTTCAGCTGTTTTGTGGCTGGAGAAGGAAAATGCAGAAGCTTCCTGTTGTTGTGATAAAACACTCTTGACAAAAGCAATTTAAGGGAGAAGGGCTTTATTCCTGCTCACAGCTCAAGGGTGCTGTCCCTGATGGCATCAAGAGCTACAAACAGGAAGCAGGGAACATGAAGGCTTTCTTCTTGTTAGACAGTTCAGGACCCACGCCCAGGGAGGACCCTCTGTTAGCGTGGGTTTCCAGCCTGCAATTCACCTTATCAGCGTCATCCCTCATAGGCATACGCACCACAGTTATCCAGAAGTTTGTTTGGTGATTCCAAATCACATGCTAACAACTTGGAGCCGCACTAACTATCCATTTCAGTGGGTCATTTCGGCTGCCCAAGTGGAATATTTGTTCTCCTGCTGTCTCTGCAAAGCCCTCTCTTCTCTATCACGGACACCATTGCTTCTTAACCCTACGTTTGGGGGTTTAAAGCCATCAAATGTTTTTACTCCCTGTGCTTTCTACCCTTGCTTCCTCCATCCCTTCCTTCCTTCCTTTTAGTCAGAGGTTTGCTTTTTGTTTTGTTTTTTTGAGACAGGATTTCTCTGTGTAGCCTTGGCTGCCTTGACTCACTTTGTAGACCAGGCTGGCCTCAAACTCACAGCAATCCACCTGCCTCTGCCTCCCAAGTGCTGGGAATAAAAGCATGTGCCACCACTGCATGGCTTTTTTGAGACTAGGTTTCTCTGTGTAGCCTTGGCTGTCCTGGACTCACCCTGTAGACCAGGCTGGCCTCGAACTCACAGAGATCTTGCCTCCCAAGTGCCAGAGGTTTGCTATATAGCCCAATCTTGCTTCTAATTGGTGGTCCCTCCTACTACACCCTCTCCACCCCCCATTGCTTAGATTATAACCCTGGCTATTCAAACAGTCTTCAACTTTACATCTCTAACCCTGACTCTTTCCCCAGTCTCCAGACTCATCTACTGAGTGAGGAATTTCCTTCCTTCTAGCATTGTACTGTGAGCATAGATTTTTGTGGGTCAAAAGTTTACACAGTTCCTTGTGGGAATGACTTGTTTCTGCTACACAATGCTGTGGACTCTGCCAGAAAGACAGAAGCTGGCTGGGAACAGACAGGCAGAATCATACTGTGCTCGCCTGTGTCTGTCTTAGGATGAATCAAAGGTAGAACTGTCCCCCAGAGTGCCAACATGGGACCTCTCACTTACACTCTCTTTTATGAGTTGTGCTTTTGGAAATACGTAAGTCGCCAGGTGTGGTGGCGTGCTCCTTTAATCCTAGCACTCAGGAGGCAGAGACATGTGGATCTCTGAATTTGAAGCCAGTCAGGTCTACAGAGTGAGTTCAAGGACAGCCAGGACTACACAGAGAAACCCTGTCTCAGGAAAAAAAAAAAAAAAAAAAGGGAGGGGGAGATGGAAATACACATCACCTCTGCCTGGCTCTATGACTTTTTTAGATGTACTCAGTTTATGTTTTGCTTACGTAAATGTGAGTACTTGGTACCCAAAGGGGTCAGAAAATGGAGTTGGGTGTCCTGGGACTGGAGTTATGGGTGATTGTAAGCTGCCATTTGGGCTCTGGGAACTGAACCTGAGTCCTCTGTAACATAGACAGGTGCTCTTAACCACTGACTTGTCTCTCCAGCACAGTGTATTCTTGGTTTTTGAGGGCTAGAAGGTGGGAACGTGGTTTTGCTATGTAACTCAGACTGGCCTGGAAGTAGGTTACAGCCCAGACTGGCCCTGAATTCGTAAAAATCCTCCTGCCTCGGTCTCCTGAGTGTTGGGATTGCAGCATTCTTTGGTATTTACCTGGTAACTGTTGAGAAGTTCCTCATTAACTTTATGACTTCAATTCCCTCTGCTCACCCTGCCTCTGCCACACCACGCCGCGCGCGCGCGCGCGCGCGCACACACACACACACACACACACACACACACACACACACACACACACCACCGACAAAGAAGAACAAAATGAAACAAAATCTCCAGCCTACATCTTCCTCCCAGGCCTGCTCCATCTCCTGAGGTCACCTGCATGCTTTGGCTTTTTGTTGTTGTGGTTTGTTTTCGATTGGTTTTTGGTTTTTCAAGACAGGGTCTCTCTGTGTTGCCCTTGCTGTTCTGGACTCCCTTTGTAGACCAGGCTGGCCTCAAACTCACAGCAATCCACCTGCCTCTGCCTCCTGAGTGCTGGGATTAAAGGCGTGCGCCACCACTGCCCTGCGTGATTAAATTTTTATACAGCTTCCCATCTTTCTACCTTGGAAGACCTGGGGTACCCATCTCTCAGGTCAAAACCCCTGGGTTTGTCCCATCCAAAGCTGGAGACTTGTAGATATTTATGGTAGGCTTAGGATGGGAACAAAAGGTCCTCACCCAAAAAGAAAGATCACTCCCTAGTAGGGAATAAAAGCCGAGCACAGCCGGGCGTGGTGGCACACACCTTTAATTGCAGCACTCCGGAGGCAGAGGCAGGCGTATCACTGTGAGTTCGAGGCCAGCCTTGTCTACAAAGTCTAGGACAATCAAGACTATACCAAGAAACCCTGTCTCAAAAAACAAAAACAAAAAGAAACAAACAAACAAAAAAAGCCCAGCACAAGGGCTAAAGGCTAGAAAGATGGCTCAACAGTTAAGAGCACTGGCTGCTCCTCTAGAGGACCCAGGGTTGATTCCTACCACCCACAGGGTGTCTGTAACTCAAGTGCCAAGGGGTCAGACACCTGACTTTTTCTGGTTTCCTGGGACACTGCACGCACACTGTGCACAGGCATGTATTCATATGCATAAAATAAAATGAAAAAAAAAAAAAAACCCGATAAGTCTAGCACAATAGCTGTGACATAGTGTCAGAGCTACCCTGACAGGAAGCGGTGAGTGATTCTATGTGCCCGGTACCGCTTGATTCTAGAAAGCCTTAGATCAGGTTGTCTTCCTGCCTCATAAATGCCATCTGCCCTGGATAGAGCCCTAAGGCCTTAGTCAACACGGCCATGCAGTCTGAGCTCACCTTATCTTCCGGCTTCAGCCCCTCGCCACCTCCCTGTACTCCTGCTCCAGGATCTGACCTGTTGCCATTGCTGCCAGCTGCCCCTGCTACTTCCCCTCCTGGACTGCCCTCCCATCCACAGCGCCCAGCAAGCATCGGCTCTCCTTAAGTCTGCCTGTCCTGGTACACTCCTAAGTCCTCCAGGCTTAGACTTATTGTCGGGTATTAACTACAGCCTTCTATATAACTTAGAGATTTGCCTTTCTCCCCTCTCTATTTGGCATATCTCAGAGGCCAGCCCCTTTCCTGTCTCTTCTGAGGAAAACACTTGTTCGTTCTCCTGCACTGAAGGACAAGACCCTGTCACCTCTGCCCACAAGGCCAGAGACCTAATTCAGCCATCCATAGACAGCTGCCATGTTTCCTGTTTCACACCAAGATAAACTGGATGTGACAGCTAATCTCATTACCAACTTGACAGCCCTGGGAAGAGAGGGCTTCATTTGAAGACCTGTCACTGTCACACTGGCCTGTGGGCATTTCTATGGGGGTATTTTCTTGATTTCTGATTGATAGAGGAGGGCCCTGCAAAAGGAACTTTTATTCTCCTCATCCAATTGTCTCAGCGGCTTACTGCTGCCTTCTGCTAACCCGGGCCTAGTCTTGGAAGCTTCTAGTCTCCGTACACTCTAACCTACGCCTAAAATGTTTTCAGCCTCTGAGATTTACTGCTTAATAAGCTCACCCTCTCTTGTTCTTTCTGAGCTCTGGGCTGCCTGGTTCAACTCCGATGCTCTGGCTCACACTCCTCTCCCAGCTGACTGATTCAATCTGGTTTTTCTCTCAGTCCCTAAAGTACTTTGCTTGGCCTCAAACTAACTCCAGTATCTGCTTGAATCTTCTGGCTACTTCTCAGACTCTGGCTGGTTCTGTCTTCACCTGTGTCTAGTTTGTTCTCTCTCTCTCTCTCCTTCAGCCTCTCTCTGTAAAGCTCTCCTGGTAAAACTGCCTCCTCTCCCCTCATTCTCTGTGTTGCCCCCTTAAGTAGCTTGCCTTTCCTTTTTCTTCCAGTGACAGTTGGGCATATCTTCTGTCAAATCTTTCTCAGATTTGTCACATTTTCTGCTACTCAATTCAAATATGGGTCCTTCCTTTTACAAACTAACTTTACCTTCACTGTTTAGGAATTAAAGGCATGTACTAGCACACCTGGACCTAAACTTTTCTTTACTTGATATTTGCTCTAAGCCGGGAGGTGGTGGTACACGCCTTTAATCTCAGCACTTGGGAGGCAGCACTCGGGAGGCAGAGGCAGGTGGATCGCTGTGAGTTCGAGGCCAGCCTGGTCTACAAAGTGAGTCCAGGACAGCCAAGACTACAGAGAAACCCTGTCTCGAAAATCCAAAACAAAACAAAACAAAAACTTGAAAGTTGCTCTATAACACACCGGCCTTGAACTCAGACCTGCTTACCTCTATCTCCTGGACTAGAGATGTATTTGTATTCCAGCTGCGTCATACAGACCTAGAAGGTCTTTGGATGTGACTTCTTGTCAGAGCAGCCATGTTCTGAAATAAAAATTCTCTACAGTGCCCAGTCCAAGGTGGGCAGTGTCATCCACTGGCAGGTGGCCCTGGGTTGTATAAGAAAGGTAGCTGAGGGCTGGGAGTGGTGGCACATGCCTTTAATCGCAGTACTCGGGAGACAGAGGCAGGCGGATCACTGTAAGTTAGAGGGCAGCCTGGTCTACAAAGTGAGTCCAGGACAGCCAAGGCTAACACGGAGAGACCCTGTCTCAAAAAACAAGAAGAAGAAGAAGAAGAAGAAGAAGAAGAAGAAGAAGAAGAAGAAGAAGAAGGAGAAGAAGATGAAGAAGATGAAGAAGAAGAAGAAGAAGAAGAAGAGGTAGTTGAAGCTGGCCATGGTGGCACATGCCTGTAATCCCAGCACTTGGGAGGCAGAAGCCGGCAGATCTCTGAAAGTTCGAAGCCAGCTTGGTCTGCAAAGTGAGTCCAAGACAGCCAAGGGAAGTCCTGTCTTGCAAAACAAAACAACCAAACAAAAGAAACCCTGTCTTGAAAAACCAAAAAACAGAAGAAAGGAAGGAAGGAAGTAAAACATGAGTCTGGAGCAAGCCGGTCAGCAGTGTTCCTCTGAGGTCTCTGCTTCAAGCTTCTGCCTGGAATTCTTTTGGCTCCTTTCAATGATGCGCTAAAACCTGTAAGGTGAAGTACACCCTCCCCCACCCAAAAGCTGGTTTTGTCCTGTGTTTTTATCATAGTAACAAAAACCAAACTAGGACAATGAGCCAGTCAGATTTCTCTTCTGGGAATGCAAAACTGGAAAACTGAGCCAATTAGCAGTGGGGGCAGAAACTGAACGACTGAGTCAGGTTTGGAATAGCTAGGCATGATAGAGCACTGTTGACTCTGTTTCTTAACAATTAAACTTTATTATACAACCCAACTAGCTTATACAAGAAGGAAAAAGGTTAAAGGGACAAAAGAGTGAACTTTCCGGTAGCCGTTCCACAGGATGGGTCCTTAGGTGTCTCTCTGGCCCGTGTATTGGTCTAGTTGGTCCGCTGCTCCCCACGCGCTCCAGCCCAGGCTGAACTTGTTCTTTCCTCCCCCAACTGCCTGAGTCACGTGGGAAGGACCGTCTCCTTCTCCTGGTGAGGGTCAATTAGAAAGACAATAGTCCAGGTGGGGTTTCCAGGTCTGCTTCCTGAATTCCAGGCCCAGGATGGCTCCACTCAGTCTGTCACAAGGTATTCATGGGGTGCCCCAAGGGTAAAGCCCGCCAAGACTGCTCCCACCTGTGACAAGGCTTATTCTTTCCCACACATCCCCCTTCTCTTTTAAAAAAATTAAGAACTATATACACACCTATACATATATACATAATCATCAGGTATCAAGTACATAACCAAGTCCTTTTATACTTGTTAACCTGAGAGAAAGTATTCCACTATCCTACCAAAGAGAGTCCTTTTCTTTTATGAGAAATTGCAATTATCCATCTATAAATGTGTTTTTAATTCTTAAACTAAAGCTTCTAGTAACACTGTGGCTATCTAGTCTTCAATCCCATCAGAGACTCAAGAAGGAAAATCTATCTAATAAAGGAAGTGCTGGTGGGCAACTTCCAAGTTGCATAGGACAGAGAGAGCAGACCACCTGGATAGTCACCGGATTCTCTCCTTCATTGGGGCAATCAGTCTTTAGCCTTATCGGCCCAAAACATCCAACAAACTGCTTTTTGAAGCAGGAAATCCGACGGTCTGGTCCATCTAGTCTCTTCAAAGCTGGACAGTCAACTTTCCAGCTTCACTGTTGATCATTGCAGCCAGTCAGCCTGTCATCAGCGGTAGAGATAAGAGCAGTTTCTCCATCCAGTGACCATTCTGTCACCTGAGTCTCTTGAAGCCCTCATCTTCAATGATGCAAATGGAGAAGCGGCCAGGAGTGGATGTCTCTCTCTGTCAGGAAAGCCCTCATCCTTAAATGTCATATTCTGTGGATCTCTGGAGTTTGAAGACCAACTTTATCTATTCCTACAGTTATCAACTATTCCTTTGAAGACATATACAAGGAATTAAACAAACCTGTTCTATGACAAAGTAAGTTAGTATCTAGGAGGATTTCTACGTAACTAAATACCAACTTTTATCCCCGATCTTCCTGAACAGTTTTTCCTAAGACATTAGTGGCACATGAATAATACATGAAATAAACATTGAATAAAATGAACTTAAGTTTCTAACATACAATATATAATATTTTGTCAACATATAACATACAATACATAAGGCAAAAATGAATGACAATATACAATTTAAATTCTTATCAATGAAGCAAAAGTTGAAGTCTTAAATTTTCATCAATCAAAAGTCTTAAATTTTCTTCAATCTACAGAGCATACCTGTGATCCTCGCGCACATAAACTTGGGGCAGGGAACAGGTGGGTGTACAACACTAGTCTCAGCCACACATCCAGTTTGAGACCAGTTTGAGCTTCATTAACCCTGCCTCAAAAAAATAAAAAATAAAAAATAAAAAATAAAAATAAAAAGCTGCCATTTGAGCCAGGCCTGGTGGTGCAAGCCTTCAGTTCCACACTTGAGAGGCTGAGGCTGGATGATTGAGTTCTATAGGATGAGACCCTGTCTCAAAAATGCCAAAGATTAGAAATAAATAAAAAGACTAGAGAGGCCAATACATGGAGTGGAAGCAGTAAGGTCAGGAGTTCAAGATCATCCTTAGCTACCTGTTGAGTCAGGGACCCTACCTCAAGATAGATAGATAAATAGATAGATAGATAGATAGATAGATAGATAGACAGACAAATGATAGATGGAGAGATAGATGAGAGATAGATAGGTGGATTGATGGTCGATAGATGGATAGATATTAGATGGATAGATAGATGATAGGTGGATAGATAGATAGATGGGTGGATAGATGATAGATAAGCAATAAATAAATATACAAATAAAATATGGGCTGAAAAGATGGATCAGTGGCTCATTCATGAACCTGGTTCAGTTCCTAGTACGCATCTGGTGGCTCACAACCAACTGTAACTCCAGTTCCAGAGGATCTGAAGCTGATTCAGGCCTGTACAGGCACTGCATGTGAATGCTTCCAAAACTTAAGTTCAAATGAAACACTGAGGCACAATAAATAAAAATAAAAATAATCCCTTAATTGCAGCCCTCGGGAGGCAGAGGCAGGTGGATCTCTGAATTCAAGGCTAACCTGGTCTGCAGAGTGAGTTCCAGGACAGCCACGGCTACACAGGGAAACCCTGTCTGGAAGACAAACAAACAGCTAAGTAAAAGGAGGAGGCCTCCTTGTTTCTACTCTTCTTAATGCTCTCTGTTGGTTCTCTCTCTTTGTTTTTGTTTTTTTCTAGACAGGGTTTCTCTGTGTAGCCCTGGCTGTCCTGGACTCTCTTTGTAGATCAGACTGACCTCGAACTCATAGAGATCCACCTGCCTCTGCCTCCCGAGTGCTGGGATTAAAGGTGTGCACCACCATACCCAGCTTGTTGGTTCTCTTTTTAGCAATATTCCCTTTTCCTTTTCTTGAATGACTCTGGGTGCCTTATAACAAAAGAACCCAGGTAGGTTCCCCCTAGCCCCCTCACATTTCTTGGCTGCTGGCTTGCTTAGTTCCTCCACACAAAGATAGATGAGGAAGAAGAAAATGCACTGTACCACTGCGTTATTCTTTGGGACCTAGGGTCCCTAACTGGCTTGTTTCCTTTTTTCTACCTTTCCAAATCTTAGTTTTGGTTCGTAAATAATGACCAGGGCCTTTAACTTGTGTTCTTGGAAGGAAAATATGTATACCAGCTGTAGTTCAAATGTTTTTTCCTTCCCTTTGATTTTTTTTTTTGCTGTTGTTCTTTTTTTGGTTTTGGTTTTGGTTTTTTGAGACAGGGTTTCCCTGTGTAGCCTTGGATGTCCTAGATTTGCTTTGTAGACCAGGCTGGCCTTGAATTCACAGTGATCCGCCTGCCTCTGCCTCCCGAGTGCTGGAATTAATGGCAAGCACCACCAAGCCCAGCTCTTTCCATTTGAAATCCAGTTGCAACTGGATTTCCACAGGATGATGTTGGGAGGGGTCCTGCTGAGAAGTGACTAGGTGACGAAACCTCCGTCCTCATAAAGCAGTGAATGTCTCCACGAGGCTTGCAGGTGTGCGTTAGCTGCTGGTTGCTCATCTGGGACATGAGGGTGTAGTGTTCTGCTTGCCCCTTCTTGCCCTGGTGCCTTCCACTGCATGAAGAAACAGGCGAAGCCCCTCAGCAGACACCAGATCCGCCACCTTGATTTCGGACTTCTCAGCTTCCAGGACTGAGAAAGAAAAACCCAGTGCCGGATCAAAACAATTATCTGTATACCTTTCTGGAACTTATTATGTAGAAGGCTGACCTTGAACTCTGCATTAGATGCATGTGTCATGCACCCACCCAATACTTTTGATATTTCTGGGTGTTCCTTAATCATTCTTTTTTCCTTCAACCCTGTGGTCCTGTGGGGATGGCTTCCCTTCATTTTCCCTCATTCCTACCTTCTTCCTCCTCCTTCTTCTCTCTCTCTCTCTCTTTTTTTTTTTTTTTTAGAAAGGGTCTCACTATGTACCCAAAACTGACTTCAAATTTGTGGCAGTATTCACCTTCCCCAAACTCTGCTACTGAGCCATATGCCAAGCCACCTTCAAATTTTATTACTTATTTACTTACTTATTTTGCATTTTCGAGACAGGGTTTCTCTTGTAGTCCTGGCTGTCCTGGAGTCACTTTGTAGACTAGGCTGGCTTTGAACTCACAGAGATCTGCCTGCCTCTGTCTCCCAAGTGCTGGGATTAAAGGTGTGTGCACCACCACACCCACCTTTAAATTTTATTTATTTATCTATTTAAAGCCGGAGTTTCACTATACAGCCCTGGATGTCCTACAGCTCACTTGTGTAAGCCAGTGCTGCCACTGAGCCTCCTGTCTCAGGCCACCAAGTGCTGGACTTACAGGCTTATGCCATTACTTCTAAATTTGAGATCTCTCCACACCCCAGGATCTTGCTATATTACCCAGTCTGGCATCAAGCTTGGTATTCTCTTGGCTTGGTTTCCTGGGTGCTGGGATTATAGGCACACATCACCATGCAAGGTTTTGTTTGTTTGGTTAGTTGGTTGGGTTTTTTGGTATTTTGGTTTTTCCAGACAGGGTTTCTCTACATAGCCCTGGCTGTCCTGGAACTCACTCTATAGACTAGGCTGGCCTCGAACTCACAGAGATCCACCTGCCTCTGCCTCCCTAGGGCTGGGATTAAAGGTGTGTGCCACCAAGCAAGGTTTGAGGATCTGTTTTCCAATAAGAACGAGAAATAGGGCTGCTGTTTGCCCAGCAGAAGCCCAGGGGCTCTATCCTAAGTGGTGCCGTCCCCCACTCAAAGAAAGAAAAGCAGAGAGGGAAAGAAGGAAGGAAGAGGAAAAAGAAGAAGGGAGGTCCACAGGTCAGGGCCACCAGCTCTTTCAGCCTGGCATCCAGGAAGGCCACATCTCTTCTCTGGGGCCCTCGTTTGTACCAAGAGACTGGCATCTGCTTCCGCCATCTCCCTCTGTCCTTGCTCAGGCAGATGTGGGCAGCTGGAGCACAGTGTCCCTTCCTAGAGGGCCCAGGTGCATGCTTTCCCCCATGTTCCTGAGATAAGGATCTCTGTAGCTGTTTTGGCAACAGATGAGAGAGAGAGAGAGAGAGAGAGAGAGAGAGAGAGAGAGAGAGAGAATGACTGCTTTTGCTCTGTGTGTGTGTGTGTGTGTGTGTGTTTCAAGACAGAGTTTCTCTGTGTAGCCTTGCCTGTCTTTTGTAGATCAGGCTGGCCTCGAACTCACAGTGATCCTCTTGCCTCTGCTTCCACAGTGCTGGGATTACAAGCGTGGGCCACCTTGCCAGGTGAGGGTTTTATTATAGATATAAGGGAGAAACAGGCAGAAGCAGAAGCCAGAGTGAACATGACCTCAAGCCGGGCCGTGTGTAGACAGGCAAGACAGGAGAAAGAGGAACCTAGATTGACAGCCAAAAAGTCAAAAGTGGGGGGCCGGGGGGTTGTAGCCAAAATGGCTGAATAATATAGGGAAGTGCAGCCCAGCCCCTGGGCTGGAGAGTTCAGGGTAGGGGACTGGGTATGCCAGCCAGGAGGACCCTGTATCAGGTAGGGACTGAGGGATGCTGGAAGAACCTGGCAGCTAGCATTGCTTTGATATGTTTGTTAATAGGCACCTCAGTTAACCAATTTGTCCCATATTTTGAGACCTTAGCAGTCTCCTTCAAGCTCCGTACATTGTCTTTCATTGGACAGCCCTGTGGTACTTGCTTACCAGGATACCTGGACAGGCTGCATTTGGGGTTTCCTCACCATTCAGGACAGAGAATACCCGCCCCACCCTTCCCGGGCTTCCTGGACTCGTGGTCATGCTTATGACAGGAGCCAGAGTAGCATCTACCTTGGTGATGACTCAGGTACACCAGGGTGAGAGAGAATTATCCTTCAGTCCCATTTTTCAGGTTGGCAGACTGAGGCAGACAAGGGGTAAAGGGAGGGAGGCAAGGTGTTATTTCCTTTCTGAGGCTGGAATCCCCACACTTGCTCCTACTTCAGGGTCTCCATTGTCTGCAGTGAATGCTTTGCTCCACAATTTTCCTGCTGACTCTTCAGCTGCAGCTGGGTAGCAGCCAAAACTTCGCTTTCCCAGGGCTTTCCCTCACCTAACACTGGCCCCTTTGCGACACCGCCCCTCATGTCGTCACATCCGCTTGTTTTGCTTCTTCTCGGGGGCACTTGGTAGCCAACTCTGCTGGCTGCCTTCCCAGCGGCTATTTCCTCTTCCTCCAACCCGTACAACGCTGAGTTTGTTTGGGTTACTCCTCCCAGACCCACTCACCCTGGGAATAAATCCTGGCTGGTGTTTGGCGGCCTCTTCATTAGTGGTTGAGCACATTGAGTACATTTCCTCATCCCACCCCCACCCCCGCCCTCGCCTCCCAAGACAGGGTTTCTCTATGTAGCCCTGGCTGTCCTGGAACTTGCTTTGTAGACCAGGCTGGCCCCGAACTAAAGAGATCTGCCTGCCTCTGCCTTCTGCGTGCTGGGGTTACAGGTGCATGTTTGTGTGGGTCTAACCCTCCCAATCCCCTACTCCCCCCGCCCCAGGACATTACTTTTTATGACTTGTGAGGGGAGTCTATTGGGAAGCTTCTGGGGAGGTTTTTATTTTTCTGGAAAGGCAATATAGATTAAGAAACCTGCTGGGCGCCGGGGCGTGGTGGCGCTCGCCTTTAATCCCAGCACTCAGGAGGCAGAGGCAGGCGGATCACTGTGAGTTCGAGGCCAGCCTGGTCTACAGAGTGAGTATGGGATAGCCAAGGCTACACAGAGAAACCCTGTCTCGAGAAAACAAAAAAGAAAAGGAAGAAAGAAACCTTTCTAAGTCGGGCTTGGTGTAGCCTTGGCTGTCCTGCACAAGCTTTGTAGACCAGGCTAGCCTTGAACTCACAGAGAGCCGCCTGTCTCTGCCTCCCTGAGTGCTGGGATTACAGGCAGGTGCCAGCATGGTCCATCTGTAAGGTCTTTTGTGATGTTTGCCACTTCACGCTGCACGTTGGCTTCCTGAGCTTGGTTGCGATTCTCCTGTCACCAGCCCATCTAGTTTAGGAATGCCGGGGGCACAGACATAACCCGCTTCATCTGGCTTTTGTGTGAGTCTGGGCATCCAAAGTCAGGTTGCAGGCTTAAGTGTCAAGCATTTTTATCTGCTGAGCCATCTCCCCAGCCTACCACCCTTCCTTTTCCTTTACCTTCCCCCTCCATCCCCCTCCCCTCCTCTTTCCTTCCCTCCTATCCCCTTCCCTCCCTTCCCCTCCCCTCTCTTTCAGGACCTTAAACTTAATATGTAGTTGAGGATTAACAATGACCTTGAGGGCTGGGTGGGTGCCTTTAATCCCAGTGCTTGGGAGGCAGAGGCAGGGGGATCGCTGTAAGTTCAAGGCCAGCCTGGTCTACAAAGTGAGTCCAGGACATCCAAGGCTACACAGGGAAACCCTGTCTTGAAAAACCAAAACAAGAGCTGGGCGTGGTGGCACACGCCTTTAATCCCAGCACTCGGGAGGCAGAGGCAGACGGATCGCTGTGAGTTCGAGGCCAGCCTGGTCTACAAAGTGAGTCCAGGATGGCCAAGGCTACACAGAGAAACCCTGTCTCGAAAAACCAAAAAAAAAAAAAAAAAGAAAGAAAAGAAAAGAAAAACCAAAGCAAACAAACAAACACCCAATGACCTTGAACTTCTGACTCTCCTGCCTCTAAACCCCATGTGCTGGTGGGATCACAGGTATGCACACCCCACATTTGCTGTATGCTGTCCTGCGGGTTGAACCCAGAGCGTCATGTGTGCTAGCTAAGCACTCTACTCCGGGTATAGCCATGCTTGGAATGTCAGGAGTTAGAATCTCAACATAAGAATACCAAAGGGACACCATCGGTTCACGATAGGATTTAAAGACAAAAGCAAAAACCCCTGTAACTGTAGCCAGTGTGCTTGTGACTTTCCGTCACAACGCCATCAATTCAGTGATCCAGTTCCTGTCTGAGATGAGCTTATTTCCTGGTACTTATATATTCAGTTATTAAATGTCTCTCTCATCGAGTCATCAACCCCATGGGGGCGGGAGCAGGTCTGGCCTACTCCTTGCTGTAGGCCCAGTGCCTAAGAATAGACACTTACATAAACAGCAATGCCGGCAGGCCAGCTCTCCTTACCCTATTGCTTCTACTGGTATTGATCAGAATTTATATTTAAAAAGCAGAAACTCTAGACCCAGCCAATTCTTCATTTTGAAGATCTAGAGTCCACATAGGCATGGTGTGTGTGTGTGTGTGTGTGTTCATGTGTTCTAGAGTCTGTTTTATACAGAGGCACACACATGTTGGCTCCGGCCTGAACCTCTGGGGTTCCCACTTTCAATCAAACAAGGGAGTGAGGCTTAGAGAGGACAGCACAGATTAGGACAGGACTCCAGAGTTTGAAGCAAATCAGAATTGCCTGGAACCATGTTTACAGACTTCACGCTCTTGCCTCTACCTCATGGACTCTGATGGAATGGGTTTGACGTGTGGCCCAGGAACTTGTGGTTTTAAAAGCCCACCAGGTGATTCTGAAAGCCACCAGGCCAGCTGGAGGAAGGACGAGGAAGGGCGGGATGGAGCTGTTGTTCCCGGGGCTGTGTGTGGGAGGGCTGTGATCTCCTCTGTGTGGCAGAACTTCTCTGTGGGGCTGTTTGAACCAGATCACCAGATCATAGGTGGACAGGCTGTTACCACAGGATAACAACTGCTCGGTGTGTGAGTGCGTGCGTGCGTGTGTGTGTGTGTGTGTGTGTGTGTGTGTGTAGTGTGTATGCCATGTGTATGTGCTAGGTATAGTATATGGTATGTATGTACTACGTGTACTGAGTGCTGTACATGCCTGCTCCAGTGGGTTTGTGTGCATGCGAGTACACACATGTAGAAGGCAGAGGTAGATGTCGTGTCTTCCTCAGTTGCCTCCCATCTCGGTTTTTGAGACACGGTGTCTCACTGAGCCTGCGGTTCATCTATTCTGCCGAGGTGGCTGAGCTTGTGTTTTGCTTGAATGTCTGTCTGTGCACCAGGCCCAAGGAGTGTGTTAGAGGTCGCCTGGTACTGGAGTTACAGGTGGTTGGGAGCCCTCATGAGGGTGCTAGGACTGATCCGGGCCCTTTGGGAGAGCAACCAGTCAGTGCTTCTGTGTGGTTAGAAAGAAGAACTCAAGGCCTCCTGCTTTCTCAGCAGTTGTCTGCCCAGGACAGATCTGCTGGGCCAGGGCCTCCGACCTTTACTGTGGTTTGTTTTCTGTTCCTCCAGCAGTTTTGAGGAGGAGACAGACATGACCATATTGCTGGAAGTCTTGCTGGCAACATAGAAGTGTGTTGAGAGGGGCTGGAGAGGTAGCTCGTTAAGAGCACTGTCTGCTCTTCCAGAGGTCCTGAATTCAATTCCCAGCAACCACATGGTGGCTCACAACCATCTATACTCTCCTCTGGCATGCAAATATACATAGAGATAGAACTTCATATAAATAAATAAAAATTAAAAAAAAAAAAGAAGTGTGTTGAGAGCAGAGACACCCCAACCATCCCCAGCTCCCTAGGCTGTCGAGGTTCGCTCCAGTGACAGAGACCTCTGAGGTACTGCTGCTGTCCAGGAACCACAGTCCTTCTGAGTACCACCCAGTGGGTGCCTACACTCAGGCAGGCCCTGCTTATGACCCCACACCAAGATCCCTGCTGCCTTAGACCTCTTAGTGTTGGGTGGTCCTGGCCCCAGCAGGTTTGCTAGTTTACACTGGTCACCAGGAGGGCTCCATCTATTTTAAATCCTCGTGTACAGTTCTCAAGGAACAGCTGAAGCAAGTGCCTAAAATAGCGGGGCCCTCTGTTTCCTGCACTCACCCCACCCCTCACTTACCCTGCTGCCCACACCCCCTGCTGTCTGCCTGCCAGGGATCTGAGAGCTTCTGAGTCTCTTCGCAGTGGGGAACCAAGGCAGAAGGGCAGACATTACAGGAAGTGTACCCACAAGGAAGGACTGTTGTCTGGTGTGTGTGTGTGTGTGTGTGTGTGTGTGTGTGTGTGTGTGTGTACATGTGTGCTTTATTCAGGAATAAATCTTTTTGCATGTTTTTAAAGACAGTCTTGCTATGTAGGCCAGAGTGGCCTTGAACTCACTATGTAGTCTCCTGCCTCAGTCTCCCAAGTGCTGGCATTACAGGCATGTGCCACCTTGGTTCTAGAACAAATTGTTATGAGCATATAGCATGCTTCCTGTGGCAGGCACCGCAACAAACAGAAGTGCATCTATGATCCCTGCTAGAGAACCAAAGATATGGTTGAAGAATTTCTTATTCCTTTCTGGAGCAGCCCTGTGAGCCAGGCACTGTTCTCCATGCCTTATGACATCATCATGCCTTATGACATCATCATGCCTTATGACATCATCATGCCTTATGACATCATCATGCCTTATGACATCCTCACTCACCCACTGGATTTACCTACTTTTTGTTCTTTCTTTTTCCTCTTTCCTTCCTTCCTTTGTTTCTTTTTTGTTTTCCATACTGGGTTTCTTTGTGTGGCCTTGGCTGTCCTGTATTCACTCTGTAGGCCAGGCTGGCCTCCAACTCACAGATTCACCTGCCTTTGCCTCTGCCTCTGCCTCTGCCTCTGCCTCCTGAGTATGGGGCTTAAAAGCCTGTGCCGCCACTATCAGCTGAACTTTCCTACCTTAAAGAATGGCTGAAGGAAGTCACAGCTGAGACAGTTCATGCTCAGAAGTCATGGTCTGGGAACAGCTTAGTTGGTAGAGTGCTCGTGAGGCAAGCATGAGGCTCTGAGTTCAGTCTCCAGAACCTATGTGAGAAAGCTGGCATGGTGGTGTGCACATGTATTCTGAGCGCATGGCAGGCAGAAGCAAGTGCAGCCTTGGGGTTCACTGGCTGGCCAGCCTAGTGGAATCAGTGAACTCCAGACATTGCGCGTGTGTGCGTGTGTGTGTGTGTGTGTGTGTGTGTGTGTGTGTATACATACAAATATACACGTGTATACATACACACACACACACACATATATATGCATGTGTGTATGGGAATCAAGCTAGTTATAGCACTCGAGAGGCAGAAACAGGTAGATCTCTGTGAGTTCCAGGACAGTTAGAGTTACATTGTAAGACACTGTCACAATAAACAAATATGAGGCCAGCAGTGGTGGCCCACACCTTTAATCCCAGCACTCAGGAGGCAGAGGCAGGTGGATCACTGTGAGTTCAAGGCCAGCCTGGTCTACAAAGTGAGTCCAGGACAGCCAAGGCTACACAAAGAAACCCTGTCTCGGGGCAGGGGGTTGGGGGGGGGGGGTGGAGAAAAAAAGAAAAACCAACCAAACAAAAAAAACCAAATATGCAAAAATAACAACAAAACCTATGGTGGCGTCATGGATATGGCTCAGTGGGTAAAGGTGCTTGTCATACAAGCCACACACACACACGTGATGATGATGATGATGATGATGATGATGATGATGATGATGAAGAAGAAACAAGGTGAATGGTCCCTGAGGACTCAGGATGATCTCCATCCTTCACACATAGGCACATGTCATAGCACCCACAGAAGCTAAGTCACTTGTCTTTGATTGGCTATTGAGGGACAGAACTTGGATCTGAATCTAGATGTGGGAACCCAAAGCTGGGCTGGTCACTACACTGTCCTTAAATGTGGTTTGACAGATGTGTCCAGGAAGACTCAGCCAGAGGCTCCCCCCCATCCTGGCAGTTCTTAGGGAGGAAGGATAAGATTGTTTTATAGAGCCAAGGCCAGCCTGGTCTACAAAGCGAGTCCAGGACAGGCAAGGCTACACAGAGAAACCTTGACTCACTTTGTAGACCAGGCTGGCCTTGATGCGCCTGCCTCTGCCTCCTGAGTGTTGGGATCAAAGGGGTGTGCCAGCACGCTCCCATAAGCTCTCAAGTTTAAAGGAAGTCCCTGGCTATGGACAGTGACCAAGCTGCTATGCCCCCACACACCCTCAGCACTGCTGTTTTCAACGAGTGTCCCTCCAAAGGTTCTTGGCTCTGCAGAGTTGTAGTTGCCTCCAGAAACAGTTTCTGCACAAGACAGTAATCAACCCCAGAGGAGTGCTTATGTATTTATTATTCATTTGCCCACATGTGATAGCCTAGCTTTATTACATGGTGATTTGCCAGACTTTTACTGGGAACGTCTTGAGGTTAACCAGTCAGCTGTGCCACCTCTGAGGATACTCAAAAAACTGTCAGAAGTTGGCCTGGTGGTGGGGCACATGCCTGGTTCCAGAAAAGGTTTCTCTGTGTAACAGCCCTGGCTATCCTGGAACTCACTCTGTAATCCACCTGTTTCTGCCTTCTATCCCTATCCCTAACCCTGAGTCCTGGGATTAAAGGTGTGCTCCACCATCGAACCCTGTCTTGTTTTCTGAGACAGAATCTCTTTTTTGGCCTAGAGTGTGGACAGTAGCCAAGGCTGGCCAGCCAGTGAGCTGCAGATATCCTCCTACCTCCACCTCCCCAATGCTGGGCTATAAATGTGTGCCACCATGCCCAGCATTTTTTTTCTTTTTTAGGTTTTTTTTTTTTTTGAGACAGGGTCTCTCTGTGTAGCCTTGGCTGTTCTGGAGTTGCTTTGTAGACCAGGCTGGCTTGAACTCACAGCAATCTGCCTGCCAGCACTCTGGGAGGCAGAGTCAGATAGATCTCTGTGAGTTCGAGGGCAGCCTGGTTTCAAAGTGAGTCCAGGACAGCCTGTAAACCCCGTCTTGAAAAACCAAAAAAGAAAAGAAAAGAAACCTTGTCTCAGGGAAAACAAAAAACAAGCCAGGCATGATCAAACAAGTGTTTCATTCCAGCATTTTGGAGGTGGAGCTCTGAGTTCGAGGCCAGCCTGGTCTACAAAGTGAATACCAGGACAGCAAAGGCTACATAGAGAAACCCTGTCTTGAAAAACCAAAAACCAAAAAAAGAAAAAGAGGGGGGAGGAATGGGAGGATACAAGGGATGGGATAAATAGTGAGATGTAACAAGAATAAATTAATAAAAAAAAGAAAAGAAAAAAAGAGGCAGGAAGATCTTTGTGAATTCAAGGCCAGCCTGGTCTACAAAGTGAGTCCAGGACAGCCAAGCCTACACAGAGAGACTCTGTCTTGAAAAACCAAAAAAAAAAAAAAAAGAAAAAAGAAAAAAGAAAAACAAACAAACAGAGGGTGTGTGTGTGTGTGAGAGAGAGAGAGAGAGAGAGAGAAAGAGAGGTGTCATAGCTGTGACTGGCCTCACACTTGCTGTGTAGATGAGGATGACACTGAAGCTTCTGACCCTCCACATCCCGGTTGCTGGGATTCCAGGCATGCACCACCCCATCCATTATGCTGCAATGGGATCGAGGCAAGCAGTCTACCACCAGAGCGATGGCTCCCCCGTGGCAGTGTTTCAGTCCTGCCTCTAGCCATCTTGGTCCTCTCAGTGACACGCCCTGAAGAGAGGTTTAGTTGGTCCATTGCTGTGTCCTTAGTACTTAGTACACGAACTGCCCAGAGTAGCTGCAGAAATAATGTTGAATGAAAGGAGGACGGGACAACACAATAAGTGTTATTAGGGTCTGTAGGCAGTAATGGAACCCCGTAGCCAGCATATAGTTTGGACATGGCTCTCTTGCTATAGAAAGAAAGAAGAGGCAAATGGGCATAGATCCCCCCGACCTCCTGAAATCAGCTGACCACTGTGCTGCTGATGCAGAAGACTTGAATAGTCTTCTAGAATACCAAGGAGGAGAGCTGGATTGAGAATAGAGAGGGCTGAGATGTGAATAGTAGTTTAAGAATTTAAATAAAGAATACCCTGGCCAGGCATGGTGGCACACGCCTTTAATCCAAGCGCTAGGGAGGCAGAGGCAGGTGGGTCTCTGTGAGTTCAAGGCTAGCCTGGTCTACAGAGTAAGTCAGGGACAGCCAAGGCTACACAGAGAGGACACAGAGAGACCCTGTCCTGAAAAAACAAAAATAAAATAAAATAAATAAGCCTCCCTGGGCTATACAGAGGGTTTTAAGCTAACCTGGACAACTCTGACCCAGGAACCCATGTTGACTATTGTTGCTTTGTTTTCCACATTGTAGGTAAATCTTTCTAAACACTTATCCATTTATTTAAAATTCTCCAGTCCTAGGAATCAATCCCAGGGGCTTATATATACTCATCCAGTGCTCTACTGCTGAGCTATATTCTCGGTCCCCAAACCCATATGCCTTTATCCTGTTAAGACATTCATCCATTCATTCTGTATTTTTGTTTTGTTTTTGAGACATGTCTCATTGTGTAGCCCAGGCTAGCCTAGAACTCAGAATCCTCCTGTCTCAACTTCCCAAGTGCTAGGATTACAGGCATTCTTTGTTTGTTTTTGTTTTTTGAGACAGGGTTTCTCTGTGTGGCCCTGACTGTCCTGGACTCACTCACTTTGTAGACCAGGCTGGCCTCAAACTCATAGTGATCTGCCTGCCTCTGCCTCTGCCTCCCAAGTGCTGGGATTAAAGGTGTGCACCACCACGCTTGGCTCCCTCTGCTCCTCTTTAAGCAATCTTTAGAACACAGTTGTTTTTTCGTGAAGTGTCCCAAGAACCCACATCTGGAGAACTGGCTGACCAACCACCCTGAGGGAATTTGACTTGTGTGAGTCACTTCCCCTGGGTCTGGTCCCCTGAAGCTGCTCAAACAGCATTATGCCTCTGGATCTGGAGGTCCAGGCCTTGGATCAAGGTGACTCTGTGTGTCATGGACCAAGCTTGGGTAGCACAGCAGTGTGAGTCATGACATGTCCATGCTGGTCACCTCTCACACTGCTGAGCGACTTCCTTCTTGGGGAAGGGACTATTAGATACATTTTGCCAATTTAACCATTTTACTTGTAAAATTAAGTATATTTACAGCATTGTTCCACCACTATTAACGTCTCTGCCAGTATCCATTTCTAGAAGTTTCATACTGTCCCACAGAAACCCCTTTCTCACTTCTACCTTCCTCCACCTCCAGGAGTTTCCCCCTTTGCCTACTTCAAATAAACAGAATCACAGTCAGACATCCTAACATGTGCTGGGGGCTGCCTGTGGTGGTGCACGCCTGTGATCCTAGCACTCAGGAGGCGGAGGCCGGCAGATCTCTCTTAGTGCCAGCCAGTCAGGGCCACAGTGAGACTCTATGTCAAACAAACAAAAGACAATACATATGTCTGGCTTATTTTGCACGGTGTGTTCTCGAGGTCTGCATCTGACTTTCATTTTGTTTCCTTCTTTTCTGGTTGCTCGGCAGCAGGTTCTCTCATACCATGAGATGGTCTCCAGTTTACCATTTATAGTGAAGGATGATCTTCAACTGACCCTTCTGCCTCCACCTCCCCAGGGAGTCGGAGCGGTGTGCTACCATGCTTGGAGTGCTCGTAAGAGGCAAGGTCTCACTCTACATACAGCCCAGGCTGGCCTGGAGCTCACTCGGTAAGTCAGGCTGATGGCAAACTTACTGCCATTGTCCTGCCTCAACCTCCCAAGAGCTAGGGTTATAGGCATGTGGCTGCACACCGAGTTGTCCTCTGTTCAGCTGTTTTAGCCACACACTTGGAAACAGATTTTTTTTTTTGAGATGGTTTCTCTTGTAGTCCTGGCTGTCCTGGACTCATTTTGTAGGATCAGGTTGTCCTCGAACTCACAGAGATCTGCCTGCCTCTGCCTCCCCAGTGCTAGGATTAAATGTGTGCATTACCACGCCTGGCTGGAAACAGAATTTGTTTTGTTTTGTTTTTTGAGACAGAGTTTCTCTACGTAGCCTTGGCTGTTCTAGACTTACTTTGTAGACCAGGCTGGCCTCCAACTCACAGAAATCCACCTGCCTCTGCCTCCCGAGTGCCGGGATTGAAGGTGTGCGCCACCACAGCACATCAAACTCCATAATTAATCCTCATCTTATGGGTGAGGTACACAGAAATTTAGTAATTTACTGACAGTCACAAAGTAACAAATATAAAAGCCTGAATTTTATGTAGTCTGGGCTCACAGAGATCTGCCTGCCTCTGCCACCCCGAGTGCTGGTCTTGCCTAGACTGATACTTACTATATAGCTCAGGCTGGCCCTGAACTCATGACAATTCTGACTCAGCTTCCTGAGTGCCGAGGTCATAGAGGCATACCATAATGCCCAGCCCCACTACCTACCTTTTTTGACCATTGTGGTCAGGTGATATGTGAGCAAAAGATAATTGTGCCTGTGTCACTGACAGTAAATCCTGTAGAGTTCAGAGCTGTGAGCTGCTTTGAAGTTCAGGGTGGAGCAGAGTCCTGAAAGGATGATACAAGTGAGTTAGGGAGTGGGACACGAGGGGGAATTTAAAAGTCAGCAGATCAGCTAGTGGCTCACGCCTGTAACCTCAGCACTCCAGGAGGCAGAGGCAGGCAGATCACTGTATGTTCAAGGCCAGCGTGGTCTTCAAAGCCAGTCCAGGACAGCCAGGACTACACAGAGAAACCTGTCTCAAAAAAACAAAAACAAGCAGGGAGGTGATGGCACATGCCTTTAAACCCAGCACTTGGGAAGTAGAGGCAGGCTGATTGCTGTGAGTTCAAGGCCAGCCTGGTCTACAAAGAGTCCAGGACAGCCAAGGCTACACAGAGAAACCCTGTCTCTCAAAAACAACAACAACAACAACAAACAAACAAACACAAAAACCAAACAACTCAAAAAAAAAAAAAAAAAAAGAAAAGAAAAAAGAAAGAAAGAAAGAAAGAAAAGAAAGAAAGCGGTGGTGGTGGCGGTGTGGTGGGGTGGTGGTGGTGGTTGCAGGTTTGGTGTGTGTTTGCACACCTTTAATCCCAGCACTTGGGAGGCAGAGGCAGGTGGATTGCTCGGAGTTTGAGGCCAGCCTGGTGTACAAAGCAAGTCCAGGATAGTCAAGGGTCCACTGAGAAACCTTATCTTGAAAAACCAAACCAAACAACAGAAAGAAAGAAAGAAAGAAAGAAAGAAAGAAAGAAAGAAAGAAAGAAAGAAAGAAAGAAAGAAAGAAAGAAAAACAAGCTGTAAAAACAAAACAGACAACCCCAGAACTAGGGCTACTGAGACAGGAGGATAGAGTCCATGGTCAGCCACGCCTACACAGGGAGAGCCTACTGAAAAAGATTAAAAGAAGGCTGGAGAGATGACTCACTGGGTATATAGTTGTCCCTAGGGCTTCCAGCCTCTGTGGCTGGGACACCTACAACAACACTGACAGAAAGTGGGCTGTGGCTTCTGCTCAATTCGAGGTGACAACAGGATGTGCGGCAGAAACATCCAGGAATCTATGAGAAAGGTGGTGAGCTGGACATGTCTGGGCTAGAAAAAGGAAAATGGATAGAAGTCCTAGGAAGAAAACAAAGACCAGCCTGTCAGAGAGTAGCAGGGTCCCCAGATACGCCATCTCACTGGGAAGCTCCAGCATGCTCTGATCCTGTCTGCCAGAGGTCCCACAGCTGGTGCTGACACCCAGGTGGGGGGCCAAGCCCCTCCCCAGCCAGACTCAAGGTGCAAAAACATCCTTTGAGCCCTGCTTTAAAGGGACCAGGCTGCATATTTTTTTCATACCAAACATTTTATAAGGTATGGTGACGTGAAAGCTTTGCGCCACAGGTCATAGTAGCAACAAAGACCCATCTCAGTAAACTGAGCCAGGCCAGCAGCCATCAGATGCTGACCCATGGAGGGAGCACTGGTGAGAAACGGGACAGTCATGTCGTCGCAAACTACCCTGCTACTCATAACCACAAAGGTCTGATATTAACAGGGAAAGGAGAGCAGGCATTGTGTTACATAAATTTTGCCAATTTAACCATTTTTGTTTTTCAAGACAGGGTTTCTCTGTGTAGCCTTTGGCTGTCCTGGACTTGCTTTGTAGACCAGGCTGGCCTCGGACTCATAACCATCTGCCTGCCTCTGCCTCCGGTGTCTGGGATTAAAGGCGTGTGCCACCACACGAAGCTCTCTTGACTATTAATCAGAATTAGCTTAGCTTCCAAGATGAGACCAGATCAGGTGTGATAAGGGTAACATGGTGACAGACCAAAGCGTGTTTCATTAAAAGATACTGTGAAGCTGGGAGTGGTAGCCCACACCTATAATCGCAGCACTTGGGAGGCAGAGGCAGGCGGATCACTGTGAGTTCAAGGCTAGCCTGGTCTACAAAGTGAGTCCAGGACAGCCATGGCTACACAGAGAAACCCTGTCTTGAAAAAACAAGCAAACGAACAAACAAAAGATACTGTGTGTCCCCATGTGTGATATCTCACGAATAATATGTTGTTATTTATTGTCAAAACAATGTAATCTAGGTGGGCATGGAAGTTCACACCTGTAATGCCAGCAAGAAGGAGGCAGAGGCAGGAGGATCCACTGTAGGTTCCAGCCAGGACTATATAGCAAGACTATATAGTAGAAGTTTCTGGTTTCTTTGAAGACTCAGGTGTGTCATGTGATGTTTTTCTGGAAGAGATATTGTGAGAGGGTTTGTGTTGTTTGTGTACAAACAGAACTCCACAGACAGTGGGAGAAGGCTTTTGCACGGCTACCCTGCTGTGCAATGCTTTGCTGGTCTGTCTTTGCTGGTCTTTGCTTCACAGGAAGAAACTCTCAGAGAACATCCCACGGTACTCTGGCTGAGGCTGCTGCTGCAGCTGACGCGCGCCGATTCAGCAAAACCTGCAGATTCAGCCGGACTGTGCCACGCTGCTACAGATTCGTGTGACCAGTATTGGTTATTGGACTGGACTGTGGGTATCTTGACAACAAAGAGTGGTATTGGCCCAAGTAATTAAGTCTAAACAAGTCCAAAACCTCTAGGTGTAGTGGAGCATACCTGTAATCCCAGCACTTGGGAGGCAGAAGCTTTTGTGAGTTCGAGGCCAGCCTGGTCTACAAAAGTGAGTCCAACACAGCCAGGTCTATTACACAGAAAAACCTTGTCTCAAAAAACTAAAAAAGAAAGTCCAAAGCCCCCTTTTCCTGTTAGCATTCTTTCTCCCCCTCCTTTGGTCTGTGGGTTAGAAGTGAGGTTGAAGTGTTTAAGAACCTTAAATAAGCCAGGCATGGTGGCACACGCCTTTAATCCTAGAACTTGGGAGCAGAGGCAGGCGCATCGCTGTGAGTTCGAAGCCAGCCTGGTCTACAAAGTCAGTCCAGGACAGACAGGGCTACACAGAGAAACCCTGTCTCAAAAAACAAAAAACAAAACAAACAAAACAAAACAAAAAAAGAAAGAGAGAGAGAGACCTTAAATAAAGTAGGTATAGAAAATCTAAGTATACCCAAGACCCTGTTTCAAAAACTAAACAATAAAGGGGCGGGTCCTTCGGGCAGGAAACCCCCGCCGCCGCTGTCTGCGATAGAGCCGCTGCCAAGATGCAGATTTCGTGATGACCCTTATGGTGAAGACCACTACACTCAAGGTTGACCCCTCGGACACTGTAGAAAATGTAAAGGCCAAGATGCAGGATAAGGAGGGAATTCCTCCTGACCGGCAGAGGCTCATCTTCGCTGGTAAGCAGCAGGAAGATGGCCGCGCTTTGTCTGACTACAGCATTCAGAAGGCGTCCATCCTTCAGCTTGTGTTGCGACTTCGTGGCGGAGCTGAGAAAAGGAAGCAGAAGCCTTACTCCACCCCAAGAAGAGCGAGCAGAGGAGGAAGAAGGTGACGTTGGCTGTGCTGAAACACCCTAAGGTGGATGGAAATGGCAAAACTAGCCGACGTCGTTGAGAGGGTCCCTCTGGTGACTGTGGTGCTGGAGTTTTCGTGGCTAGCACTTTGACAGACATTACTGTGGCAAGTTGTCTGACCTAACTGCTTCCACAAACCGGAAGACAAGTGGTTGTGTGTGAGTTAATAAAAAGGAGGAACTGGAAAACACACACACACACACACACACACACACACACACACACACACACACAAAACTAAAAACTAAACAAAGGACCAGTGTGAGCTGCCTCCCTGGATAAAAAGTGTTTGCTACCCTGCCTCATGACTTGATTTCAATTCCTGGAACTCACAAATAATCCTCTGATCTCTACACACACACACACACACACACACACACACACACACACACACACACACTTTTTAACTGACTAAAACAATAACAGTGACCCAGGCATTATGCATGTGCCTGTGAGTCCAGCACTTGGGCAATGAGGGCTAATGAGAAATGAGTTTAAGGTCGTCCTTTGTGCATATTGAGTTTGAGGCCAGCCTAGACTCCATGGCACCTTGTCTAAAAAACAACAAAAGTGGGAGAGATGGCTCAGTGGTAAGAGCACAGGCTGCTCTTACAGAGGACCAGGGTTCAATTCTTAACATCCACATGGCAGCTCACAACTGGAACTCCTGTTCCAGGGAACCCAACATCCTAACACAGATATACAAGCAGGCAAAACATCAATGTACTCACTCACTTACTTAATTACTTACTTAATTAAAACAACATAAGCCAGACGGTGGTAGTGCATGTGCCTTTAATTCCAGCACTCGGGAGGCAGAGGCAGGCATATCTCTGAGTTCGAAGCCAGCCTGGTCTACTAAGTGAGTCCAGGACAGCCAGGGCTGTTACACAGAGAAACCCTGTCTCAAAAAACCAAAAATACAAATACAAATAATATAATAAAATAAAATTAGCAAGTAAAAATACAAAACATTTTGTTAACAGAGCAAGGCCACATGCTTGCTGGACACACAGCTTCCATCGGTTCTTTGCCTAAACTTAGCCCCAAATGTCCCCTTCCCAGTTCTGAGCTGGTTTTGCCTTTGACCTCCTACCTGGCTTGGGTACTTCTCATCCACGGGGGCAGTTTCCCACATCACCTCCTCTCTCCTCCTCTCTTTCATCTCTTTTTTCCCCACCAAATGACCCAGAGTTTCTGTTATATAGTCCAGGGTTGAGTTCATGATCCTCCTGCCTCAAGCCTCCCAGTACTGAGGTCACAGGTGAAAGCCACGCACCATCATCACGAGCATCTGAGCCCCTTTCAAAGTTTCCTTGAACTCACAGAGACCCACCTGTCTCTGCTGGGATCAAACGTGGGTGCTACCACTGCATGGCCTCAAAATAGGATTTATTGGGGCCTGGAGAGATGGCTCAGTGGTTAAGGGCACTGGCTGCTCTTCCAGAGGTCATGAGTTCAATTCCCAGCAACCACATGGTGGCGTACAACCATCCATAATGAGATCTGGTGCCCTCTTCTGGCCTGCAGTACATGCAGGTATAATACTGTATACATACATAAATAAATAAATACATATAAAAAAAATAGGATTTATTGGTGTGTGTGTGTGTGTGTGTGTGTGTGTGTGTGTGTTGGAAGATTATACCTGGTACTTTGCATGTGGTCAGCATTGTGTTACACTGAACCACATGTCCAGTTCCTCAAAGTAGTTCCTTTATTATTTTTATTATTATTATTATTACTTATTTTTTGGTTTTTTTGAGACAGGGTTTCTCTGTATAATAGGCCTAGCTATCCTGGAACTCTCTTTGTAGACCAGCTGGCCTCAAACTCACAGAGATCCACCTGCTTCTGCCCTGCAAGTGCTGGGATTAAAGGCTTGATTATTATTTTATTTTTTAATTAATTATTTATTTTTATTTTGTGTGCATTGGTGCTTTCTTGCATGTATGTCTGTGGGTGTCAGATGTTGAAGTTGCAGACAGCTATGAGCTGTCATGTGGGTGCTGGGAATTGAACCTACGTCCTCTGGAAAAGCAGTCAGTGCTCTTAACTGCTGAGCCATCTCTCCAGTCAACTTGGCTGTCCTGGAACACTCTCTCTCTCTCTCTCTCTCTCTCTCTCTCTCTCTCTCTCTCTCTCTCTCTCTCTCTCGTGTGCCACCACTCCGTGCCTTTAGAACTCTCATGGTAGACTAAGCTGGCCTTGAACTCACAGAGATCCATCTATCTCTGCCTCCTGCATGCTGGGATTAAAGGCCTGCACCAACACCACCCTGCCAAAGTAGTTCCTTCAAATGAGCAGAATGGAGTCCCTCATCTAACATCAATGTTGCACCACAAACGCAGCCATGCCTCCAAACTCTTGCAGATAACCGTAAACATGTATTTGTTCACATACTCAATACACACTTGCCGAGGTCCCTTTTGGACTAGGCATATGCTGAATGCTAGGTTACAGTCATGTGAAGGGAACAGGACTTGCCAGGCAGCTGAGTTCTGAGAGGTCAGAGGTCATCCTCTTCATGTGGTCACCTCTTTTCACGCTCCAATTGTCTTACTTATTCTTTGTAGCTTGATGTGACCCTGTGCTCTGAAGAAACTCAGTTTTGGGAGTCTCAATGTCCCGGAAGAAGGTGATCAAAACAACCTTCCCGTCAGAATCCTGTCTGGTACAAACTGCCACTTAACCTCTGGGACACTCAGTTCCTTTGTTTCTAGGGAAAAGCACTAAAATTGACGTTGCTGAACATAAAGGGGCAGCGTCTTGGGATAGAGGAGGTGGTACATGCACCTGTTCCACGGAACAAAAACTACCTTTAGGTGCCACAGGAAGGAGATGGAAGGATCTGGGTGGGAGTCCCCCCTCCTCTCCAGATTCCTGGGCTCAGTTAGATCTCAAGCAGGTGTGCTAATGTTCTGCCATCATGACAGGATGGTGTCATCAACAAAGTGGGTGTTCATGAATCAGACAACTGAGATGTAAAATTTTACAAAGTCTCTTAATGTTTTAAGCGATTTTATGGTTCTGTGTTGGGTCTCATTCATAGCTACGTTAGACCCTCAGCTGTGGGTTGGACATACCCTGTAAGGATCAGAAGCTAGCCCACTTGCTCATAGTGGCTTTGAAGCCACTGACAAGCTTGGCCCTAATTGGGGAGGGGGTCATTCCCATACAGACAGGAAGCTCTGCTTCTTGGAACTTTTGGGAACATGGCAGTTTGACTCCCCCAGTGGTTTAGGGGTGTCCAAGGTCAGCCAGTAGGAGCTAAAATAGCTAGAGAGCTGATGTAAGCTGCCTTGGGATGACTGGGTTATCCAAGAACACATGGAAAGAACCACTTGGGATTCCTCAAGACATCCAAGCGCTGGGGTTAAGCAGGCATGGTGGCTCTTCCTTGTAATCTCAGCACTTCCAAGGCTGAAGAAAAGGGTTGGGACTTTGAAACTAACCTGGGCTATATAGTGAGACCCTGTCTCAACAAACAACTATATGACATCCCCACCCTCACCTCGGCAGTGGTGGCAGCACACACCTTTAATCGCAGCACTTGGGAGGCAGAGGCAGGTGGCTCACTGTGAGTTCGAAGCCAGCCTCAGTCTACATGGTGAGCCCAGGACAGCCACAGCTAAAACCGAGAAACCCTGTCTCAACAAACAAACAAATAAACAAAGGCTTGTTTGGTGCAGTAGTTTGAGCAGACCCACATGCAGTAAACATTGAACCCCTACTCAGATCTAGCCAATGGACAGAGTGGGGACTGACTCTGACGTGAACTCCGGTGCCCCATATTTGACCACTTCCCCGTGGTGGGGAGGCTTGGTGGCACTCAGAGAAAGGATAAGCAGGCTACCAAGATGAGACTTGATAGATAGCCTATGACCATATAGTGGGGGAGGAGGTCCCCCTCAGTCACAGACCTAGGGGAGGGGAATAGGGTGAAAGTGGGAGGGAGGGAGGAACAGGTGGATACAAGTGAGGGGAAAACAATTGAGATGTAATCTGAATAAATTAAAAAAAAAAAAAAAGGCTTGTCTTCCTTGCCTTGAATCGATGACCCACTCAGTGCCCTGATTTTCCTGCTAGAGTTAATGGCAGTTCTGGCATTTGTGACAATCTGCAGTATCTCCTGGTTCCTGCTGGCTCAGTGGCAGAGTGCCAACAGCCGGAGCTCCTGATCCCAGTGAGAAGGGCATCTGCCTTCGTCCCTTCTGGTGCATGGCTTCAGACGCACCCCACCATTGGCTTTCTTCTTCCTGGCATCTCTGTTTTCCATGTCACCCATCCTCTGTTCCGGACCTAGTCTTTCACTTCACTTTTGATTTCGATGCGACCGTGTGGTGGCTATGCTTGCTTGTCAACTTGATACACCTGGGGAGAACTCTCGACCGAGGAAGTGACTCCATCGGCCGGCCTGTGGGTGTATCTGTGGGAGCATTTTCACGATTGCTAATTGATGGAGGGGGGATCCAGCCCACTGACAATGGGCAGACAGGCCTGGGTTGTACAGTAAAAGTAGCTGAGCAAGCTGCTTCAGGTCCGCCCTCCAGTCCCTGCCTGACTCCCCTCAGCGATGGAGGTGTAAGGTGAACAAGCCCTTTCCTCCTCAAGTTGCTATTGGTAAGAATGGCTTATCACAGAAACATCAGATACTAGGCTGGTTGCCAGGGCTTGAACTCGGGTCTCCAGGCTTGCAGGCAACTCTTCATCACGTTGCCCCTGAGTGCTGGGATCACAGGTATGGCCCACCACACACTGCCAATCTCTCTCTTTTTTTTTTTAATTTTTAAATTTTTGTGGGTTTTTTTTTTTTTTTTTGAGGTTAGCTGTCCTATACTCATTTTGTAGACTAGACTGGCCTTGAACTCACAGAGATCCATCTGCCTCTGCCTCCCGAGTGCTAGGATTAAAGGCATGTGCCGCCACCACCACCCAGCACTAGTCATGTTTTTAAAATTGCCATATTATTCTTATGTACAAAGTCATACTTAAGCTCAGTGCCCCAATTTTCCCCTCAGGTTATGTAGTGATAAAAATCTTGAGTCACAGGTTTCAGGTTCTATCCTGGAGTCAGGCCTGGTGATGCACACCTTTAATCCTAACACTCAGGAGGCAGAGGCAGGCAGCTCTCTGAGCTTGAGGTCAGCCTGGTCTACAAAGAGAGTTCCCAGGGGCTGGAGAGATGGCTCAGAGGTTAAGAGCACTGACTGCTCTTCCAGAGGTCCTGAGTTCAATTCCTAGCAACCGCAGGGTGGCTCACAACCATCTATAATGTGATCTGATGCCCTCTTCTGGCCTGCAAGTGTATGTACAGGCAGAGCAGTGTATACATAATAAATAAATCTTAATAAATAAATAAATAAAACAAAGAGAGTTCCCAGACAGCCAGGACTAACACAGAGAAACCCTGTCTCTAAAAACCAAAAACAGTTCTCTACTAGATGGTCCCTCTGGAGCACTGTTTAACTGAGTAGTGCCCAGGCTGGAGCTTCTTCTGACAGAAGCCTGCTACAGCAGCCCAACAGCGCTCTGCCAACCAATGCAATATCCTGTGTGAAGCTAGCTCAAAGGCCAGAGTGGGGAGGCACCCCAGGCTGGCAGCTTAACCAGAAAGCCAGTCATTATGACACTGAGGTCATCTTTTAGTCAGCAAGGCCAGAACTAGGTCTTCCCCACCCTCCTGCCTCTCCTTCCCCCCAGGGGACAGCCTGTAGTCAGGCTCACGTCAAGACAAAGCAGCAAGCGCGAGGGGCTGTGGGTAACAACAGGAATGCTGAGGCTTGGGTAGCAGAGGGTGTCACCACCCCCTCTAATGATGTGGGGGCAGTAGGGAGAGAGGGAGACTAGGAAAGGCAGTATTCACTTTTGTGCTGGCTCCTGTCGCTCTACTCTCCTGGGGAGCAGAGAGCTTCATTCCTACCCTGTACCATGGCTCCTTTAAAACTCAGCCTCAAGACTGCCATGATAGTGCAAGCCTTTAATCCCAGCACTCGGAGGCAGAGGCAGGCACATCTCTCTGAGTTCGAGGCTGGCCTGGTCTACAGAGCGAATTCCTGGACAGTGAGTCTCTGGGTGCTGAGACCTGAACCTGAGTCCCCTGGAAGATCAGTCAGTGCTCTTAACTGCTGAGCCATGTCTCCAGCCCAAGGATCAAGAGTTTAAAACTAACCTGGGCTATAAGAAAACCTGTCTCAAAAATGAAAATACACAGCAGGAGAGGTGGCAGAACTTAGGAGGCTCAGCAGGCAGAGTCTCTGTGAGTTCAAGTCCAGCCTGGTCTCCATAGCAAGTTCATGCCAGCCAGTTTACATAGTGAGACCCTGTCCAAAAAACAAACAAACAAAGCCGGGCGTGGTGGCGCACGCCTTTAATCCCAGCACTCGGGAGGCAGAGGCAGGCGGATCGCTGTGAGTTCGAGGCCAGCCTGGTCTACAAAGTGAGTCCAGGATGGCCAAGGCTACACAGAGAAACCCTGTCTCGAAAAAACCAAAAAAACAAAACAAAACAAAACAAAAAACAAACAAACAAAAACACTTGGGAGGCAGAGACAAGCAGATCTATGAGTTCGAGGCCAGCTTGGTCTACAGAGAGAGTTCTAGAACAGCCAAGGCTACACAGGGAACCCTGTCTCGAAAAGAAAAACAAAACAAACAAACAAACAAACAAAAAATAGGGTTGGTGAGATGTCTCCTGCCATGACAACCTGAATTTGATTCCTGGGACCCACCTAAAGGTAAAAGGACATCTTGAAAAACAAAGAACAAAAACCAACAAAACAAAACAACAACAAAAAAGGTAGAAGGAGGACAAAGTCAACCCCAGAGATAGACCTCTCCAATCACACATAATGATCAGACATAAATTTTTTTTTTTTAGATTTATTTATTATGTATACAGTGCTCTGCATGCGTGACTGCCTACCAGAAAAGGTCACCCAATCTCATTATAGATGGTTGTGAGCCATCAGGTGGTTGCTGGGAATTAAACTCAGGACCTCTAGAAGAGCAGCCAGTCCTCTTAACCTCTGTACCATCTCTCCAGCCCCAGATATAAAGTGTTTAAAAAATAATTATGCTGGGCTGTAGTGGCACATGCCTTTAATCCCAGCACTGGGGGGCGAGGCTAGCCTGGTCTACAGAGCGAATTTCAGGACATCCAGGGCTACACAGAGGAACCCTGTCTTGAAAAACCAAAAATAAAATAAAATAATCAAGGGGTAGAAAGACAACTTCGTAGTTAGGAACAAATATTATTCTTCCAGAGGACCTGAGTTCAATTCCCGACACCTATGTCAGATAAGAGACTTCCTATGACTCTTGTTCCAGGAGACCTGTGGCTTCAGGCACCCACACAAAGGGCACAGGGATGAACATGTGTACGCTTGTTTCTTACATTTCTTGTCCTATCCCCGTCATGGTTTCCCTTTGGATGATGATCATGATGATCATTGGTTTTCTGAGACAGGGTTTCTCTGTGTGGCCCTGGCTGACTGACTCACTCTGTAGACCAGGCTGGCCTGGAACCCACAGAGATCCGCCTGCCTCTGCCTTCCAAGTGCTGGCATTAAACTACCAACTATCCAAGGCTGACCTTGAACTCCTGATCCCCCTGCTTCTGTCTTTTTTTTTTTTTTTTTCTTCAAGACAGGGTTTCTCTGTGTAGCCTTGGCTGTCCTAGACTTGCTTTTGTAGACCAGGCTGGCCTCGAACTCACAGCGATCCACCTGCCTTTGCCTCCCGAGTGCTGGGATTAAAGGCGTGCCCCACCACGCCTGGCTCTGCTTCTGTCTTTCAAGTCTGGGTGTATGGCTTCCCATTTTAGCCTTCTGAGGTTCCCCTTGCCAGCAGTGTACAGATAAACATAAACAGTCTCCTGCCAGACTCACAGAGGGCACCCTTGTCTTTTTTCCTGCTATATCCTTGCTTCTCTCATCACTAAGCCAGGAGTAGCTAGGGGCTTTGTTGTCGTTCCTTATATCTTTTTTGTTTCTTGTTGGTATTTCTTTTCTTCTCTCATTTTTAATGACTTAAAAAAAAAAATGGTTTCTATGCCAGGCGTGGTGGCGCACACCTTTAATGCCAGCACTCGGGAGGCAGTAGCAAGTAGATCTTTGTAAATTCGAGGCCAGCCTGGTCTACAGAGTGAGTCCAGGACAGCCAAGGCTACACAGAGAAACCCTGTCTCAAAAAACCAACCAACCTAACAAACAAACAAAATAAAAAGCAACAACAACAACAACAACAAAAAAGGGTTTCTATGCCAGGCGTGGTGGCACACTCCTTTAATCCCAGCATTAGGGAGGCAGAGGCAGGTGGATTGCTGTGAGTTTGAGGCCAGCCTGGTCTACAAAGCAAGTCCCAGGACAGCCAAGGCTACACAGAGAAACCCTGTCTCAAAAGACGGAGGAAAAAAAAAAAAAAGGTTTCTAATCCTGTTGTTATTTTAAGATTGATTTTTGAAACCATATTTGTCATTTTACTTTGGAAAGCCCCTGGGCTAAGCTAATGGGAACTGAGCCCAGATTACAACTGACCACACACAGGGCAAGAAAGCCGGGGCCCCTTGAGAGCCAGTGAGGTTCAGGGAGCAGATGATGGAGTGAAGGGTGTGGTGGAAGGGAGGAGGAAGCTGTTGTCCTGTTCTTTCTCTGCCTTTTAGTTTGACCTGTAAAGTGACTCTCCAGAGACCCTGAAACCTTGGTTCCGGTGTTCACCTCACAGTGGGCGCTGGGCCTTTGGGCCTCTCATCAAGCAGTGGCAATCAATCAGCCTCAACTGGCTTTCTGCGGGAGAAACAGGCAGGAAGTGCCCCACCCCCTCCACCCCCGCGGACCAGGCTTAGCACAGCCAAGGTGCTCCTAGCGCCCTGTGGCCTGCTAGTCCAGCTCCAGGCTCAGGTGGCCGCAGGATAGATGACTCAGGTAAGCTGTGCTGGTCAAACACGCAGTATCCACAGCCTGGCGGGACGAGCCTATAATTAGTCTTCCTGATGTCATCATAGCTGTGGCTCCTAAGGGTGGCCTTGCTGGGCCTGAGCCAGCGCTGGCAGAGCCTGGCAAGAATGTGGTTATCTCAGTTTGTGCTTTCTTGCCCAAGGTGCTTTGGGATGCTTCTAGAGCTGGGCACAGAACTGGAGCGCAGGCACCTCTGCTGCTGAGGTAGGGGAACTCTCCCCAGCAAGGATGAACAAGGAGGGAGGACATTCTGGGATGTTCTTCCTGAGCCCAACCCCCACTCCTTTCCTCAGCAGACCCAAAAGTCTAGACAGACTGGAGACATGAGTGGCCAGGTGTGTGGCTAAGGGTTGCCTAGCAACCCCACAACACACATTAGCTCCTTTACTTCAAGCACCCCTGTGACACAGCCACTAACTACTACTGTCCTTTTTATGTATAAGGACACAGAAGCCCCGAGGCGCTGGCTCAGACTGATGACAAGTACATTCAGGATTTGGGTCCAGATGGCCAGATCTAGAATGACCCAAGGCTGGCTTGGCCACAACCTCCATGTGATCTTGGCTGTCACTTCCCACTCTGACCTCCACATTCCTCAGAGTGGAACGCACAGGAGTTGGGCCATAGTCTCTGCGACTCTCTCTCTCTCTCTCTCTCTAGTTCTAAGGGCACTGTATGAGAGGAAGTCCCTCCCCTCCCTGAGCCTGGACAGCCCTGTTTATTTGGGGTTGTCAAGGACAGTTTCATAGGCATCTGCCATAGTGGTGGTGATGAACTCATGACCTGGTACTACTGACTAATGGAGCGAAGCTGCTTCCCCACTCCATTCCTCAGTTTCCCCACTTGATCAAGGGGTAATAATGACCTCCTGTGTTCAGTGCTGCCGTGAATCAGGGTTAATGGGGCGTTAGTCACATGTTTTGGAATTCTCTCAAGCGAAGGGTCATCCTGCTGGGGCTCAGCTGCATAGTGGCGACAATGACGGCCTGTGCCCGTGTGACATGTCCTCCGGGTTTTGTTACTGGCTTCACTTTGTGGGTTGGGCTTGGGGTGACTCAGCCCAAGTGTTGGTGACAGCTTGGGAGGACTGGCTTCAGTCCTGCCATGCGCACTGAGGTGGCCGCCAATGGCTTCTTTTCTTTTTTAAGATTTATGTATTTATTATGCGTACAGTGTTCTGCCTGCATGTACGTTTGCACAACAGAAGAGGGCACCAGATCTCATTATAGATGGTTGTGAGCCACCATGTGGTGGCTCAGGACCTTTGGAAGAGCAGTCAGTGCTCTTAAACTCTGAGCCATCTCTCCAGCCCAATGGCTTATTTTCCCTTGGGTTTTTCTCTTCAGGGTCCCCAAGTCAAACTGGGTTTTGTCCTTCTCTTCACAGCTCCATTGCTGAATATAAGGGATTAGCCCTGACCTCCTCCACTTCTCTGGAGCTTCCTTACATTCGCTCTCTCGCTCCTCTCTGACCACCCGTCTCAATGCTTTCTGTCTTCCCAGGCACCTCCGGCTTCCAGCAGTGGACACCCAACTAGGAAAGACAAAGCTAGAGCACTGCGGCGGGGAGGCGGCAAGGTGGAGCCTGCCTTCAGTGCTGAGGAGGACTCGGAGGTGGATCTGTGTGTCCGCGGCCAGTGTGGTTTAAAGAGAGCAGTGGTTCTCCACCTGTGGAGTCACAACCCATGGGGGGGGGGATGTCACAGGACCCTTTCACAGTGATCACCTAAGACATTTATATTATGATTCATGACAGTATCAAGATTACAGATATAAAGTAACAGTGAAAATAACCTATGAGGAACTGTATGAAAGGGTCAAAGCATTAGGAAAGTTGGGAACCACTGACATAGATCTCCAGACCGGCAAAAGTCTACAGGGAGACCTTGTCTCAAAACAAAAACAACCGCCCCTCCCCCCAAAAAAAACACCAAAAAGAATAACGCAGAAATGAGGGTGAACCATTGGAAAAGAAGGACCTAACACGCAGGGATTGGTAGAAAGTAGGGAGGGCCGGTTGTTAGAAAAGCAAGCTGAGAGTCCAATGTGAAGCACTAGCGCCATCTAGTGGCTCTACTGGGTACTTTAGCGTTACTGCTTGAGACTAAGGCCACAAAACTGACCTTGAATCTGAATCCGGGCTACTTACTTGTTTTTGGAAGGCAGGCAGATCATGGAGGCTGTCATGGAGGGACTTTTTCTTAGCCATTTAATATGTCAGTCGCATTTCCCCTGATGTCTAGTTACCCACAGAAGACAGATCACTCTAGTTTCCCATCTGTTGTCCCACATTAGAAAAGGACAACCCGCCGGGCGGGTTTAATCCCAGCACTTAAGAGGCAGAGGCAGGCTGTGAGTTCAAGGCCAGACTTGTCTACAAAATGAGTCCAGGACAACTAAGATACACAGAGAAACCCTGTCTCAGAAAAACCAAACCAAAACAAAAAAATTTGGCCAATCCAAACAACAAAATTGGCCATCTTAGTCACACTTATAAATTTAACTCAACAGGGTTAGCCAGATCTCTAGAACTTTCTGAACTTTCCAAAACTAAACTCCACACGCATGAACTCTCTTTTCCTTCTCCTTTTCCAGTTTATGTTCCTACAACATTTCATTTAGTTGAAATTGTGCAGTTTATGATTGATCCCACTACACAGTAGGTCCTCAGTACTTATCTGTGGTGTGGGATATGATCCAACTTCCTTCTAAGGCCAAGTATCACTCCATGATATGAACGGACTACATACAATAATAATTTTGGGTTTTGTTTGTTTGTTTTGAGACAGGGTTTGTCTGTGTAGCCCCGGCTGTCCTGGAACTTGCTCTATAGACCAGGCTGGCCTCGAACTCACAGAGATCCACCTGCCTGTTCCTCTCCTGTGTTGGAACTAAGGGAGTGCAACACCACTGCTTGTTTTGTTTCTTTGAGACAGGGTCTCATTATTTAGGGCCAGCCTAGAATCCACTATGCAGAACAGGCTGGCCTCTATACACATAGATCCATTGACTCTGTCTCCTGTGAGCTGAGATTAAATGCATGTGCCACTATGAGTGACTATGATGATATTTTTAAGAGTTATTTCCTGTGTATTCTTTGCATGAGTGTTTTTCCTACATGTATGTTTATGTACCACGTGCATGCCTGATATGAGAGGAGGTCAGAAGACGGTGTCAGATTCTTTAGAACTAGGCTTATGGACCATGTGGGTGTTGGAAACTGAACCTGGGTCCTCTTTGAGATCAAGAAGTGTTCTTAATTGCTGAACCCTTTCCCTAGCCCTTACAATAATCATTTTAATTATTTAAAGTCTACCAAGTTATACTCTGTAGTAAATTACTAAATGTTCAGGTTACTTTCAATTTTTTTTGTCTATTTATTTATCTATCTATTTATTTATTTTTTGAGACAGGGTTTCTCTGTGTAGCCCTGGCTGTCCTAGACTTACTTTGTAGACCAGGCTGGCCTTGAACTCACAGAGATCTGCCTGCCTCTGTCTCCCGAGTGCTGGGATTACAGGTGTGCACCACTGTGATGACCAGTTCTATTTTCAATTTATTTCAATTAGCAATATATAAACATTGTCATGTGTATGTCGTTCCTTCTGTTGAACCGTGGTTGGGAAGCAGCCGATGCTAGCCTCTGGAAACACCGTGGTTGGGAAGCAGCCGATGCTAGCCTCTGGAAACACCGTGGTTGGGAAGCAGCCGAAGCTAGCCTCTGGAAACGCCGTGGTTGGGAAGCAGCCGAAGCTAGCCTCTGGAAACGCCGTGGTTGGGAAGCAGCCGAAGCTAGCCTCTGGAAACGCCGTGGTTGGGAAGCAGCCGATGCTAGCCTCTGGAAACGCCGTGGTTGGGAAGCAGCCGATGCTAGCCTCTGGAAACGCCGTGGTTGGGAAGCAGCCGATGCTAGCCTCTGGAAACGCCGTGGTTGGGAAGCAGCCGATGCTAGCCTCTGGAAACGCCGTGGTTGGGAAGCAGCCGATGCTAGCCTCTGGAAACGGCCTACTGTAAGCTCGAATGTTGGCTTTCACTTATTGGATGGTGATTTTGAGCAAAGTATTACTTTATGCTTAGCACCCTCATTTGTAAAACAGGGATAGTGATTATATTTACAAGATTGTGCCTGGTGTGGTGGCGCACGCCTTTAATCCCAGCACTCAGGAGGCAGGTGGATCTCTGTGAGTTCGAGGCCGGGCTGGTCTACAAAGCAAGTTCAGGACAGCCAAGGCTACACAGAGAGTCCCTGCCTTGAAAAACCAAAGACAAACAAACAAGATTGTGGTGGGCGTTATTTTTTATTTTTGGTTGTTTTTTTCAAGACAAAGTTCTCTGTGTAGCCTTGGCTGGCCTCGAACTCACAGCGATCCGCCTGCCTCTGCCTCCCCAGTGCTGGGACGAAAGGCCTAGCTGTAGTGGGGTTTAAATGATGAAAATAGGCCTAGTATTTAGGCCAGTGCCTGAAAAATAGTAGTAAAATCCATTTTCAGAGGTTCCCTTGCTGAACACTGCTCTTCTCCCAATCTCCCTCACACTGTGTGAGAGAGCCGACTCCAGCTTTGCTGTAACTCAAAATGGCTGCAGATCTGCCTCACATGTGGGGATTGCAGCACAAGTTTCTATTGGCTCTCTGTGGCTGAACAGGACTGGCCTGGAAGTGGACACAGACTCTGAAAAGGCGTGTGTGTGTGTGTGCGTGCGTGTGTGTGTGTGTGTGTGTGTGTGTGTGTATGTGTGTGTGCCGCGCGCTCGTCCTTGACTTCTTCCTGAGGGCAGTGAAGGTCTTCTTTGGAGCCACATCTCAAGGCCTTTCTAGGCACCCCCTTTTGAGTTCCTACTTTTATCCCCTGGTTGCTGCTTATGAACCATAGGTAATAGTCCCCTTTCCTCTATACGGCCTTCTGAAGTACGGGACAGATAGCACACAGCCGCGAGTATGAGAAAGGCTAGGCTGCTCTGACTCCTCAGATAAATGACCAAACCTCTACGACCTAACCTACGTGGAGGCCTGTGCACGTTGTCCTGTCCCTGACTGGCTTCAGCTACATGAATCAATTTAGCCAGGGAGGCACCAAAGAGGGAACATGGGCTAAAGATGGAAAGATCGGTCTCTCACTGAAGGGCTCAAGTGTGGCACTGTCATTCTGAGGGCATGGGTCAGTCGACCCAGATGACAGCTATAGAAAGCCAAAGAGAAGCCAGAATAGGAACAGAACTAAAAATAGGTAGGAAAACTTGAGGAGGAGGAGGAGGAGGAGGAAGAAGAGGAGGAGGAGGAAGTCCTGAGCTCTTGGTGGTGGTCAAGCTGTACAAGCAGCTGCTTTTGTTGTTAAGATGGAACTGGGTGGAAAGGACTTAAGAGTCGGTTCAGAAGCAGTCACAAGGAGTGCCAGTGCAGTGAGCAAATGTAGAAGGCCTCCCGAAACAATGTCCCACTTGGTGAGTCGATTAAAATTGGCCAAGATTTAAGAAGAGCTAGGAACCATCGCAACACGACCTTCCTTTTCTACCAGAGAGGCAGAACTCCGGTCAGGGCTTGGGAAAGGAAAATTACAGAATCACGAGGCTTGAAAGCTATTCCCAGCTACACTGCAATGGAAAGAGCAGGAGGCTGGGAGGGACGGACTGAGGTGTCACTCTGTCGCACTCTAGCTATGACAGACCTGGTTATTAAATGTCTTTGCTCTTCAGTCTTCCTCCTATAAAAGCAAATCAGCTCCCTGAGAAATTCAACCTCTGCCAAACAGAGAATCCTAGAGGCCCGAGTGACAGACTGGGAAAGCCTGGGAGGGCTGGATAACCTTGCCTCTCAACTATTCTGACCTCTAAGGCTTTGGACATCAAAAGAAGGTGTACCCCTGGGGAACAAAGAGGAGAGTGTCCAAAGCAGTTTCCCAAGAGAAGACAAACAGAGGAATTACCCAATATAATTAATAAAATGGGAAAGCTTATAATGCTATTTTTGTGTGTAACAAATGTGTTAGTCTGGTTTGTGTTGCTGTAACAAAACACTTAAGACTGCACTCGGGAGGCCGAGTCAGGTGAATCTCTGCGGAGTTCGAGGCCAGCCTGGTCTAAAAGGTAAGTCCAGAACAGCCAAGAGACAAGACTACAAGAGAAACTGTCTCAAAAACAACAACAATACAAAACAAAACAAAACAAAAAAACACCCAAGACTGGGTACTTAATAAAGAAAGAGGGTTTTGGTCAGGTGGGAGTGGTACTGGTAGTGGCCTGGCCTAACTATTATTTTTTTTTAATTTATTTATTATTATGTATACAGTGTTCTGTCTGCATGTACACCTGCACCTGCAGGCCAGAAGGGGCATCAGATTACATTATAGATGGTTGTGAGCCACCATGTGGTTGCTACGATTTGAACTCAGGACTTTTGGAAGAGCAGGCGGTGGTCTTAACCACGGAGTTATTTCTCTCCAGCCCCTGGCCTAACTTTTTTTTATTTTTATTTTTTTTATTTTTTATTATTTTTTGTTTTTTTGTTTTTTGCTTTTTTTTGGCCTAACTTTTTTTTAAAAAGATTTATTTATTTATCATGTATTCAAGATTCTGCTTTCATGTGTGCCTGCCTGCATGTCAGAAGAGGGCATCAGATCTCATTATAGATGGTTTTGAGCCACCATGTGCTTGCTGGAATTTGAACTCAGGACCTCTGGAAGAGCAGCAGGGCTCTTAACTTCTGAGCCATCTCTCTTCAGCTCCCAAACTAACTTTTAAACAATGTACTCTTGTGGTGAGCACCACACCACCAGTTCCAGGAAAGCCAGGATTCACCCTGTGAGGAAAGCACTAGTCTGTTATAGGCCACAACACCCATCAATGAGGGGAAAAGCACTAAATTAATAAAAATGGATAATTATCCTTTAAAAAAATCACTTAAGCTACGTATGGTGGCATATACCTGTACTCAAAGGCGGAAGAATCTCAAATTTACAGTCAGTCCAGGTTATAAGGATGAGCCAGAGCCTATTCTCAAAAAGATGGATGGGTCTGGGGAAGTAGATCAGACAGCAAGTGTGTAAGCGATAAGCAAAAGGACTGGACTTTGACCCCCCACCCCCACCCCACTGCTGTGTTTGTAATCTAGTCTTGGGGAGATGGAGATGGTCCCTGAGGCTGGCCGGCCATAGTAAGACCCAGGCTCAAAGGAAGTGGACTGAGTTCCTGAAGGTAACATTCAGGGCGGTCCTATGTCCTACACACACGAACACATATGTGTAGCTGCACACATGAACATGTATTCATACATACATAAAACTATAAAGGATCAAATCAGCCGGGTGTGGTGGTACGTCCCTGCAATCCTAGCATTTGGGAAGCTGAAGTGGAAAGGACCAGAAGTTCAAGGCCATCCTCAGCTACACAGGGAAGCCAGCCTGGGCTACAGAAGTTCAAGGTCATCCTCAGCTACACAGGGAAGCCAGCCTGGGCTACAGAAGTTCAAGGCCATCCTCAGCTACACAGGGAAGCCAGCCTGGGCTACAGAAGTTCAAGGTCATCCTCAGCTACACAGGGAAGCCAGCCTGGGCTACAGAAGTTCAAGGTCATCCTCAGCTACACAGGGAAGCCAGCCTGGGCTACAGAAGTTCAAGGTCATCCTCAGCTACACAGGGAAGCCAGCCTGGGCTACAGAAGTTCAAGGTCATCCTCAGCTACACAGGGAAGCCAGCCTGGGCTACATGAGACCCAACTTCAAATAAACAAACACCAGTGGGACAGAGGAGCTGGAGAAATGGCTTGGTGGTTCCTAGGACTCACATCAGACACGTGCTCCGGACCTCCATAGGCTCCAGGCGTGCATGCGGTACATAGACATACATGTAGACAAAACAGCCATTGCAGCTGGGCAATCCCAGTACACCTGAGACAGGTGGATCTCTGTGAGTTCGAGGTTAGCCTGGTCTGCAAAGGGAGTCCAGGACAGCCAAGGCTACCCATATAGATACCCTGTCTCGAACAAACAAAAACACAACAAAACCTCCCCCCAACAAGACAGCCATTGCACACAACTGGTGAAAAATCATGAAAAGCAAGCAAGCAAACACACACTAGGGCCAGTGAGATGGCGCAGGAGTCAGGAAGGAGGTACAGGGGCTATAAACCTGAGAATCTACCTCACGGTTCTTAGATTCTTAGAACCCACCTAAAGGTGGGAGGAGGGGACGGACTCCACAGGGTTAATCCTCACATGCACACTGCAGCACGCGCTTCACCCCACACAGCTTTCTAGATCTGAGTGTGCAGACCAGAGATCTGATCTCTTCGCCACCACTGAATCCTCTGTCCAGGACTTCAGAGCACCATGTTTAGACAGGAATCTCCCATAGGACAGAAGTCAACATGTAAACCAAGCTAGAAGTGGGTTCTGGTCTTCCCAACACTTGAGGGGAGGTAGAGGGATCTGATCCAAGTTTGCAGCTGGCCTGAGGAACAGGGGTCTCTCAAGAATACTAAATGATTGTCACTCCTCAGTACCTGAGTGACCCTGACTGGTTAGACTACATCCTCAAGGTCATCTTTGATTCATGAATGACTTCAGCTATGCACATGTGCATGGTGGTGTGTGTGCATATGTGTAAGTCAGATGTTTTCCATTTGATTTTTCTGAAAAAGGTCTCTCACTGAACTTTGGAGACCAATGATACAACTACACAGCCAGCCAGCCAGCCAGCCCCCAGGCTCTTGTTTCCACACTCATAGCACTAATGCCCAGACTTTCATGTGGATGTTGGGAATCCTAACTCAGGTCCTGATGTTTTTGTGGCAAGTTCTGCAATGACTGAGCTACCCCTCCAGCTTCTTGTCACCACACTTTCCACATCGGAACCGATCATGTGACATTTCTATCAAATCTTGTCCCACCACCATGTTCAATGCCCTCACCATCTCTGACTCTGCTTTGTCTCATTTAATACAGTGTGGGCATAAGATTATTGTGTAGTTTAAATTTTGATTTCCTGACTAAATGTTGTGTAACCTCTGCTCCTCAGTTGCCCCCTGTTATGTCAATAAGCAGCTTACAGCCAACGATGAGTGGTGCAGAGGACAGGGCTGGACTTCCTGCCAGCCAGGGGAGGGGTAGTTAGGGAGGAAGTAGGGAGTTCAGCCAGGGGAGAGGTCCAAGGAAGACAGGAGCTGGAGCCAAGGAAAGCCACAAAGTGCAAGTATGGCTGGGATGTTTGCTGGGAGCAAAATAGCATAGAGGTTAAGAACAGACTTAAACTGCTCAGATTGTGCTGTGAGGCCTTGTATTATAAAAGTCTCAATTATTTGTGTGATAGCTAGGTTAAGAATAGCTAGGAGAAACACAGTTTTATAAAGCAGCATTTATTTCCTGGGCATTTTGCTTACTTTTCCCAGAGAGACACCTTTTGTTTGTGTGTTTTTTGAGACAGAGTTCCTCTGTGTAGCTTTAGCTGTCCTGGAACTCACTCTGTAGACCAGGCTGGCCTCAAACTCAGAGATCCACTTGCCCATGCCACCGAGTGCTGGGATTAAAGGCGTGTACCACCATGCCCTGCTGCTCTTTCTTTCTATTTTTAAAGGAGGATTTCACACTATAGCCCAGGCCAGCCTTAAAATCCTAATAATCCCCCTGTCCCAGCCTCCAAGTACTGGAGAACGGGTGTGAGCCACCAGGTTGGCTTATCTTCCTATTTTACTTTTCCTAAAGTCCCTGAGAGTAGACAAAGAATATTTGCAACAATTAGAACCTAGGGTCAGGCTATGCTGAGGATTATACCCAGAATCTCTGTGCAGGCCAATCACAGTTAATCATCAAGTCAACCTCCAGCCCCCTAATTACAAGTTTTGACTATGGTAAGTGATATTCAGGGCTTAATTTTTGCTGGGCATAATCTATAGTAAAGAAGTCACACCTCTTAGAGCTATCAATTAAAGCAAAGCATGGATGGGGTACTATTACGGCAAGAATTCTCTCCTTGGGGCAACTAAGCAATATCTACACTGGTTCTTTCTAAGATCCCAAAGACAAACCACAGTTAAAGCCTACGCAGGCTCCTCCAGGGCACCTGGGAGGGAGAAGACATTTCTCTAGCAGCAGGAATTTTAGCAAACACTTTATTAACAAACACTGTCACATTTCTGGGCTACATGCTCAGCACACTGTGCCTGAACCAAAGCTGCTAAATGCATGTTCTGATCCTCAAGTCTGGCAGCTGGTGTCCTGGCCCCACAGTTCCGACAGAACTGGGCTGGCTGTATCTTAACCTGTCCACATCCCCGCATGGCAATGGGGTCTCCTCTTGTCATGCAGATGGCAGGCCTTTGTACTTGCAATTAAACCAGAAAGGGGGGGGGGCAGCATCAACTGCCTTTTAGTTGATTCAGACCTATTTCTTTTTTTTTTTTTTTTGGTTTTTCGAGACAGGGTCTCTCTGTGTAGCCTTGGCCATCCTGGACTCACTTTGTAGACCAGGCTGGCCTCGAACTCACAGCGATCCGCCTGCCTCTGCCTCCCGAGTGCTGGGATTAAAGGCGTGCGCCACCGCGCCCGGCAGACCTATTTCTTAAGAAGTCATCCTCAAGGCTTCTGTCTGGAACGTGTTCAGGACAGGCACAGAGACTCCCACTGCCGGAATATTCGGAACACTTTCCTTGATTTTTCAGAGAGACTCTGTATGTAGAAAAGCTTATTATTAGAATGACATTCTCTCACAGAGACAAAAGATAGGTTCGGCTTTCGGGCCGCCTTAGTAACTTTTCTTCTTAGACATCTTCAAGGCATATCCATGTTACACTAGCTGCACAGTGCATAGCAAAGGCCCAATCAAGAAGCCTGCGCTCTGCTGTCAGATCACTGCAGACTCTAAGTTTCCAAAACTTACTTCATATTGTCCCTCCAGGTCCCTGCACCTGTCCTCATTTTTGTGACAATGGCACTCCTACCCGCCCTGAGTGCAGCACACCTCCTGTAACGGCCTCGACCCTGGATATCTGATTATTTCCTCCACACAGTGAATTATGTGGTATCCGCTAGTACCAACCTCATCATCAACATCTGAGGAACAAACTGAATGACCCCCAAAGAGTTTAAGCTTGACTTTGGCTTCATGTTTTAGTCAACTGAAAATAAAACAGAAAGGCTAAAAATAGTTAGTCTCTCACTGCTACACCGAGGAGATGTTCTGAGGTTCTGAGAAATGGTTCCAGGGAGACAAAACAATTCACAGAGATGAACGTTCTCAGTCCATCGGAACACTTGGCTCTACCTGCCTTTGAGTGACACTGAGAGCAGACATTCCATCTGGCAATGACCTCAGTGACACTACAAAGGACAGGAGCAAGATAAAGTTACCTTCAATTTTTGAAGCACGCCATCTATCTACCTATCTATCTTCTGAGACAGGGTCTTATTGTGTAGCCTGCCTCTGCCTCCCTGAGTGCTGGGAATACACACGTGCGTCACCACACCCAGCTCTGCAGTAAACATTCTTACTACATTTATGTGCCTATGTGTTTGTGGAGTTATTTATTTAGTGTGGGCATGCATAGCAAGGTAAGCACATGGCGGAGATCTTTCTGGAGATATGGAGATCTCTTCTTCCTGGCATCAGGATGATGAGCTTAGGCCATCAGGGTTAGCAGCAAGCTCCCTTCTGAGCCATCATGCTGACCTAAGTATTTTTAAGTTAAAGAAAGACGGGCTGGGCGATGGTGGCGCATGCCTTTAATCCCAGCACTCAGGAGGCAGAGGCAGGCGGATCTCTGAGTTCAAGGCCAGCCTGGTCTACAGAGCGAGTTCCAGGACAACTAGAGCCGTTACACAGAGAAACCCTGCCTCGAAAAACAAAAACAAAAAGAAAGAAAGAAAAAGAAAGACAGACAGACAGACTGACTGACTGAGGAAACCTTTTCTCTCCTTATTTATCTAGGGACTTTGTGGGCTTTTGGTATAATTACAGCTCCCTCTGGTGGAAGGCCTGTGATCTGACCACCATGAGTTTGGGAACTGCAGCAGGCATTTTTTTTTTTAACTTAGTCCTGATTGTGGGGGCGAATGTTGGAAGAGTAAAAGTGACATGGTTACATGGGCAGTAAAGCCATAGTTTGGTGTCAGGGTACAGAGCTCCAAACAGCTAACTGCCAAACTCCAAACGCAAGTGAAGGCGACTGACAGCTGTGCTGCGGCCCAAGGCCAAGGCAGTTGCCCGCTTGTCTGTTTCTGTATTCCTTTCCTTCTTGGAGTCATTTTAGCTGGAGGAACAAAGAATTTGCCAGAAAGACCGAACCACTTCTGTGCTCTGCTCCTCGAGCCAGAATGAGCCTGGCCTGACTTAGGAGAGCTGAAAGCAGGCAAGCATTAAGTACAGGGCCAGCCCTGCTGCCCATCCCCAAAACAAGCTGTGTAGCATGCACGCTGGGCAACGGCCACCTTACCATGGAGTCCGTCTCAGCTGGCTGCTTTGAATGATTCTGGGCCAACAGGACGGTCAACACAGCCTTCCAGCCTGGCTCTGCTGGGGCGGCGGCATCCACTTCCGTCTTTCCGTTCTCCGTGGCTTCTTTGACAAGTGTGATATTCACCCAAGGGCACCAATCTCTGTGCTGAGAGGTAGGGTCAAAGAAGCATCGGGGAGAGGTGTCCTGAAGGAGGAAGCAGAGACGGTTACTGCTGAAGGACACATGCTAGGTCTGCGCAGGACTCCACAACTGCCTACACTTCTGCCTCGTCCTTCTTTGTTACTATTATCTTACTCTTGCTGCCTTAAGATAAAAGTCATGCTGTGTAGCTGAGGCTGGTCACCTCCTGCCTCACCTCCCAGGTATGCTCTTTAAACTGTCCTTTCATTAGATCTCTCCCCTGGCCCCTTTCTGTTGAGACAGTCAGGGGCAATATGCAGCCTAGGATGGCCTTGAGTTTGCCATCCTCCTCAGCCTCTGCAGTGCTGGGATTATGGGGTGACCACTAGGCTACTCAACCTGCTTCAATGTAGGTAAGAATGTTCTGAGAAGCATTGTGCCAGCAGAGGAAACAACCCCAAGGATAGACAGACGGGGCTGCACTCTATTAAAAGCTTGATACAGCTGGGCGTGGATGAAGGCCTTTATTCCCAGCACTCGGGAGGCAGAGGCTGGCAGATCACTGTGAGTTTGAGACCAGCCTGGTCTACAAAGCGAGTCCAGGACAGCCAGGGCTACACAGAGAAACCCTGTCTTAAAAAACAAAAACAAACATAAAAGCAAAATAAACCATCTGCCTGATGTGGTGGGTCAAGCTTATAATGCCAGTGCTGAGGCAAGAGGATTGGCATAACTCCAAGGCTAGCCTCGGATGTACAGTGAGTTCCAGGTAGCCTGAGCCATATGAGACCAGAGGGGGCCGTGGTGGGGGATGAACATCCAAAAAATCTTTTATCAGATCTGCTGCACTGCTTTCTTGTTACTCTAAATATTTATGATCTCTCTTGACTCCACTCCAAACTTTTCTCCTTTGATCAACCAGCTGTCTCTCTGGCTTGTAAGCATTTACTTTGTGTGTGCTTGCATATGCATGTGTGCAGGAGCACGAAGCAGGCTTTGCAGCACCTTTACCCACTGAGCTATCTATCTTACCAGCCTGTTTCTCGTTTGAGACAGGGTCTCATGTCACACAAACTGGTCTGGAACTCAGAAGTGGCAGAAGCTGGCCTTGACGCTTGTGATCCTATCTCCACTCTCAAGTACTGGGATTATAGGTTATGAACTGTGTTCTATCTTTAAACTCACTAAGTCTACTTTTGGCTGGGATCCAGGGAGGGCTTGTGCCTGCTTCTCCCTGAGGCACAGAAAGGCACCTTCTGCTATTTGTGCCCATGGCTACCTACAACGGTGACTCACTGAGCTGCTGGAAGAGCAAAGGCGAGCTCGCTTGGCTCTCCGCAGAGGGCTGGAGGGGACTTCCAAGCTGGCAGAATCTCCGGTTCCCATGCTGCGGGTCACGGGGCGGCTCCTGGTGGTGGGGCTGGCTGCCTCCAGCTCAGGCCGCTCCACAGGGCCGGGAGAGTCCCAGCTGCGAGTGCGGGACACAACGGGACCTGGACTTTTTTCAGGCTGAAGAAAAAGAAAAGCAATGGAAGCATGAATGGTGTTAACACTTCTAGCCTGAGCACTCCTAGAAGCATGTGAAATATAACATTATAAAACTTGTAATATAAATTTAGTATCTCAACTGCCTACATGACTAAATTCTTCAAAGAATGTTGTAGTTCTATACTCAGCTTCTATAACAAATTTAGCATCTCCATCTGCGAAGGGAAACGTGATAGCATAGTCTTCCTGATAGAGTTTAAAGTGAAGCCTACCACCAACTCCCCACCGCTATTACCTGGCACCCTAAAGAGCTAATACCTGCTCGGAACCTGGAGAAACTGTAGCATCTTGGCTTCGGGTCATCATCCTCCTAGGAGATTCAGGTACCAGAGGGGAGTGCTCAGGCCGACCCTCCACACCAGGAACGGGGGAACTGGTCAGACCAAAGGAAGCCTCCAGATCTGTCATGGACGATTCAATCTGCTGAAAGCCCCAGAGACCGACCTTCCTCATACACTGGGAACATGTTATCAAGGAGAGCTGTGTAGGTTCCAAAGGACTAGGGAGGAACGGGAAAGAGAGGGGTTATGTCCACAGGTGACACTGCCATGTGACTAAATGTAATTATGTTTTACCTCAGCAAGCACTTTCTACAGTGGGCCAGTGACCTGACATCCATAATCACTCAGAGTCTTGACCGTCACCACTCCCACGCTACTTTCTCAAAGAGGTCTAAGGGTCTTCGTATGTTCTGGCTGGAAATGTTGTGAGGTAAGCTTTACAAACTCCTGATCCTTTAAAGACCCTTTTCTAAATCAACAAAAAAAGCACATTTATTTACTTGTTTGTATGAGATAGGGTCTCACTCTGCAGCCCAGGCTAGCCTCAAATTCATGACAGATCCTCCCAAGCACTGTGATTTCAGGCACGCCTTCCCCAACAACCCAGCAGTAAGAAAGCGTATTTAAAGCAAATGGTGTGTGTGTGAGGGAAGGCCTGGGGAGACAAAGGTTAAGGTTACTTGATGATCTTCCAAAGAACACAAGTTTGGATCCCAGCACGCACATCAGGCGGCTCACAACCACTTCTAATGTTGAAGCCCTCTTCTGCTCTTTGAGGCTCCCTGCACACATGTGGCATGCACTCACAGACACACACAGAGTAATAGACATAAATAAAAATATATCACTGGGTGTAGTGGTGCACGCCTTTAATCCCAGCACTCAGGAGGCAGAGGCAGGCGGATCTCTGAGTTCGAGGCCAGCCTGGTCTACAAAGTGAATCCAGGACAGCTAAGGCTACACAGAGAAACCTTGTCTGGAAAAACAAAAAACAACAACAACAACAAAAAGCAAACAAATAAAAAAGAAAGTCAACGACAAACTAAGCTGGAACGGAAATGCTAATATGGGGCTGGGCTCCAGCTGGTGTCTCCTCTGGTAGTCTTTTACCAACTAAACTTAACTTTTTTCCTTTCTAAAAATAGTGTATTATTTTCCTTTTGCTCTTGGAAAGAGCTGCAGTGTTTATGGGAATGTAAGTTCCCAGCCTGGAGGAGGCTGTAGGAGAAAAAAGGCAGGTCTGAGCCCCGTGAGCACCTAAGCATTTACTCTGTTCCTCTGCTGATTCTCACCCACATCTCTATCCTGCCCTACACCAGCTTCTCTTTCTGCTCTCTCACAGGAAACAGCACCCGTGCCTGCTGTCACGGTTCTCCTCCCTCACTAACCTGCATGCCCAGCCACACAGAGAGAGAATGCAGGCAGTGACGTAGACTTGGATGTCTGAGCCTGATTTGCTTGTCGTTTTCCTGTCCTCAGTTTGGCAGTCAAGCTGGTCTTCCAGCAGGTGCAGCAGAGCACTGATCTTGTCTTCCGTCAGGCACTGCCAAGGCACCAAGGGGAGACATTAATCCGGGCTTCAGCCACCACAGAAAGGAAACACACGACAGCACACCTAGCCTGGGGAGGCAGCCTCTTCACAGGAAAGACATGTCCCAGGCAGGACTACGGTGTCACACAGAAGCTAACTCCATTGCTGACTGAAAAGGGTGGCAGCAGTTTCCTTTCTAAGTACTAAATGGCTCTCCACCTGCCAACTGTAGAATTGATCTGAAACTTGTAAACTTCAAACCCAAACAATACAAAGATCACTGTTGATGTCTTGGCCTAACGCTGAATTTACTTTGGCAGAACAAGCTTGTCAGTAGTCATTTTTGGGCACCATGACATGGCGCGGGGTGGAGTGGGGCTGCCATGGCGGAGGTCAGGCTGACATTCATAGGAGCAAGTGGAGGTTAGCTGCTTAGTGCCAGAAGCTCTAACTGTGCCAGCTTGAAGTGCAAATGATCAGGCTTTACTACAACAGTAGCGCGTATCTTCACAAAAGGCTCACTGGCTGGTGAAACAGCTTCAGGGAAGAAATAGAGCACAGCGACATCTCTGTTCACCAGAGCAGAATCTAACCAAGAAAAACTCACCATTGTTTTCAAGTCCTCTGACCTCAGGGAAGGAAGCTGGAGGTCCAAGTGACAAAGGCTTTGAAACCGGTCCAGGAACTCACTGACAAGAACAGCAGGCTCACCCAGTGGCAGCATCCCAAATCTATCTGTGGGAAGATAAACTGGGAGTTAGATGGAAGTAAGAGACAAAGAACACGACCAGAGCAATTAAAGAAATGTAAAATGAGTTATGATATTCAGAAACTACTGTCTACAGATGAACTCAGAGACCTGTACAGGTTCAAACAGGCAAAACCCCAGTACAGAGAAGAGAAGCGGATCCAAAGGCCCACGCTAACCAAGATGCGATTTGCAACTGATGCCTGCTGGGAGAGGGGAGAGGGGGCTATCTATAAAGTGCCGTAAGTGGGACTGAGCTTCTGAGCGATGCAGGGTGCTGAGGTATAAGAAACAAGCCTGTCTAGAAGGAGGGGTGAACAGTGTAGCTCAGGGCTGAGTAGTGGTGGCGCATGCCTGTAGTCCCAGAGAAACCCTGTCTTGGGGTAGGGGATCGGAGGGAAGAGTGTAGCTCCCCTTATAGGCAAGGCTCTGGGTTCCAATCCCAGCCTTACAAGGGGGGAAAAAATGAAGGGCTACAAGTTGGTAAGTGTTGAAGCTGGTGACAGGTGGATAGCATTTAATTATGAACTATTCTTTGTACTTCTGTGTATGTAATGAAACTGTTACTTTAAGAAAAGCCAGAGGAGCTGGGTGTGGTGGCGCACACCTTTAATCCCAGCACTGGGGAGGCAGAGGCAGGTGGATCTCTGTGAGTTCAAGGCCAACCTGGTCTACAAAGTGAGTCTAGGACAGCTAAGGCTACATAGAGAAATCCTGTCTCGGAGGGGGGAAAAAAAAGAAGCCAGGCATGGGGCTGCAGAGATGGCTGAGGGTTCGGTGCACTTGCCCTTGCAGGGGACCTGGGTTTGGTTCCCAGAACCCACAGGGTAGCTCAGAACTGAGTGTAACTCCAGTTCCAGAGAATCCAATGCCATTTTTTGGCCTCTTTGGGCACCAGGAACACACATAGTACATAGACAGACATGCATGCAGGCAAAACATCCATACACATAAATACACATAAACATTTTAAAAATAATTAATAAAAAAAAGAGAAAAGAATAAAAATTAAAGCTGGGCAGGGGGCTGCACACTGGCAATCTGAGTGCTCAGGAGCCGAGGAAAGAGGACTGGCTCAAGTTCAAAGCCAGCCTGAACTACATGAGACTTTCTCTAAAAAGAAGAACAACAAGACAAGAATGAAAATACGACTGATACAGCTGGGCAGAGGGATGCACACCGGCAATCTCTGAACTGGCACTGTGGCAAGTCCAAGACAGCCGGTCTACACAGTAAGCCCTAGCCAGCCAGAACACATGCTGAGCAGTAAGCATTCCAGTTACTTCCCAGTGCCCTGTTTTCTTGTAAGGAATTCAATAAGTTATTCTTCGAAACAAAACACAACACAGAAAAACATCTTCATACTGTAGCCAAACTAGCCTCATATGTACATAATCCTGATGTGCTCCTGAGTGCTGGGAAAATACATTTAGAAAGTGCGTGATTGCCAGGTGTGGTGGCGCATGCCTTTAGCCCCAGCACTCGGGAGGCAGAGGCAGGTGGGCTGTGAGTTCAAGGACAGCCTGGTCTATAAAACGAGTCCAGGACAGCCAAGGCCACAAAGCAAGTCCAGGACAGCCAAGGCTACGTAGAGAAACCCTGTCTCAAAAAACCAAAAAGAAAGGGAGTAATTATGGGGCTGGAGAGATGGCTCAGTGGCTGTTCTTTCCGAGGACCTGGGTTCAATTCCCAGCACCCACATGGCACCTCACTACTATCTGTAACTCCAGTTCCAGGGGCTCTGATACCAATGAACATAAGATAAAATTAAATAATTTTTATTTTATTTTTTTTTTTTTTTTGGTTTTTTGAGACAGGGTTTCTCTGTGTAGCCTTGGCTGTCCTAGACTCACTTTGTAGACCAGGCTGGCCTCGAACTCACAGCAAGCGATCCACCTGCCTCTGCCTCCTGAGTGCTGGGATTAAAGGCGTGCGCCACTACCACCTGGCTAATAATTTTTATTTTAAAGTGAGCGATTATATAGGAAAGATGAAGAGAGAAAAAGGTCCTCCTAATCTGGTTAGCTGAAAGCAGGGCACCAACAAGTTTTACAATAAGCCTAAATATGCTTTATGATTAATGTATTTATACATTTGTATATGGCTTAAAGGCTTCATATATATTCAACGTATTCAGCCCTAGTAAATTAGTAACTGTCATTTAAAATATTCAAAAGAATTTAATTTATTATTATTATTAATAAATATTAGATAAAATTATGCCAGGTGGGGTGGTGCATGCCTTTAATCCCAGCACTCAGGAGGCAGAGGCAGGCGGACTGCTCTGAGTTCCGGGCCAGCCTGGTCTACAAAGCAAGTCCAGGACAGCCAAGGCTAACACAGGAAGACCCTGTCTCGAAAAAAGAAGGAGGAGGAAGAGGAGGAGGGGGAGGAAGAGGAGGAGGAGGAGGAGGAGGAGGAGGAGGAGGAGGAGGAGGAGGAGGAGGAGGAGGAGGAGAAGAAAAATTACCATTAAAATTGTAACTATTAGCCAGGTCATGATGGCACGTGCCTGCAATCCCATTACTCAGATGGGAGATATGAGGATCAGAAGTTCAAGACCATCCTTTTAGATACATGGTGATTTCTAGTCCAGCCTGGTCTACAGAGTGAGTTCCAGGACAGCCAAGGCTACACAGAAAAACCCTGTCTTCAAAAACCAAAAACCAAACAAACAAACAAAATACCCAAAAAACAAAAAACCTAAACAAATGAACCCCAACAAATTATATTTAGTGGGAATGCACAGTAAATTAGGCATTAACATATAATTTCTCTCTCTCTCTCTCTCTCTTTTGGTTGTTGTTGGGTTTTTTTGTTTTTTGTTTTTTTCGAGACAGAGTTTCTCTGTGTAATAATCCTGACCGTCCTGGAACTCTCTTTGTAGACCAGGCTGGCTTCTAACTCACAGAGATCTGCCTGCCTCTACCTCCCAAGTGCTGGGATTAAAGGTGTGCACCACCACACATGGCTTCCTGGTATTCTTTTCTCTATATAAAAGTTACATGACTATTAAGAAGCCAAACTAACAAATGACACTATTGAAAGCAGCATCTAAGACCTTCAGAGGAAAACTAAGGTCAAGGCTAGTAACGGTAAGGAAGAACTCTAAAGCTGTGCGTGCTGGCTCCTTCCTGTAATCCCAGCACTCGGGAGGTGAGAGCAGAGGTTACCAAGAAGTCAGGGCCATCTTGGCAAGTACTGCGTTCAAGGCAGCTACAGAGTGGACAACCTAAACTACAAATTAAGACCCTAAATCAGATGGGCGTGGTGGCACACACCTTCAATCCCAGCGCTCAGGAGGCAGAGGCAGGAGGATTTCGGTGAGTTAGAGGCCAGCCAGGTCTACAACAGAGTGAGTTCCAGGACAGATAGGGCTATGCAGAGAAACCTTGTCTTGAAAAAATCAAACCAGGGCTGGAGAGATGGCTCAGAGGTTAAGAGCACTGGCTGCTCTTTCAAAGGTCTTGAGTTCAGTTCCCAGCAACCACATGGTGGCTCACAACCATCTATAATGTGATATGATGCCCTCTTCTGACATGCAGGCAGAGCACTTTATACATAATAAATAAATAAACAAATAAATATTTTAAAAAAACCAAACCAACAACAAAACAAACAAAGGGAGTGGGTGTGTCTGGAGAGATGGCTCAGCAGTTACAAGGTCTCACTGGTCTGCAGAGGACTCGGCTGCTTCCCAGCACCCACAGTTGTCTGTAACTTCAGTTTCAGAGATCTGCTGCCTGCTCTGACCTCCCAGGGCTCCTGCGTGCATGTAACGAACCCACACACACTTAGGGACACACACACATAAAATAAACAACAGCCAAAAGGCAAGAAAGGAAAAGAAAGCCAGGTGTGGTGGGGCAAGCCTTTAATCCCAGCACTTTGGAGGACAGCCAAGGCTATACAGAGAAACCCTGTCTTGAAAAACCAAAAAACGGGGCTGGAGAGATGGCTCAGAGATTAAGAGAGCTGTCTGCTCTTCCAAAGGTCCTGAATTCAATTCCCAGTAACCATATGGTGGCTCACAACCATCTGTAAAGTGATCTGATGTCCTCTTCTGGCCTGCAGGTGTACATGTAGGCAGAACACTGTATAAATAATAATCTTAAAAAAAAAAAAAAGAAAAAAAGGAAGGAAAATAGTGTCCAGATATGGTGACATGTCTTTTTTTAAAAATATTTTCTTAGTTTTATGTATGTGAGTGTTTTGCCTGTATGTGTGTTATGTCCCCCACACGCATGCCTAATGCGTGTGGAAGTCAGAAGATGCAAGATCTTCTGGAACCTGAGTTACAGATGGTTGTGAGCCACCAAGTGAATGCTAGGAGTGGAACCCAGGTCCTCTTTAAGAGCAACAAGTATGAGGCTGGAGACATGGCTCAGAGGTTAAGAGTTCCAAAGGTCCTGAGTTCAATTCCTAGCAACCACACGATGGCTCACAACCATCTATGAGATCTGATGCCCTTCTGGCCTGCAGGTATACATGCAGGCACCACACTCTATACATAATAAATAACTTAAAAAAAAGAGTAACAAGTACTGTTACCCCCTGAGCCATCTCTCCATCCTGTCCTGGAGCAAGTCTTTAATTACAGCTCTTGGGAGGCAGAGGGGGAGGCAGATGTAAGTAGATCTCTGAGTTCAAAGCCAGCTTGGTCTACATATAAGTTTCAGCCCAGCTAAGGTGATGAGTGAGACCCTGTGTGAAACAACAACTACAAAGGGCTGGAGGGATGGCTCCGTGGTTAGGAACATGGGCTGTTCTTGCAGAGGACCCAGGTTTGACTCCTAACACCCACCTGGCAGTGAAGGACTGCCAGTCACAGAGAATGTGACACCCTCCAGGTCCAGGTCCAAACTTCCTCAGACTTGAGGTTTCAGAGCAGTGCTGAGCACTCGTGTGTGTGTGTGTGTGTGACTTCTGGGAGTGCAGTCTAGGTGTGTGTTGTTTTGTTTTCAGTAGGAGGGCTCAAGCTGATCCCAAGGTCACTGTGGCTAGTAATATTCCATGACCACTAACAGAAAAAGCAACCACAAGTGACTAGATTTCTCTCCTGATAAAACTGTTAAAACAAGAGTGACCATAAAACAAGGATTTTCCATCTCTGGCCTGTTTTCTTTTTCCCTGTAGAGTATAGCACAGCTCAGTCATGGGCAGACTTGAGGTCAAACAGTCACCTAGGTTCTTTTTAGGGTTTGCTCAGATATCTCAGCTCGTTATTATGTGCTGTTTTCTAGATCCATTCACAACCTGACTCTGTCTGAAGAACTTTTTGTGTTAGTTTGTTTTTGAGACAGGGTTTCTCTGTGTAGTCCTGGCTGTCCTGGACTCGCTTTGGAGACCAGGCTGGCCTGTCTCTGCTCTCGAGTGCTGGGATCAAAGGCATGCACCACCACATCCGGCCCAGCTCTTCCTTTCAAACAGAGGCATTTACAGTATCATATGATGGGGCATATATGGAAAAGAACTAGCAGGGCAGGCCTGAGTCAGCTCCACAGGCCAGTGCTTAGTACTGCTCCGAAACCTTAGGTCTGAGGAAACTTGTACCTGGAGCTGGAGAGAGTCCCCACCTGAGGGCTCTGCTGCTGAATCTGTTTACTTAGCAGAGGTGTGCCAGTGGAACAAATTCCAGCTGAAGCCGGGCGTGGTGGTGCACACCTTTAATCCCAGCACTCAGGAAGCAGAGGCAGGTGGATCTCTGTTGAGTTCCAGGCCTGCCTGGTCTACACAGAGAGTCCAGGACAGCCAAGGCTAAACAGAAAAACCCTGTGTACAAAAAACAACAACAACAACAAAAAAAAAAAACAAAAAAAAGAAAAAGAAAAAAAAAAAAATCCCAGCTGGAGGTCAATGAGAGTAAAGGCCCATACCAGCCAAGTGACCTAGGGTTCAATCCCTGGGGCCCACATGGAAGAAGGAGAGAAAAGTCTTCTACAGGTTATTTTCTCAATATGTGTGCAAGTCTCACACACACACCCACACACACACACGGTTGAGGGGTGGGGGGAAGGGAGCGCACAGAACACACACCATTAAATAAAAAATGTTTACAAAAAATCCCAGTTCGCCGTACATTTTGGTTTCTCTTATTCAGCAGTATTCTGTGTGTATATATGTCAATAGTTCCTGATGTAAGAAACACTGTCCTGCATGGTCCTTATCATAGGGAGGACACAGGAGCCTGGATCTGGCTCCTCTTGAGCCCTGGCTGGGGCAGGGTTAGGTTTACCCTGACTTTAGTGTTGTTACAGAAGAGTCGGGAGTCCTGGAGCTCTATGGTTTCCAAATCCTGCTTAACCACCACTGCTAGTGCCATTCATGTACCTTCCAAAGGAAGCCAAGGCAGAACATAGGGTTGTTTAATATGGTGGAAAAGCAAAGAGTGTGGATCAGGTCAATCAAAGTTATGGTTTCTAATTTATGTTACGATGTCCAGAACTCACTATGTAGACCAGGCTGGCCTTGAACTCACAGAAATCCTCTTGCTTCTGTCTCCTGATCTAATTCTAAATTTTCAATCTTCTTGCTTATAACAACTGAGTTCATATTATCTACTATGAAAGGCCCTTGTGAAGATTCAAAAGGCTACCAAAACACACACATAAACTCTTCCCAAGAGCTGGTGGGACAAATGTACCTGGAAAGGTTAAGCAATAAATGCCAGGTCTTGAAAAGCACAAACAGAGCCAGGCATGGTAGTCCATGCCTGTAACCCCAGGCGTGGTAGTCCATACCTGTAATCCCAAGGCTACACAGAGAAACCCTGTCTTGAAAATCAAACAAACAAACAACAAGAAAATAGAAAAATGATGACCAGGCTGGAGAGATGGCTCAAAGGTTAAGAGCACTTCCAAAGGCCCTGAGTTCAATTCCCAGAAACCACATGGTGGCTCACAACCACCTATAATAAGATCTGGTGCCTTCTTGTGGTAGGCAGGCACACATGTGGGCAGAATACTGTATATATAATGAATAAATCTTAAAAAAGAAAGAAAGAAAGAAAGAAATATGATGACCCAGAAACTGGAGAGATGGCTCAGAGGTAAAGAGCATTGTTTGTTTTCCCAAAGGTCCTGAGTTCAATTCCCTGCAACGACACGGTGGCTCACAACCATCTATAATGAGATCTGGTGCCCTCTTCTGGTAGGCAGGCGCACATGTGGGCAGAATACTGAGTAAATAATAAATACATAAATCTTAAAAAAGAAACAAGAGAAATGATGACCCAAAAGAGATGGCAGAGGAAAACCCTGAGAGCGTGTACCTGGAGAGGGGCTGTCTGGCCAGAAACAGAACTTCTCATGGCCGCTGCACAAGGACTTCTTGAGCTCCGCACACCGCTCCATATCTGAAAACCACAAGAGGCAGCAACTATTACATACTACACAGATTCAAAATCAAAAGAGCCATGAGCCTTTTAGAGACCAAACCTAACCACACATACATTTAAATAATTAGGGGAAGCCAGATGTTAGTCCAGCACTTGAGAGGCAGAGGCAGGCAGATCTCTGAGTTAGAGGCCAGCTTGGTCTACAAAGCGAGTCCAGGAAATCCAGGACTACAAGAGAAACCCTGTCTTGAAAAACTAAATAAAAGATAATAATAAATAGGATACCTTAAAATATAAGAAAATAGGCCAGATGTGATAACAGTCACCTTAATCCAAGAACTCAGAGAAACCCTATCTCAAAAACACAAAAAACAAACCAATAAAAAAAGATTTTTTTTTCTCTCTCTCTTTTCTTGGTTTTTTTGAGACGGTCTCTCTGTGTTAGCCTTGGCTGTCCTGGAGTTGCTTTGTAGATCAGGCCGGCCTCAAACTCACAGTGATCCACCTGCCTCTGCCTCCTGAGTGCTGGGATTACAGGCGTGTGCCACCATGCCCGGCTGGCAAAAAAAAGATTTTTTTGAGGCCAGCCTGGTCTACAAAGCAATTCCAGGACAGCCAAGGCTACACAGAGAAACCCTGTCTCAAGAACAAAAAATACCCCCCCCCAAAACAAAAGGATTTTTCCGGGTGTGGTGGCACAACTTTAATCCCAGCACTCAGGAGGCAGAGGCAGGCGGAGCGCTGTGAGTTCGAGGCCAGCCTGGTCTACAAAGTCTAGGACAGCCAGGACTACACAGAGAAATCCTGTCTCGAAAAAAAGAAAAAAAATTTTTTTCCAAGACAAGGTTTCTCTCTGAGCAGTCCCAGCTGTAGCCACACAGAAAAATAAAACAAAATAAAAGATTTTTTTTGTTAATGTAAAGGAAGTACGCTGCGCAACATGGAAGGTAGAGCTTTCCAAATCGTGGGCCTTTAGAGTGTCCTCTTCTTGCTCTAAAGTCCAAAGTTTGGATTAAAAGGCAAACATACGGCTGTCTAGAACGCACAGAATCAAGGCCACTGCAGAGCAGCAGAACCGAGGCTGACGGGGAAGACCGCTGCCACTTCACCCTGCCATACACGCGTAGTTCAGCACGCTCTTCCCTCAGACGGCAGCCCGTCAGGGTCAGCACCTGTCTCTGCGGATGTGGAGAAAACTGTAACATGTCCTTTATACTTACATCTGCCAAAGTCAAACGCGGGCTGTAAGCTGGCACAGAGGAAAGCTTGGCAGCTGGAGCACTTGAGCATGTCACATTCCACAGTGACCCAACCGTACTTTGCGCAGATAAGTGGAGACAGCTCTGGGGGCTTCCCTGCCCATTTCAAAGAGTGTTCACGTTAAGAAAAACCATGTATATGAAAATCAAGTACCGGGCTGGAGAGATGGCTCAGAGGTTAAGAGCGCTGTCTGCTCTTCCAAAGGTCCTGAGTTCAATTCCCAGCAACCACATGGTGCCTTACAACCATCTATAATGAGATCTAGTGCCCTCTTCTGGTGTACATGCAGGCAAAATACTGTGTATCTATGATAAATAAATAAATAAATAAATTTTTTTTAAAAGTAAGGAAATTAAGCACAATTAAAACTTGAACACATTCTCAGCAAATCTAGGAATACATTCATTAAAAGCAGACAGGACCTCTATTTAACACCGAGGAGAGCCCTACGTCAGATGCATTTAAGCAACAGGAACCATAAAGGCCAAAAAGGATGAAGTACTTCTGTCACTTGTTTATGCTCTCATAATTTCCCACATCTACCTGACTTTCTAAGAAGATGAGGAGAAAAAAAAAAAAAAAAAAAGAATCTTGGCTATTCTCTACCCGAAGCTTAACTATGATGGGCTACATGCCTAAATCAGTAATTTCAAAAATTTTTAATTTATATGTACGCATTTCTATGTATACACATATGTGTACAGGTGCCCACAGAGGCCAGAAGAGGGCCCTGGATTCCTTGGAGCTGGTGCTGTGAGCGCCAGTGTGGGTGTGAGAACTGAACCTGGTCCTCTGAAAGGGTAGTAAGCACTCTTATCCTCTGAGCCAGTTCTCCAGCCCCATTTTTCATTTTTGTTTTGTTTTGTTTTGGACAGAGTCTTACTACATACATGTCCCAGGCTGCTCTCTCCCAAGTGATTACAGGCATGTACCACCACACCTCATTCGTACATGTGTTTTAAACAGCAGCAGCATCTGGGGAAGTGTCCTTAAACATTTATTAAGCCTGAGTAGTAAGCATCTCATTGCTTATTTACCTTAAGAAATTGTATTTTAGCCGGGCGTGGTGGTGCATGCCTTAATCCCAGCACTTGGGAGGCAGAGGCAGGTGGATCACTGTGAGTTTGAGGCCAGCCTGGTCTACAAAGCCAGTCCAGGACAGCCAAGGGTACACAGAGAAACCCTGTCTCGAAAAACCAAAAATAAATAACACAAGAGCGGAGTAGGCCACTTTTTGTTGTTGCTGTTTTGAGACAGGGTCTCTCTGTGTAGCCTTGGCTGTCTTGGACTCACTTTGTAGACCAAGCTAGCCTCAAACTCGCTGAGTTCTGCCTGCCTCTGCCTCCCAAGTGCTGGGATTATAGGAGTGTGCCACCACTCATGGAAGGTAGTAACTTAATATGGCAAAAGTGATGGGCTATCTTCCAAGATTAGGTTACAAAAGTGAGTCTGGGGCTAGTGAGATGGCTCAGTGAATAAAAGTGCCTATTGCTAAGCCTAATAATCTGAGTTTTATCTGGAACCCACATCTCTGGGAATGAGAGAAGAGACCCCACAAGCTGTCCTCTGACCTCCAAATATACACCATATCATACGTCTACTCACATGCACACACATGTGCACTCACACTAAATAACATAATAAAAAGTTAACTTTAAAAAGAACATTTAATGTCAGGCATGGACGTGCACACCTTTACTCTAGAACTTAGGAGGCAGAGGCAGGCAGATCTCTGAGTTCAAAGATAGCCTGGTCTACAGACAGAGCTCCATAAAAGCCAGAGCTACACAGTGAGACCCTGATTCAAAAACAAAACACAACATTTAATTTCGGCCAGGTGGTGGTGGTATACACCTTTAACCCCAGCATTTGGGAGGCAGAGGCAGGTGGATCTGAGTTCAAGGCCAGCCTAGTCTGCAAAGGGAGTCCAGAACAGCCAAGACTACACACAGAGAAACCCGGTCTTGAAAAACCAAAACCAACCAACCAACCAACCAAAATCTGGCTTTCATTCTGTTGGGTTTTTTTTTTTTTTTTTTTAAAGACAGGGTTTCTCTGTATAGCCTTGGTTATCCTGGACTCGCTTTGTAGAACAAGCTGGCCTGGAACTTACAGCATCCCACAGAGTGCTGGGATTAAAGGCCCAGCTTCATTTTATTGTTTTGCTTGTTCAACTGTGATGGAAGCCAGCTGCCAAATTGTGAACTGTTCCTATAAAATTCCACATAATAAGGAACCAAGGGAGGTCTCTGACCATTTGACAGTACAGCCTGAGGCCCTCAGTAGGATAGTCACAAAAAAGTGGGCCTGCTAATAATCATCCGAGAGAGCTTGGAACTGGATCCCCTCCCATCTGTCTATGCACTGGCTGCTCTTCATTGCTGCCTCTGAGAGAATCTGAACTAGTGATAAAACTGACCTTCTTGGGGTTAGAGGTTCAGTTAGAAGAACCTACTTGGCTTAGAGGTTAAGAGTACTGTCTAGTCTTCCAAAGGCCCTGAGTTCAATTCCCAGCAACCACATGGTGGATCACAACCATCTATATAAGAAGATCTGGTGCCCTCTTCTGGCATGCAGGCACACATGGGGGGCAGAGTACTGTATAAAATAAATAAATTAAAAACAACTGACCTACTTGGTGAGTATAGTGGCATACACTTGTAATTCCCACTTCAGAGAGGCAAAGGCAGGAAGATAGGGAGTTCAAAGCCAGCCAGGGCTATATAATGAGTTCCATGTCAACTTGGGTTGTATAGTTAAGACCCTGCCTAGAAAAATTGGGCTGGAGATGATTCAGGAGCTAAGCACATGTTCAATTCCTAGAATGTATGTCTGGTTGCTCTCAGGATTTTCAGGTTTTTTCCTTCTGTAAAGAGGAAAGGTTAGCTGGGTACCTGTCCCACCAGCACTTGAGGCCACAGCAGAAGGACCACAAGTATGGAGCTGGTCTGAGGATGCAACTTCCAGACTGTAGCCAAACAAAACAAACCAAGCCGGGTGTGGTGGCGCATGCCTTTGATCCCTGCACTTGGGAGACAGAGGCAAACGGATGCCTGTGAGTTAGAGGACAGCCAAGGCTAGACAGAAAAACTGTCCCCCCAAACAAAACAAAACAAACCACCCAAAACAACAACAAAAACAAACAGGCCAAAAGATTTTATCTATCTATTCTTCAACTGATCCTCTGCAGTATAACACATAAACGTGATGATTTCCATAGAAAAGTTCTTACCAACACTGGTTCTTTGGTTTAAAAGGTCAGATAAGGGGCTGGAGAGATGGCACAGCAGCCAAGAGCACTGGCTGCTGCTCTTGCAGTTCAATTCCTAGCACCCACATGGTGGGTACCAACCACCTGTAGCTGCACCCCAGGGGACCTGCTGCTCGTTTGGCCTCTGTGGGGACTACATGCATGTGGTTCGCAAACATACAGGCAAAACGCCCACACACACAACATTAAAACGAAGGATCAGAGTTAGCGCACGCACTCCCGAGTCACAGCTCCACAGCAGCTGGAACCACGTACACGAACTGAAAAGGATATAGAGAACGTTTCCACTCTGTGAAAAAAGGCTTCTTTGCTTGTAGATTCCAATGGAGGCTGCTGTTCTGCTTGAGGTGACCCACTGGCTGACTGGGATGTGGTCCAGGTGTCCTTTCTGAAACCCAACCGTGAGCCTGTTAGTGACCTCTTCTCTGCACGACTCCGCTTACATCTTCTGAGTGCAAACCTCAACACATCTGAAGCTCCTAAAACTCATTTCGACTGCCACCTTTTCAGTCAAGCCATTCTTCCGCTTAATAAATCCTAGGACTTCATAATACTTACTAAGAATACCCTAAACTCTTATGTCCAGGAGTGGTAACGCTTTACAATTCAGCCCGACTCTCTTGGCCCACTCACAGTTCTTCAGCAATATTTTGCATAACCTTAGTCAATACAAAATAAGGCCTTCAAGAGTTCAGGTACTGAACCGCTTCAGAGAAATAATTCTTCTATTTTTGAGACAGACTCTCACTCTATAAGCCAGAATGGCCTGGAATTCACAGCAATCCTCCTGCCTCTGCCTCTTAAGTGTCAAGATTACTACTGTGTGTAATAAGTGTGTGCACATGTGTGTGTGTGTGTGTGCAATATGCATGTGAATGCTTGTGCCCAGGCACATGTATGGAGGTCAGAGAACAACTCTGTGGAGTCAGATCTTTATCTTTATGTGAGTTCAGGGCTAAAACTCAGGTCACTAGGCTTTCATGGCAAGCACCTCCTGCTGGCCCAGAAATTCAACTCTTAATATAAGAAAGAATAACTTAGGCATTGCTATCTACACGGACCCTTGTTTCTCACTACCTCATTTGGAAAGTTCAAATCAGGGGCTGGAGAGATGGCTCAGTGGTTAAGACCACTGACTGTTCTTCCAGAGGTCATGAGTTCAATTCCCAGCAACCACATGGTGGCTCACAACCATCTATAATGTGATCTGATGCCCTCTTCTGCCTGCAGATGTACATGCAGGCAGAGCACTGTATACATAATAATAAATAATAAATCTTTAAAAAAAAAAAAAAAAGAAAGTTCAAATCAAAGACAAGATCTTTTGATTTCAAGAAGAAACTCAAAAAACCACACAAACAGAAACAAAAACAAAAATAAAACAAATACAGACCCAGCCAGGTCATTCTTTCATTTTCAGTGAAAAGCATTTGAACAGCTCCTGGGAACAGGAGGAAGGAAAAACTGCTAAGGCAAGGACCATTTGTTTCTTTACTTATTTGCTTTTTAAAAAAAAATGTGTGTATAGTGTGTGTGGCCATGGCATGCCTATGAAGTTCAGAGGGCAATTTCCAGGAATTCCCTTCCACCTGTAAATGGGTTCTAGTGAGAGCCCGGTCATTGGGTTTTATATACAAGTGCTTTATCTGCTAAGCTATTTTTTTTTCCTTTTCATTTTTTGTTTGTTCATTTGTTTAAGACAGGGCGTGGTGGCACTTGGGAGGCAGAGGCAGGAGGATCACTGTGAGTTCGAGGCCAGCCTGATCTACAAAGTGAGTCCAGGACAGCCATGGCTTCACAGAGAAACCCTGTCTTGAAAAGCAACAAAAAAGCTGGGCGTGGTGGCACACGCCTTTAATCCCAGCACTCGGGAGACAGAGGCAGGCGGATCGCTGTGAGTTCGAGGCCAGTCTGGTCTACAAAGTGAGTCCAGGATGGTCAAGGCTACACAGAGAAACTCTGTCTCGAAAAACCAAACCAAAAAAAAAAAAGGCAACAAAAAAACCAAAACAAAACAAAAAGACAGGGTTTCTTTGTGTAATGGTGGCTGTCTTGGGACTCACTCTGTAGACCAGACTGACCAGATCCGCCTGCCTTTGCCTTTTTAAAGTTTAGCCAGACTCTTATCACTACTCAGCTTTTCTACTGAACCATCCGTTTTTTGTTTTTCTTTTATTTTTTTTGTTTTTTGTTTTTCTTTTATTTTTGTTTTGTTTTTCAAAACAGGTTTCTCTGTGTAGCTTTGGCTGTCCTGGACTCACTTTTAGCCCTGGCTGCCCTTGAACTCACAGTGATCCGTCTGCCTCTGCCTCCTGAGTGCTGGGATTAAAGGCGTGAGCCACTGCTTTTGGTTTTTCAAGACAGGATTTCTCTGTATAGCTTTGGCTGTCTTGGACTCACTTTGTAGACCAGGCTGTCTTGGAACTACCTGCTTCTGCCTCTGCCTGAATGCTGGGATTACAGGCGTGCACCGCAGTGCCAGGCATCTGCTGAGCCATGTTGACTATCCCTGTTTTTGCTTTTTAGAGACAGGGTCTTATTTTGTAACTTAGCTGGCCCTGGAACTCACTATATAACAAGCTGACCCATAATTTACAGCAATCCTCTTGCTTCTTTCTTTTTTTTTTTTGGTTTTTCGAGACAGGGTTTCTCTGTGTAGCCTTGGCCATCCTGGACTCACTTGGTAGACCAGGCTGGCCTCGAACTCACAGCAATCCGCCTGCCTCTGCCTCCCGAGTGCTGGGATTAAAGACGTGTGCCACCACGCCCGGCTGCTTCTAACTTTCAAGTGCTGGTATTACAAGTGGGAGCCACTATGCTCAGCTAAAAACCATTTTAACAATAACACCAACAATTGCTTTTTGACTTGAAAGAAAATTACTCCAAGAAAAATCCTCACAGTGTTAAAGAGAGCCAGAAGATGTGGGCTTCTTGGAAGGGGAAAAAAATCAGAAAATCCCTAAACCCAGATAGGCATTAAATGATATTTAGAAGATCTCTGAGAAATACAGAATGGCTTCTTTCATTATCAAGATTAAGAGAAACCAAACCAGCCAGGCATGGTGGTGTGCGCCTTTAATCCCACCACAAAGTGAGTTCAGGCTATTTCGTTTTATTTTTTGGTTGATATTTTTGGACAGGGTTTCTCTGTGTAGCCTTGGCTGACCTGAAACTTACTATGTAGACCATTCTGGCCTCAAACTCAGAGCTTGGCCTGCCTCTGCCTCCCAGGTGCTGGGATTAAAGGCCTGCAACACCATGCCTGGCTCTTGTTTGTTTTGTTTTGTTTGAGACAGGGTTTCTGTGTGTAGCCCTGGCTGCACTCAAACGCATACATCCACCTACCTCATCCTTGCAAGTGCATGCACCACCCCTTGCCAGCTTATATTTTGAAATTGTATTGATGGCATCACTACTTTAAAATTACAATTGAGCTGGGTATGATGGTGCACGCCTTTAATCCCAGCACTAGGGAGGATCTCTGTGAGTTTGAGGCCAGCTTCATCTACAAAACAAGTCCAGGACAGCCATGGTGACACAGAAAAAACCTGTCCCCAAAAAAAAAAAAAAAAAAAAAAAAAAAAAAGCTGGGCATGGTGGCGGTGGTGCAGGCCTTTAATCCCAGTACTCAGGAGGTAGAGGCAGGCGGATTGCTGTGAGTTCAAGGCCAGCCTGATCTACAAAGTGAGCACAGGACAGCCAAGGCTACACAGAGAAACCTTGTCACAGAAAACAAAACAAAGTAAAAACCAAAACCAAAACATAAAATTACAATTGTGCTAAACATGCTACTAGTTATTAACTCTTTCCCCTCTCCTCTCCCTTCTCCCCATTCCTCCCCCCACCCCCACACACAGGGCCTCAAATTAGCCTGGGATTCAGATCCTCCACCTCTCAAGGGCTTAGGATATAGGTGTTTACCACCACTACCAACTGGTTTAATGTAGTGCTGAGAATCACATCTAGGCCTAGCGCATGCTAGGCTACCTATATTTTCAGCCCAGCATCAATTATTTAATCAAGGAAGAAAGGACAAGGGGAGCGAAATGACCGCAAGTTATGTTACCACATAACTTCCTTTTACTATCTTGCTATTTACCGTGTAACTGGTTTTATTTATATCCCGGGTAATTTGCCTTATGCGTTTAAGATTGTTCTTCGAAAAAGGGGTTCCTAAAATTCACCAGACTGTGAGAATCCACCGCATGAACCTTAATTAGTAATCAGGTTTTTCTTATTTAGCAAGTCAGCTCCCTCAAAAAAGGCTGAAAATAAAATTTTACAGGTGACACGGCGTCAGGTACATCGGGATGCCGTTGAAGCCAAGCAATCAGATATCAGAAAAAACTCAACCCCACCCACCAAGTCACCGATAGAAGTTACGGGCGGCGCCGCCCGCCCCCTGCTCCAGCGCCCATTTCACAGCCTGAACTCACGCGTCCCTGCTTCCCTCTTCCGGTACAATTCCCTCATCGATCAGCTGCCGAACTTTCTGGGGTGTCCCTTCAGGGGAACGAACGACTGCACCCCAAGTCTTTTCAATACCCGCGGCAAACAGCTGCCCCTCACTGGGAGCCGCCATCTTGGTCCGTTCCGGAGTTGTGTCCCCACGCGTCGGGAGGCTCAGGAACTTCCGTTCTGGATTAAGACCCGCCCCTCTGGCCTCTCAAAATATTGGCCTCATGTCCCACCCCTTCCTGGTTATCTAAAAGGATTTAAGAGTGGTTGTAGTATGTAAGGCTACATTGGTTAGCCTTTAATCCCAGCACTTGGGAGGCAGAGGCAGGCGGATCACGTACAGCCTCATACAAGCTTGGTGAGATCTACCACTGAGCTACATCCCCAGCTAGTCCCAGTGGTTCTTGTTTTTTTGTTTTTCGAGACAGGGTTTCTCTGTAGCCCTTGACTGTCCCAGAGTCTCTGTAGACCAGGCTGGCCTCCAATTTAGAGGGACCCGCCTGCCTCTGCCTCCGAGTTCTGGGATTAAAGGCATGCGCCACCACGCCCGGCTTCCCGAGGCTTGCTTTCAACCTCCAAGAGCATATGGTGCACATACATAGACACAGGCAAAACACTTACACATATTAAATAAATAAACCTTTAAAATTTTATTTTAGCCGGGCGTGGTGGTGCAGGCCTTTAATCCCAGCACTTGGGAGGCAGAGGCAGGCGAATCCCTGTGAGTTCGAGGCCGCCCTGATCTACAAAGTGAGTCCAGGACAGCCAAGGCTACACAGAGAAACCCTGTCTTGAAAAGCAACAACAAAACAAAACAAATAAAATAGAAAGAAAAAAGAAAAACAACAACAAAAAGTTTATTTCAAAGGGGGAGGTGGTGGGGGTAAACTGGAGAGATGGCTCAGAGGTTAAGAGCACTGTCTGTTCTTCCAAAGGCCCTGAGTGCAATTCCCAGTGGCTCATAACCATCTATGAAGAGATCTGATCCCCTTCTGGCATGCAGGCAGAATACTGTATACATTTTAAAAAATAAATAAATAAGAGGTGGGGAGCTGGAGAGATGGCTTAGTGGTTAAGAGCGGTAAGATGGTCACGCCTTTAATCCCAGCACTTGGGAGGCAGAGGCAGGTGGATCACTATGAGTTCGAGGCCAGCCTGGTCTACAAAGTGAGTCTAAGACAACCAAGGCTACACAGAGAAACTCTGTCTCGGGAAAAATAAAAAAATAAAAAAATAAAAAGAGCACTGTCAGCTTGTCTGCTCCTACAGAAGACCTGGGTTTGGTTCCTGGTTCCCATATTGGGTAATTCATAACCACTGGTAATTCCAGTCCAGGGAATCTGATACCCTCTTCTTGCTTTTCCAGGCTGGGGCACACATATACACACAAAATAAATATTTATACAGTATTTTGCCCACATGTGTGCCTACCCACCACAAGAAGACACCAGATCTCATTATAAGTGGTTGTAAACCACCATGTGGGTGCTGGGAATTGAACTTGGGATCTTTGGAAGAGCAGATGGTACTCTTAAGCTCTTAGCCATCTCTCCAGCCCAAATACATCTTTTTAAAAATAAAATAAAATAGAGGCCAGCCTGGTCTACAAAGTGAGTCCAGGATGGCCAAGGCTACACAGAGAAACCCCGTCTCGAAAAACCAAAAAATAAAATAAAATAAAATGTATTTATGTGTTTAGGTCTTTGAGACAGGGTTTTTCTGTGTAGCCTTGGCTGCACTTACTTTGTAGACCAATCTGGCCTCAAGCTCACAGAGATCCGCCGGCCTCTGCCTCCCCAGTGCTGGGATTACAGGCGTGCGCCACCACCACCAGGCAGAACCCCCCAGTCTTGGTACTGAAGTGGACAGGGCTGTTGAGAAGAAACCTGCACCAGGTCTTCCCAAAACTCCAACTGGAAGACTGGTGTGCAGGAACAGTGAGCAAAAAGGACAGTGGGATCACCTCTCCTTTCAGCTTATTTTTTTTCTTTATTTTCTTTATTTATCTGCAGAAGAGGGCATCAGATCACATTATAGATGGTTGTGAGCCACCATGTGGTTGCTGGGAATTGAACTCAGGACCTCTGGAAGAGCAGGTGGCGCTCTTAACCACTGAGCCAGCTCTAGCCCCTTCAGCTTATTTCTTATGGCTTCTGACTCCGATACCACTCATCCCCAAACACTGGAACCTGAAACCCGTGGATCTAGCACTTGGAATACAGAAGCAGGCAGATCTCTGCAAGTTTGAGGCCACCTGGTCTACATAGTTCCAGGCCAGCCCGAGCTCTGTTGGCGTGTTGTTATACACTATGTACGGTTTACTCTTGTATTATTCAAATACTGATTTCTCTATTCCAGGATCTGGTTTCAATCTGGACTCGGCTTTGTTATGTTTATTCTAAGAATTTCTTGTCTCAAGTTTCTATAACCATTGCTCCTCATTCAGGCTCTGCCTTGCCAATAGAATGGTGACCAGCCAATACTTGCCTGCATGTGAGCCAACAGGCCAGAAGAGGGCGCCGGATCTCATTATAAATGGTTGTGAGCCACCATGTGGTGGCTGGGAATTGAACTCAGGACCTTTGGAAGAACAGTCAGTGCTCTTAACCTCTGAGCCATCTCTCCAGCCAAGTCTTTAATAATAATAATAATTATTATCTTTTTTTTTTTGGTTTTTTGAGACAAGGTCTCTCTGTGTTAGCCTTGGCTGTCCTGGAGTCACTTTGTAGACCAGGCTGGCCTCGAACTCACAGCGATCCGCCTGCCTCTGCCTCCCAAGTGCTGGGATTACAGGCGTGCACCACCACGCCCAGCTCAAATCTTTAATTCTTATATTTTACTTAATCTTTACTTTTTACTCACTCACTCACTCACTCACTCACTCACTCACTCACTCCCTCCCTTCCTTCCTTCCTTCCTTTCTAACTTTTTGATTTTTTTCCAGACAGGCTATCACTATGTAGCCATGACTGTTGTAGAATTCACTTTATAGACCAGGTTGGCCTCCAAGTCATGGAGAGCTACCTGCCTGTGCCTCCTAATGGCTGGACTAGAAGGCATGCACCATCGCGACTCACTCACATTTTTGTTATTACCTGTGTGTCTGTGCTATGTATGCATGAGCATATGTGCCACCGTATGTATGTAGATCCTCTGATGACTTGTGGAGTCAGCTCTCTCCTTCCATCTTTTAAGGGTTCCCGAGATCAAAATGAAATGGCCAGGCATGCGCAGCGAGCACGTTCACTTTCTGAGCCATCTCAATGGCCCTGTTTAATCTTTAAACCTTGTTTCAACTACAGGCTTGGAGCAAGGTAACTAAGAAGCCACAGAATCACATGACACCTCAGCATGACTCTCCTGAGATGCCTGAACCCGTCTTTTATTTTATTTTTCTCCTCAAGACAGGGTTTCTCTGTGTAGCCTAGACTGTCCTGGACTCAATTTGTAGACCAGGCTGGTCTCGAACTCACAGCGATCCACCTGACTCTGCCTCCCTGCCTGGCTAGGCTTTTTTTTTTTTTTTTAAGATTTATTTGAGGGGTCTGGAGAGATGGCTCAGTGGTTAAGAGCATGGCCTGCTCTTCCAAAGGTCCTGAGTTCAATTCCCAGCAACCACAGGGTGGCTCATAACGATCTGTAATGTGATATGGTGCCCTCTTCTGGCTTGCAGGAGTACATGCAAGCAGAGCACTGTATCCATTATAATAAATGAATAAATCTTTTTAAAAAAGATTTATCGGGAGGCAGAGGCAGGCGGATTGCTGTGAGTTCGAGGCCAGCCTGGTCTACAAAGTGAGTCCAGGATGGCCAAGGCTACACAGAGAAACCCTGTCTCGAAAAACCAAAAAAAAAAAAAAAAAAAAAAAGTAAATAAAATAAAAATAAAAAAGATTTATTTATTTTATGTTTATCAATGTCCTGCCAAATTCATGTAAGTGTGGATTCTGAGAACCAAACCCAGGTCCTCTGCAAGAGAGCCAGTGCTGTTTACCTCTGAGGAGTCTCTTCAGCCCCGTTCGTCTTTTCTTTTGCTGCATAGCTATTACTACTATTTTTTTTTATTTTCTGTGTGTGGTGTACATGTGTGTACATTTTGTTGTATGTATGTGTATGCACTCATGTGCCTGTGGCTAGGTGTGTAGGCCAGAGTTTGGTGTCAGCTGTCCTCCTCAGTCACTTTCTACCTTATTTGTGTGAGGTAAGGTCTTTCTCTGCACCTGGAGCTCAGTGAGACTAGGGAAATGTCTCTGTGGGTAAGAGCAACCAAGCCTTGAGTTCAAGGCCTAGAATCCACATGACTGATATGGTGCATGTGCACGCCCGTGTGTGTGTGGGTGAGGAAGTTTGGACCTGGACCTGGAGGGTGTCACATTCTCTGTGACTGGCAGTCCTTCACTGCCAGGTGGGTGTTAGGAGTCAAACCTGGGTCCTCTGCAAGAACAGCCCATGTTCCTAACCACGGAGCCATCCCTCCAGCCCTTTGTAGTTGTTGTTTCACACAGGGTCTCACTCATCACCTTAGCTGGGCTGAAACTTATATGTAGACCAAGCTGGCTTTGAACTCAGAGATCTACTTACATCTGCCTCCCCCTCTGCCTCCCAAGAGCTGTAATTAAAGACTTGCTCCAGGACAGGATGGAGAGATGGCTCAGGGGGTAACAGTACTTGTTACTCTTTTTTTTAAGTTATTTATTATGTATAGAGTGTGGTGCCTGCATGTATACCTGCAGGCCAGAAGGGCATCAGATCTCATAGATGGTTGTGAGCCATCGTGTGGTTGCTAGGAATTGAACTCAGGACCTTTGGAACTCTTGACCTCTGAGCCATGTCTCCAGCCTCATACTTGTTGCTCTTAAAGAGGACCTGGGTTCCACTCCTAGCATTCACTTGGTGGCTCACAACCATCTGTAACTCAGGTTCCAGAAGATCTTGCATCTTCTGACTTCCACACGCACTAGGCATGCGTGTGGGGGACATAACACACATACAGGCAAAACACTCACATACATAAAACTAAGAAAATGATTTTTAAAAAAGACATGTCGGGGCTGGAGAGATGGCTCAGCGGCTAAGAGCACTGGGTACTCTTCCAGAGGTCATGAGTTCAATCCCCAGCAACCACACGGTGGCTCACACCCATCTATAATGTGATGTCCTCCTCTGCGTGCAGATGTACATGCAGGCAGAGCACTGTATACATAATAATAAATAAATAAATCTTAAAAAAAAAAGACATGTTACCATATCTGGACACTACTTTCCTTCCTTCTTTTCCTTTCTTTCTTTCTTTTTCTTTTTAAGATTTATTTATTTATTATTATGTGTATCGTGTTCTGCATGTATACCTGCAGGCCAGAGGAGGGCATTAGATCACATTAATAGATGGTTGTGAGCCACCATGTGGTTGCTGGGAATTGAACTCATGACCTCTGGAAGAACAGTCAGTACTCTTAACTGCTGAGCCAGCTCTCTGGCCCTGGAAGTGTATGGTTTTTGTTGTTGAATTTGTTTGGGACAGGGTCTCACTGTAACTCTGGTGGGCCTAGAACTCAAGGCGAGTCCTGCCTCTGCCTCTTTAGCATATCCTTTTTTTTTTTTTTTTTTAATTTTATTTCATGAACATTGGTGTGAGGGTGTCAGATCCCTTGGAACTTGAATTACGGACAGTTGTGAGCTGTCATGTGGTTGCTGGGAATTGAACCCGGGTCCTTTGGAAGAACAGACAGTGCTCTTAACCACTGAGCCGTCTCTCCAGCCCTCTTTAGCATATCCTAATAGAGTGTACCATCATGACTACAAAGCTTTTTTACATTTACTTTTTTCATACATGTAAATAATGTATGATTGTGGGCACATGGATGCCTCAGTACTTGTGTGAAGGTCAGAGGACAGCATGGGAGTCATATCTCTCTGCCACGTAGATTCTGGGGATTGGACTCAGGTCCTTAGCTTGGGCACAATTCCAGATCCAGTCAGCCACAGTGCATACCTGCTAATCCTAGTGCTCTGGGAGGCTCAGAGGTAGGACTATTGCTGTGAGTTCAAGGCCAGCCTGTGTTGAACAGTCAGACCCTGGGTCAAAATAAAACAAAATGGTGGTGGTAGGGGGGCGGTGCCATGCCCCAAGACCGGCTCCAGGAACGGGAGAAGAGGAGAGAAGAGAGGTGGATCCGAGGTAGGGAGAATTGAGCAGGTAGTGAACGGCTGGTTAAGGGAAACCAACTGTTGGTTGAACAACTAGCTAGAGGAACCAGTTGCTGAGGAGAGGTTGAGGAATGGAGGAAAAAAATTCAGATATATGAGGTACATGTTGAAGGTCTTAAAACCCAGGAGAACTTTTCTTCTGGCTCTCTATCTGTCTCCATTTCTGTCTTGCTTACTTAAAACCCAGGAGAACTTTTCTTCTGGCTCTCTATCTGTCTCCATCTCTGTCTTGCTTACTGTCTGTCTGATTCCTTGCCCCTTGTCACCCATCTTTCTGTCTCTCTTCTTGCTTGCTGTTCCACATCTCACTCTAGCTTACTCTCTCATGTCTATTACTCACTTGCCCTTTTCTTCTTGGCCCAACCCCAGTATTTTATTGAAATTAAGTTCAATTTTTTTTCATTACAGATTATATTATGATTTTTTTCTTTTACAATCACTAGGGAAATCAAAAATCAACTGAGTAATAAGGAACTGCAAAAAGTTCTGTAACCTACAACAAAGCATACAACAAAAAAATCAATTAATTTCCAAACAACAGTCAGCATAACCTGCTTGTTACTTCTTAAACAATACTGAGGAAAGTTTAATCATAAGTTTTCCCAGGGCTAAAGCCTTTGTGTTTACAAGATTGTCATAGCAACATAACTTGAGCTAAATGTTCTCTAATAAAGAAAAAAATTGACTTACTTCCAGTCCCAAACTAACAGGTGTGCTATCTAAGCCTAGGCTAACTACCAAGGGGTCATCTATTGTAAAATATCTGTAAAGCATGACGTTCCAAGCCCACCTTCTATTGCTCTGGAAGCAGTTTCTACAGGTAACGATATCTAGCCAGGTACTGTTATGTCAAGGTCTTAGCTTTCTTTCATGCAGTTTCCACTTGGGTGCTCACAGTCAGAGCAAAAAACAATCATTGTCTCAAACCTTTGGCCAGGTGCCCTCTTTCAAAACTCTCTGTATGATTTTCCTTAGGGCTGAGAAATAGGGGGAAAAAAAAAAAAAACAGGTTTAGGAGAAATAGCAGGTTTCTAAGCAACATTACACCTGGGCCATACATAATGTTTGGGGGCAGTGGTGATCAGCTGGAGATCTCTGGAACTTTGTCAAGCAAAGCCTCTGCGACTTATCCTTATGTCTGTGATGGGGGTGGGGAATGTGTGGGGTGGAGTGGGGCATGTGGTGTCTGGAGACATGGCTCAGTGGTTAAGAGCAGTTGCAACTCTTACAGAAGGCGGAGTTTGGTTCCCAGAACCTACATGGAGCCTCATAGCCACCTGTGACTCCAGTTCTAAGAAAAGCTGTTGCCCTCTGCTTACCTCCATGGACACTGCATGCACATGGTGCAAATATTCAGGCAAAATGCTCATACATACATACATTTTTTTTTTTTTTGGTTTTTCGAGACAGGGTTTCTCTGTGTAGCCTTGGCCATCCTGGACTCACTTTGTAGACCAGGCTGGCCTCGAACTCACAGTGATCCACCTGCCTCTGTCTCCCGAGTGCTGGGATTAAAGGTGTGCGCCACCTTGCCCGGCTCATACATACATTTTTTAAAAAATTAAAATTACAATAAAATAGGCAAACAAATTCTAGATCGATTTCTTAGATACACGTCAAGTTATGAGTGTCTGGAAATCTAAAGTTTTGCTCAGCACAATCCTTTTGTGCCCTAAGAGTGACCAAATCCCTGACTGAGCATGAAAGGGGAATTTTAAAGGCTCTCTGAGGGAGGGATGTAGATCAGGTTGGGGAGTGCTTGCCTAGCGCACACTATAGCGGTTGGGCACAGTGGCACTCGGGAAGTGGAGGCAGGAGGATAAGCAGTTCAAGATTGCCGGGCATGGTGGCGCACGCCTTTAATCCCAGCACTCAGGAGGCAGAGGCTGGTGGATCGCTGTGAGTTCAAGGCCTGCCTGGTCTACAAAGAGAGCCCAGGACAGCCAGGACTACACAGAGAAACCCTGTCTTGAAAACAAAACTAAACAAAAAGCAAAAAACAAACAAACAAAAAGAGGAAGAAGTAGTTCAAGACTATCCTCTGCCACACTGGGCAGCCAAGCCTGAGCTACAGGAGACACACACCCACACTCTCTTAAACAAAAAGCTCTGTGCTAGGCTGTCTATTTAACTATCTACAGGGAAGACTTTTCTAGTTCTTCCTAGTTCCTGGGCAGTTTCCCAAAAATTCCACTTTTAATTGAATGGCTTTTTTTCAGAATGATTTTCAGCTCCTAGTGGATTAAATAGAAAGTACAGAGAGTTCATAGCTGTCCTGTCCCTTCTCTGCATCCATCAATGCTCTGCACCTGCCAGTGTGAGGCTCATTTGTTAGAGTCAATGAACCAGCGCTGACACATCGTTATCTGCTAAAGTTCATAGTCTGCACTAGCATAATTTAGAATTGTTCCCTCAAGAACTATTCATAAAAAGCTTCTATGCTATGAGGGAGTAAAAGATCAAATCTACAGGCCTAAGAGCACTGGCTGCTCTTCCAAAGGTCCTGAGTTCAATTCCCAGCAACCACCTCATAGCTCACAACCATCTATAATGAGATCTGGTGTCCTCTTCTGGTGTACATACAGGCAAAGCACTGTGTATATATGATAAATAAATAAATCTTTTTTAAAAAATCAAACTACATTTTTTGGTGTTTCAAGACAGAGTTCCTCTGTTTAACAGTCCTAGCTGTCCTGGAACTTGCTTTGTAGACCAGGCAGAGATCTGCCTGCTTTTGCCTCCTGAGTGCTGGGATTAAAGGCATGCACAGAGGGCTGGAGAGATGGCTCAGAGGTTATGAGCACTGACTGCTCTTCCAAAGGTCATGAGTTCAATTCCCAGCGACCACACGGTGGCTCACATCCATCTATAATGAGGTCTGGTGCCCTCTTCTGGCCTGTGGTGTACATGCAAGCAGAGCACTGTAAATAAATTTTTTTTTTTTTTTCTGGTTTTTCGAGACAGGGTTTCTCTGTGTAGCCTTGGCCAACCTGGACTCACTTTGTAGACCAGGCTGGCCTTGAACTCACAGCGATCCACCTGCCTCTGCCTCCCAAGTGCTGGTATTAAAGGCGTGTGCCACCCTGCCCGGCTAATAAATCTTTAAATTTAAAATAAATAAATAAATAAATAAATAAATAAAGGCATGCACAAACCTGCAGAGTTTCAAATCTACTTTTTAAAAACTGGACTAATGCTGGGTGTGGTGGTGTATGCCTGTAATTCTAGAATTTGGGAGGCAGAGGCAAGTGGATCTCTGTGAGTTCACAGCCAGCCTGGTCTATAGGGCAAGTTCCAGGACAGTCAGAACTGCACAGAGAAATCCTGTATTGAAAAACCATTTAAAAAAAAAACCCAACAACAACAAAAACCCAAAACAACAAAACTACTAGAGTAAAAATCATACAATGAACTCTGAGAATCCATTACCCAGTTACAGTAAGCATCTATTTTTAGCAATCCTAATCTGAATTATCACCTTTTTCCAGTATCTTCCACCCTGTCCTACCACATTCCCATCCATCAATCTTAACCACTGAGCCAATTTCCCAGCGCTGTCATAGGGTTTTATCTATAAGTATCTTCACAGAAATCCTCCTGCCTCTGCCTCCCGAGTGCTGGGATTAAAGGCGTGTGCCACCATGCCTGCTTACACAATTTTCTTTATTAAAAATTGAGGTTTTTGTTTGTTTGTTTGATTTTGTTTTGTTTAGCTGTGCAGTGGTGTGGTATGCCTTTAGTCCCCAGGTTCAGGAGGCAGAGGCAGGTGGATTTCTGAGACCAGTCTGGTCTACAGAGTGAGTTCCAGGACATCCATGGCTACACAGAGAAACCCTATCTTGAACTCCTCTCAATTTTTTTTATGTATATGTGTTAGTGTTTGCATGCATGATGGTACCATGTTTATATCTGTCTGCTGGCCACAGAGGCTAGAAGAGGATGTTGGGTTTCCTTGAACTGGTCTTACAGATGGCTGTGAGCCACCATGTGGGTGTTATGGATGGACTACAGTTCCTCTTCACTGCTAAGTCTGCCCTCCCCCACCCTCCCCAGCCCTTCCCCACCTCCCTTTGGACAGCATCTCACTGTGTAGCTCAGACTAGCTTGGAACATATGTAGACTAGACTAGGCTCCAATGCATACAGATCTATCTGCCTCTATCTCTTGAGTGGCCAGAATTAATGGTGTGTCTCATCATGTCCAGGAACTTTGTTTTTTTTTTTTTTGAGCCAGGGTTTTTCTGTGTAGCCCTGGCTGTCCTGGACTCACTCTATAGACCAAGCTGGCCTTGAACTCACAGCAATCCTCCTGCCTCTGCTTCCTGAGAGCTGGGATTAAAGGTGTGTGCCACCACTAGTACAGCGATTTTTTTGCTTATTTATCTTTATTTGTGTATATGCCTGCAGGAAGTTATGTGTGCTGTGTGTGTATAGGAACTGAACTATAGGCAGTTGTGAACTGTCTGACGTGGGTCCTCTAGAATAGCAATAAAGAGGGTTTTGGGTTTTGGATATTGTAGACTCAATTTTCTTTCTTTTTTGGGGGGGGTGTTTATTTTTTGTTTTTTTGAGACAGGGTTTCTCTGTGTAGCCTTGGCCAACCTAGACTCGCTCTGTAGACCAGGCTGGCCTCGAACTCACAGCGATCTGCCTGCCTCTGCCTCCTGAGTGCTGGGATTAAAGGCGTGTGTCACCATGCCCGGCGACTCAATTTTCTTAACCAGTATATTTTATTATAAACTTATTAACTGAGCGTACATCACTTATAACCCGACTAACCAAAACAGTAGGAAAAGAAGATTAAGGAAAACAACAACAAAAAACCGTAAGGATATCAGTTCTGAGGAACGATTCTCCTGGAGTGATCAGCAGGATTTCTTCTATTGGAACCTGGAGTAACCAGAACCAGGAACTGCAGCAGGAGCCAGAGCCCTGAAGCCTTCCCTCGAGCAGTTCTCTCTAGGAGCCTCTCCAAGTGCAGCGATAACAGCCAAACTATCCCAAGTCTCCAAAAAGCCCCGCCTCCAGTTCTGGGCTCATTTATATATCTCCTCCCAGAGTCTGTTCACGGAATCTTTTCAGTTGGCAACAATCAAGCTCCTGCACTGGGTGGTTGGTCTTCTAGTGGATTAGCATCACCTGTTCTCTCATGAGACCGTTCCCATCCCACACTTGGGGATCGTAAAAACAGGTTTATCTCTCCTTCAGGGTAATTTTGGTTTTTCGAGACAGGCTTTCTCTATATAGCCTTGATTGTCCTGTACTCGCTTTGTAGACCAGGTTGGCCTTGAACTCACAGAGATCCACCTGCCTCTGCCTCCTGAGTGCTGGGATTGTAGGCATGCACTACCATGCCTGGATGCAATAAGCACTCTGGTTTTTTTGTTTTTTTGTTTGTTTTGTGTTGTTTTGGAGACAGGGTCTTTCTGTGTTATCCTTGGCTGTCCTGAACTCCCTTTGTAGACCAGGCTGACCTTGAATTCACAGCAATCCACCTGCTTCTGCCTCCTAAGTACTGGCATTAAAGGTGTGTGCCACCACCGCCTGGCGCAGTAAACACTCTTAATAGCTGAACCATAGCTCTTAAAAAAAAGTTACTGAGTCCAGTGTGTGACTGGGCAACTACCAGTAGCCACACCCTTGAAAAAAAAATGACCCACATCCAGTAACCATCAGTTGTCCATAGTTTCTCAGCTAGAAGTAGAGCCTCCCTCAGCACCCGCCTCCCTCCACACACACCTGTGCTAGAATGCTGATCAGCTTCATCTTGTGCAGGCAACCACAGCAGGTACCTGTTTCAAGTGCAGCGGACAGCGTTTCCCAGAACTCCATCCCATCTTTCAGCTCCTGCGTTCTCTCTGCCTTTACCCACTGAGCCGTTTCATCAGCCCTCACTCTTTTTCTTTTCTCCCCTTGAGCCTACTGCACAACCATGTTATGTTCTGGAGGTACATACGGCCACGTGATGCTAGTTGTGGCAGGCACTCAAGAGGGAAGATTTCTTAGTTCATTAGGGATGACAAAAATGGTGGTATTCTACCATACCTTGTTTATATAGACTACTCCTATAAAGAAAGATTTTCACGATGACACACATCATCCCAGCACTCTGGGAGACAGAGGTAGGCGGATCTCTGTGAGTTTGAAGCCAGCCTGGCCTACAAAGTGAGTCCAGGACAGCCAAGGCTACACAGATGAAGCCTGTCTCAAAAAGCCAAAGAAAGAAAACAAAACAAAGCAAAAAGAAAAACAAAACAAAAACCAAAAGGAAAAGCAAGGAGTGTATGAGTGCTTTGTGTGTCTATATGTCTGTGTACCTTATGTGCGCTTGGTGCCATGGAGGCCGGCCAGAAGAGGTCATTAGACTCTCTGGGCCTGGAGTCACAGGTGGATGTAAATGGCCATGTGGACACCGGGAATCAAATGCAGGCCTTCTGGAAGAGCAACCCGTGCTCTTAGCTGCCAGAGCATCTGTCCAGCTGTGCTGGTACAATTCTTTAGAAATATTAACACTCATTAACTTTGTTTTTCATAGTTTAGAAGCGCAGACTTTGTTGTTTGGTGCGTGGTTGGAGGATTCTCACACATCACAGAGTGACTTTAAACTCCTTACACAGCCACGACACTTGAATCGATGAGCTTCCTGCTTTTCCCAGGAAGTGCTGGGCTGGTATTACAGGAAGGCACCATCATACTGTTTGGTCTCTGTGCAACCTTGGCTGTCCTGGACTCTCTCTATAGATCAGGCTAGCCTTGAACTCAGGAAAATCTGCCCGCCTCTGCCTCCGGAGTGCTGGGATTAAAGGATGTGCTACCACATCTGCGTGCTTAGTTTTATATGGTGGTGGGGGACTGCACCTAGGGCTCAGTAAGTACTTTAAGCAACTGAGCTACCTACATCCTTAGCAGCACAGCTTTCTTTCTTTCTTTCTTTCTCTCTTTTTTCAGATATCAAACATTTTTGTAAACTGCATTATAATGCACAATGGGTAAAATACCTCTTTTCCTACAGAAACTGGGTGTGAGGGTACAGTAGCCCAAGGTTCATGGCGACATGAAATTTCTTTCCCAGCTCTTTCTCCTTTTCCACCCCAATCCTTAAAAAAAAAAAAAGAAACAATTCTAACACGTGAGATTCTCACGTGTGAAACATCAAGGGGGTCAGCAGTCCATCAGCTCAGATCCCAGAACCTTGAAAAGTTTTGTTTCCCTTGAGAAATTTATGGTTTTTTTCCTTATTTGGAAACAGCAGTGTGCATCTGCATTTTCCCACTTTGCACTGCGCCCCCCAACTTCAAAGCCAAATTTTCTGTTTAGTTTTAAAACAACGATAATTTCCGATATACACATTTACATTTAAAAAAATCACACGTTAACTCTTGCTGTTGTTAAAATTTATACGTCTTTCGTGTACATGGCCGTCGGTCATCTAGAAGAGTATGTTTTTCTTGGCAAGGCACACACAAGCCGCGTGTTCTTTAAAGCTCTTCACTGATGTATTTGTTGAACCTGGAAGGTTTTCTCATTGAAATTTTCATTTGTGTTTCTATGATTTTCTAAGATTGCGCAGTTTTCGGTATTTGCTAACCAGGTTTAAAGCTGTTTACTCGTGACTTGGTTGATACCGGGGAAGGGTCCCGCCAGTGCCAGTAAGAGACAAAACAAATGATGAAACCCAGGAGTGTTTTAGATTTCATCTCTGACTCCGCCCCCAAGCCCGGTGAGCCCTTTGTGTGTGCCGGCAGTCGGCGGACCGGATCTCAGTCTGCAGCTGCGGACTGATGATGTACTGACACCAAGTGCATGCATTGTGTACAGATGATACTCCTGAATGCTGTGTTTATGGGACAGAGTTCGGGAATATCGACCATGCCGCGGTCAACGGCCCTGTCTGGAAGTCTCCTCAGGCGTAGCCACCCTGCTCGGCCTTCGACTGGCTGGTCTGAGGACCCGAATCTGGGCGAAGCGGGCTAGCTTCGCGGGATCGATACGCTCTATGAGCAGCTGCTTATGCCTTTTCTCCCCCAACCTCTTTTAACTATAGCTATGGTTACCACGTCTCTCCCCGCCTCCCTCAACCTGCCAATAAAGAGACTGCCCATTGGTTCTCTGTCACCAAGACGGCCAGCCATTGGTTGCTGGCGAGCCCGGCGCTCCCCGGGCCCCTGTCTTCCCCCGGTCTCTTGAGGAGCCCGGGAAGGAGGCTCCGCTCGTGCTGCCAGGGCAGGCGCTTGTCGGGACCGAGCTGCGGCAATCGTTAGCGGGCCATGTCGGCTGCCCAGGGCTGGGACCGGAACCGCCGGCGGGGAGGAGGAGGAGGCGCGGCCGGCGGGGCCAGCGGGGGTAGCGGGGCCGGTGCGGCCGGCGGGGGTCGGGGCACCGGCCAGCTCAACCGATTCGTGCAGCTCTCGGGACGGCCGCACCTGCCAGGTGAGTGGTGGGGCCGCTGCCGGCGAGAAGGCGGCGGCGGCCGCCGGGCTCTGCTGCGCCTCGGACACACAGCCGGGGAAGGGAGGCTGAGCACCGGGAAGGTGGCGTTGAGGTCAGGAGGGGAACCGGAGCACTCCCGAAGAAAAGTCTCGCCGTGTCGACTGCTCGGGTGTTGAGAGTTGTATTTTCCTCTCGGAGGAGAGGCTGCTGCTGTGTCTCTTTGACATCCCCAAATGTTTCGCTTGCCCGGTTCCTAATCTTTTTCCCTTTCCACAGTTTTGATGTCGTGGAAGAAAGACAACTGCTGGTTAGCTGTGGAAATTTCTTTCAAAAAGAGTGCCAAATTAAGGAGGGGAGACAGAGCAATATAGGAGTGATTTTGTTTAAAAGGAGAAAAAAAAAGCCACCCAACTGTGTTAAGAGTTGGGTATTTTGAAACGGAATGTGTGTGTGTGTGTGTGTGTGTGTGTGTGTGTGTGTGTGTGTGAGAGAGAGAGAGAGAGAGAGAGAGAGAGAGAGAGAGAGAGAGAGAGAGAGAGAGATGGAGATGGCTAGGGAGTATATGGGAAAGAAAACCAAAAAGATGAAGGGAAACGGCTGAATTATTAATATTTGGGGATGTCCAGAGACAGAATGGATAAGGTTGTCTAGGTTTTAAAAAGAGAAAATGAAGATTACTAAAATTAACAAAGAAACAAAAAGGTGCTCTGACCTCGGTATCAATCAAAACTTAAAATTGCAAAAATATACCTATTGCTTTAATTTTGTGTTCTGGTCTTAAAATTAAAAAAAAAAAAAAAAAAAAGCCCATAGTCAAATTGGTATGTATGTGTGTAAACAGTTTAAAAAGAATATGCTTACAAATGAATTTTCAGTTTTTAAAAAGGAAGCTAGAGAATTAAATCCTGTACAGAATGCCAATCATTGTCTTACCGTGAAGCGAACTGTCAGGAGTGCTGTGTTAGGCCTTCGCCAGCCATGTTTTTCTGCATGTGTGACTGGTGTTAAGGTGATTGTATCAGTGATATTTGTTTAGATCGGTTTTGAGAATCTGATCGTTTCTGAGTTGTGTTTACCACCGTGACTTGTTGATCTAGGTAGTGTGGAATCAGTTTATTAATTTGAAGATAACAAAGGGGATTTTCCTTATTCAAAGAGACAATTATTAATGTTTGTGTTATGGTTTTTGATGTGTGCCAGAAATGTTCACTAACCCATTTGTGCATTCTGTTAGAATACAATTGAGACATTTGTAAATAGTCAAATATACCATGAGTTGAATTTGGAACGACAGTATCAGACTGGTTATCCTGGAACTGCTATATATGTGGTCTTTAACATGAAAAGAGAAAAAAAAAAAAGAAGACATCTTTTTTGTTATCTCCAGTTAACAACAAAACCCTAGATTTTTGTGCATTACTAACCTAGAGGACACATCCCTTGGTAAGGACTATTCCCAGCTTGCCCCCTGCTGCTGCAATCTCTAAGTCTTTGGTCATGGATTAATTTTTATACCATGAACTTCATGTGGGCAGTCTCAGGGTCCTGGAACATGTTGGTGCAGTTCGTCGCTGCTATCACACGAGGGCAGCGTAAGCCATGATTTCAAATAGGAGCCTGAGGTATGGCGCTATTTCTGCATTCCCTCAGCACACGAGGACAAGAACAGCCGTTTGTCCAGAGGTGAAGATAAAACGTGCTTAAACTGTGAGAATTCAAGACGTGGAGTCATCAGTCTTCGTTTGCTTCCTTTCTTCCAGGCTGGCACTCAGTTTCTTCTTCCCACACAGGCGTGCTCCATCTTTCCCTCATTCTCAAAATTGGAAGGTTTCTGATATCTCAATAATATACTTTGATATAAATAATAAATTCTTTTATACTAATCTTTTGTTCTAGGTATTGCCTATTAAAGCGTCTCACTGTCTTTTGAAATAATTCAAAAGGTTTTAAGTGGTAGGGAGGAATAGGATGTTTAGGAAGCCTATCTTGTTTTCTTTTTTCTTTTGGTTTGGCGTATTAATTTTTCATCTCTTTTGACCTCTAGTCCTATTCTCCATTCACCTTTCTTTACCAAGGCATCCACTACTGGAAGAATCTTTCTTCTTTTTTCATTTCTATCTTGTGCCTAGTCCCTATGAAACAAAACAGTACAGCCCAACCGGATGATCTTTCAGGAGTGCTCCACTGTTGGAGAGCATCTTTTGAAAATCTCACTAGATAGCCCTGTTCTGGGATTTCCTTTTGTTTTTTTTTTGTTTTTTGTTTTTTTTTTGAGACAGGGTTTCTCTGTGCAGCCTTGACTGTCCTGGACTCGATTTGTAGACCAGGCTGGCCTCGAACTCAACAGAGATCCTCTACTCCGTGCCTCTTGTTTGCTGGGATTAAAGGCTTGTGCTGCGATGCCTGGCTGGGTGGTAACACCATTACCTTTCTACTTATGGGAATCTGAAATCAGGTCTCCTTAAGCTCGTTGCCAACTTCAGTTGTAATTGGCTGCCTTCTGCTAGAACCTTCCATTCATATATGGTTGATCTCTCAAAGTACAGATCTTTCATCACCTCTGCTTGTAGCCCTTTTCTAACTGTTTTGTCCAGAGGGCCTTGAACCGTCCCTGCTCCTGCTTTAGCTCCTAGAGCAGTGGCATGCAGGCATGTGCCACATACTCGGGGTTCCTTGTTCTTTCATTGTTCTCGCAAGAAGAGGCAGAGATCCTTGGCATGTCTGTTTCCTCCCCTTGTCTTAACCCTCCATCTTGTTGTCTGCTTTCTGCTCTTTTTCTCTCAGCACAGGAAGCCATTGTACATGCTCTTCTATCCTGAACGAATGCCCTCATATGTTTCATTCTCTTATTTATCTCGTGTTTTAGTCGATCTCAGTTGTATTTTTTTTTCCATAGGAGCTTTCTCTTACCTTTCTGACATGGCCCTTCTCCATGTACCCTATCCTAGTATCATGCATTATGGATTTTTCCTTAGGTATACATAACGTTTCTATGTCAATACTGTTGAGAAAGTCTACCATGTTTGTGTGTATGTATGTATGTATACATATATATACACACACATACACATGTATAAACATATACACACACAATTATACCTCTATACATGTACCACAATGTAATATATTAACATTTTTTAAACTAGAGGTCGTAGAGAGGGATCAGAGGTTAAGAGGCTGTTGCAGGGTTCCAGTCCCAGCATCCACATTGTTGGGGTTGATCTGGCTCTGTGAATTCAGATGTTAAATACTGGCCCCCAAGATCTGGTTGGTATTGAGACGAGCACATTTTCACCTACACCTTATGATGTGTAACTTTGATCCCCAGTATGCTCTGATTGGTTAAATTTTAAAAAAAGGCAAGCTAGGCATGGTGGTGCATGCCTTTAATCCCAGCACTCAGGAGGCAGAGACAGGGGATCGCTGTGAGTTCAAGGCCAGCCTGGTCTACAAAGCGAGTCTAGGACAGACAAGGCTACACAGAGAAACCTTGTCTGGAAAAACCAAACCAAACCAAACCAAAAAAAGGCTGGAGCATGTAGCTGGCCAGAATGGAGGTTGGCAGAACTTGAGTTCCCAGGCTGGGGGTCTCAGGAGGGACCACAAGGAGAAGCAGAGAGAGAGAGAAGGGAAAAGATGGAGAAAGAGGATGTCGCCTGATGGAGCAGATCCACCCCAGGCAGGAGCTTATTGGCAAGTAACTTGGGAAATGCAGCTGGGAGGTAGTCAGACTAGCCTAGAAAATTAATTTAAATGTACCTGCCCCGTTATTGTGATAAATAAGTTAATATATCTTTATTTGGAGGGGGTAGTCCAGTCATAAAATAGCTCTCAAGAGTCTAATAAATAGTCCACAACACCATATAGCAACTTATAACCAGCCGTCTGTAACTCCACTTCCATGGGATGTGATGCCCTCTGTGGCCAGACATGCAGGTGCTGCACAGACAGACATTCAGGCAAAACATCCATACACATAAAATTAAAATATTTTTTTAAAGGCCAGGCAGCGGTGGCTCATGCCTTTAATCCCAGCACTTGGGAGGCAGAGGCAGGTGGATCTCTGTGAGTTTCAGGACAGCCAGGGCTGCTACACTGAGAAACCTTGCCTCAAATTTTTTTAAAAATTAAAAATATTAAATTAATGCATTGGCATATGTAAGGTATTAATGTGCAATGACATGATTATTGTAGTTCAATTCTCCATAACTCTGCTGGCTCCAGATGGATAATACTGAGTTCTTAAAAGTATCAAGCAGTGTATCAGACATGTGTCAGCACAGGGTTTTGACATTTTGAATATTGCCTTGCCTTTTTGTTATATTTTTCTATTTTTAAATATATCTTTTTAAAACCAGAATTACTTGCCAGGCATGGTAGTGAATACCTTTAATCCCAGTACTTGAGAGTCAGTGGCAGGCAGATCTCTGTGAGTTCAAGACCAGCCTGGTCTACAGAGCGAGTTCTAGGACAAGCAGGGCGACAAAGAAACCCTGTCTTGAAAAACCACCACCAACAACAGCAACAACAACAACACACAAAACCAAATCAAAACAGCACTCCCACAACATCAGAATACTTACTGTGTGCTTGTGCACTCACTTGCATATGAGTGTGCCACAGTATGCATATGGAAGTCAGAGGACAACTTTTGGGAGTCAGTTTTCTCTTTCTACTGTGTGGGTCCTGGGACTAGAACTCAGGTCATTAGACTTGACAGCAAGCTCATTTACCTGCTGAGCTGTCTTGTTGGCACTTTGCTGTTTCCTAAGGTATAGCCGTGACTAGGTTTTTGTTTTTGTTTTTCGAGACAGGGTCTCTCTGTGTAGCCTTGGCCATCCTGGACTCACTCTGTAGCCCAGGCTGGCCTCGAACTCACAGGGATCCGCCTGCCTCTGCCTCCCGAGTGCTGGGATTAAAGGCGTGCGCCACCACGCCCGGCTGTGACTAGGTTTTTAGTTCTCAGTGATTCATACTCTTTAAATACCTGGGGAAAAATAGGGAATGGTGCTGCTGTTTTGTAGATTAAGCATTTAGAGATAGAGAGCCCAGAGAGCACGGGATCGTGGAGCAGAGTGCAAGCCAGTATTTTATTGTGATGTGTGAGTGTAGGCGAATGTGTAAGTAGGGCAAACAGTTAAACATGGCTGCTAACACCAAAACTGACAAAGAGGAAGAAATGCTTTACGGTTGGTAATGCTGGGTAAAAATAACCCTGAAATCTCACTGTAAAAGTTTTAAATAAATGTAAAATTCAAATGGTAGAAGAGAACACATGGTAGCCACACATTTAGTACATGTCTGTGATCTCTCGGGAAGAGAGACAGGAAGGCCAGGTTTCCTCCACTACATAGCTGCATTTGAGTTGGACGCCATCTTGGGCTACATGAACCTTGTCTCAAAAAGCAAAACATATGGAGAAGGCAAGTTTTCTTTCTGTCTGTGACTCCCACTTACTGGCTTCTCTCCTTAGTAGCAAATAATGGTACATTTTCTTGCTTGTTTTTTCCAGAAGGGGTGTGTGTGGTGTGCCTGGGGCATCCGTGTTGTATGTTTATATATGCTAGATGGGCCTTTAAAGTACAGTCTCCTGCCACAGTGGTGCAGTGTGCTTCCCTAATGCATGTGTGGAATTTTACTGAGGGTTTTTATCTTACAGGTAGGTTCCTAAATGCTGAATTGCTGGGTCAAAGGATATGCACTGTTTAAACCTTGATAAACTGTCCAATTGCCCTTTATAGAGGTAGTATCAGTTCATGGTCTGGTGACTGTTAGAGTGCAGGTGGCTCTTGCTTCCTTGGTAATGGAATAGTTTATTGGACCACCAACCCCTCCCCATCTTTCTAAGAACTAAGGATGACACCCAAGCTTTGCACTTGATAGGCGAGCGTGCTACTCTGGAGCTATTCCCCCAGGCCAGAGATCACAGATTAATTGTTTTTGTTTTTGAGACTGAGTCTGACTCTGTAGCCTTGGCTGACCTGGAACTGTAGACCAGGCTGGCTTCAAACTCACAGATCTTCCTGCTTCTGCTTCCTGGGTGCTGAGATTAAAACCTTGTGCCACCTTACCCAGAGCCCCTTGTTTTTGAGAAAAGGTGTTACTGTGTAGTCCAGACTGGCCTGAAATGTGTGGAAATCCTTCTGCTTCTCAAGTGCTGGGATTACAGGCATGTCCTATCATGCCTAGTGAAATAAACTTGTACATTTTTTGAATGTGTATAGGTGGTTTTCTTGCATGTATGTCTGTGCACTATGTCTGTGTTGGGTGTCCTTGGAGGTCCGAGGAAGGCATCAGATCCCCTGGGACTGAATGGAATTACAGATGGTTATAAGCTATTTTGTGGGATTTGGGAATTGAACCTGGATCCTTGGTAAAAGTAACCAGTGTTCTTAACCACAGAGCTGTCTTTCTGAAGCCCTATACCATTTTCCTTTTTCTTTCATTTTGTTGTTGTTTGAAATAGGGGTTCTTTGTGTAGAAACTTGCCTGTCCTAGAACTAGCTCTGTAGGCTAGACTGGCCTTAAACTCATAGAGACCTACCTGCCTCTGCCTCTGGAGTGCTGGGCACCACCACTGCCCAGCTTCTAAACCACATCTGTCTGCCTACGTACCTATCTATTTATTGGTTTTTCAAGACAGGGCTTCTCTGTGTAGCCTTGGCTGTCCTGGACTCGATTTGTAGACCAGGCTGGCCTCTAACTCACAGGGATCTGCCTGCCTTTGCCCCCCCAAGTTCTGGGATTACAGGCATTTGCCATCATGCCCAGCTAGACCACTTTTTTTTTTTTTTTTCGAGACAGGGTTTCTCTGTGTAGCCTTGGCCATCCTGGACTCACTTTGTAGACCAGGCTGGCCTCAAACTCACAGCGATCCGCCTGCCTCTGCCTCCCGAGTGCTGGGATTAAAGGTGTGCACCACCACGCCCGGCTCTAGACCACTTTTTAAATTGCCAATTAAATAGGAATATTTGCCTGCCTGTCTTTTTTTTTTTTTTTTTTAAGTTTCTTTGTGTAGCCTTGGCTTTCTTTGAATTTGTAGACCAGGCTGGCCTCAAACTTAGAGTTCTGCCTGCCTCTGCTGGCATTAGCCACCATTGCCGGGTGGAATATTTTTCCTTTTTTTCAGACAGAATTTCTCTGTGTAGCCCTGGCTGTCCTTGGACTCACTTTGTAGACCAGGCTGACCTCGAACTCACAGAGATCCTCCTGCCTCTGCCTCCCTAGTGCTGGAATCACCAGCATGTGCCACCACGCCCAGCTGGAATATTTTCTTAAGCATCTTTTCAGTGAATGAAAGAGCCATATTTGTTTCATTTACTTAAAGTCTCTATAGATTTTTTTGTTGTTGTTCATTTTTCTTTTTTTTTGGTTTTTCGAGACAGGGTCTCTCTGTTTTAGCCCTGGCTGTCCTGGACTCACTTTGTAGACCAGGTTGGTCTTGAACTCATAGATATCCACCTGCCTCTGCCTCCTGGGTGCTGGGATTAACGACGTGTGCCACCATACCAGACTCCTTCTTGTTTTTATTTGAGACAGGGTTTCTCTGTGTAGTCCTGGCCATCACATTTTCTGCAGTACTCCACCACTTTTCACATTTGCTTATTTTTATATGCATGTGAGCACGAATATGCCATGTCTCAGGTGCGGAGGTTAGAAGACAGCTTTAGGAGTCTCCCTTTCATCGTATGTATTCCAGGGATGGAGCTCAGATCATCAGGCTTTGAGTACCAAGCCATCTTGCTGGTTCTGTTTAAGACTTTTTAAAAAAGTTAGATATAGGTACAGGAGAAAACATGTCTTATTTGAGCCTAATGCTTAACCCCTCTATTCCTTTAAAACACACACACACACACACACATACATTTTAATGTATATTTTAATGCTTTGTCTGCATGCATGTCTACACACCAGAAGAGGGCATCAGATCCCATTATAGAAGTTTGTGAGCCACCTTGAGAATGCTTGGAATTGACTCAGGATCTCTAGAAGAGCCGTCAGTGATCTTAACTGCCTAGCTGTCTCTCCAGCTCCTAGTCCTTATTTATTTGTTTATTTATTTATTGTTTGTTTCTTCAGACAGGGTTTCTCTGTGTAGCCTTGCCTGTCCTAGAACTCTCTCTGTAGACCAGGCTAACCTGGAACTTACAGAGATCCTCCTGCCTCTGCCACCTGAGTGCTGGGCTCACAGGCGTGCACTAGCACACCTGGCTGAACCAAGTGTTCTTATCCATGGAGTCATCTTTCTACCCAGCTACCATCTTATATTTTTATCTTTTCTCATATTAATATACCAAACTGGCCGGGCAGTGGTGGTGCTTGGCACTTGGGAGGCAGAGGCAGGCAATTCTCTGTGAGTTCAAGGCCAGCCTGGTCTACAAAGTGACTCCAGGACAGTCAAGGCTGCACAGAGAAACCCTGTCTCGAAAAACCAAAAAAAAAAAAAAAAAAAAAAAAAACCAACCAACCAACCAAACAAACAAAAATAACCAAAAAGCCCCAACCTGTTTGTTGGTAGGTATTTAGCTATACAGAGAAACCCTGTCTCAAAAAAAGAATTATTTATATGTTCTAGGTACAAGTTCTTTGTTGTTTATATAATTTAACATTTATATACGCATTTTCTCTCTCTTTTTTTTTTTTTAGTTTATTGCTTAAAGCACAATGGTTTTTAATTACTACTATTATTATTTTTTTCAGGACAGGGTTTCTCTGTGTAGCCTTGGCTGTCCTGGACTCACTTTGTAGACCAGGCTGGCCTTGAACTCACAGTGATCCTCCTGCCTCTGCCTCCCAAGTTTTGGGATTAAAGGTCTGTGTCACCATGCCCAGCTGGTTTTTAATTTTTGATGAAGTCTAGTTATCTGTTGTTTTTGGTCTGATATGCAAGGATCATTTGTCAAATAGGAGGTCATAAAGATATGCACCTGTGTTTTACTCTAGTTTTTTTGTGGTTTTGCCTTTGTCTCTGTACTTGGTGTCAGGGTCTTCTGAACTCCTGTCCAGCCATTTCACTGCCATTTGTTTATAGCACTTTTCTTTCACTTCTGAATGGTCTTGTCATTCTCGTCAAAAATCAGTTGATTACGGTAAAGTGGGCTCCTTCTGATCTCTCGGTTCTGTTCCATTGATCTGTATATCTGTTCACATGACAGTACCATACTGCTTCATTTATTGGTGATTTGAAATAATTTTTGAAATAAAGAATTAGGGTCTTTCTATTTTATTCTTCTTTCAAAGGTTCATTTTGGCTACTCTGGCTCTTAAAATTCTATATAAAATTGAGAATCAATTTGTCCATTAGCAGAAGTAATCAACTAAGATGGCTTAGTGGTTAAGAGTACCTGTGTGCAATCATGAAGATCAGAGTTTGGATCCTGAGTTCGAGGCCAGCCTGGTCTGCAAAGTGACTCCCGGACAGCCAAGGCTACACAGAGGATCCTTGTCTCAGAAAACAAACAAACAAACCAAACAAACCAAAAACAGAGTTTGGATCCCAGCACCCACATACTGAAACTATGCCCCCTGTAGGGAGAAATAGAAAGACCATTAGGGCTTGCCAGTGTTTTAGTCTACTGAGGATGGGAGCCCCAGGTTGTTCTCTGACTTATATATGCTCACCATGACACACACAAATACAGACATAAAATAAATGTAATTTTTTTAAAAAAACTTTTTGAGACAGGGTTTCTCTGTGTATCCCTGGCTGTCTTGGACTCGATTTGTAGGCCAGGCTGGCCTCGAACTCATTCACATGCTTCTGCTTCCCAAGCTCTAGGATTAGGAATTTGGCAAGTATGGGTTTTTTTCTCTTTGGGCTTTTTCTTTTTTGGAGATAGGTCTTCTCTGTGTAACAGTCCTGGCTGTTCTGGAACTTGCTTTGTAGACCAGGCTGTCCTCCCACTCATAGAGATCTACCTGCCTCTGCTGGGATTAAAAACATGTGCCACCAAGCCCAGCTTGCAAATATGGATTTTGAATAGATTTTTCTGTTTATTTTTTTGAGACAGGCTTCAAATTCACTGTGAATTTTGCTTTGAATTATAGCAGTCTTGCTTCAGCCTTTCACGTGCTGAGATTATATTGGTGAGCCACCATGCTTAACCAACTAATATTTTTTACTTATTTATTTATTCACTCATTTATTTTTGTGATACTAGGGCTGGAACCCAAACCTTCTTATGTGCTAGGCAGGTGTTATGCTTATTACGTGTAAGGCCCTAAGTTCAACTTGTATAAAAAATTACAGAATATAGTTTTACATGAGTACCATCAGAAGTGATTGTAGCCAGGCACTGTGGCATATGCCTGTAATCCCAGCACCAGGATCAGCAGAGTCAGGCAAATCTCTGTGAGTTTGAGGCCACCCAAGACAGCCAAGGCTACATAGATAACTGCTGTCTTAAAAACAACGACAACAAAGTGATTGTAGTATCCTTCCATAAGTGCCACGGTTCTAGTTCTTACCAGTCTTTCCACAGAATCCTTCCCCAACTCTGAGAAGGTGTTTATACTTTCTGTCCTTTCTCATTAATGCAGCCTCATTAGCAGCAGATACATCAGACCAACCGCAACAACCCGCAACATAAAATTTTTGCAATTCCTTTGAGAACTGTAGGATTTTGGAGCCTGAGAGACAAAACAAAAGAGTGGAGTAGTTTGTTTTTAGTTTAAGTTTAAAATTTTTTGTTTATTTTAAAGATTTATGTGTTTTAAATGTGTTTTGCTTGCATGTACGTGTGTGCACCTCATGCCTACCTGGTGCCCGAGGAGGCAAAAAAGAGGGTCTCATATCCCCTGGAACTGGAGTTAACACAGGACTCTGGTCTTCTGGAAGAGCAAGAAGTTGTCTTAGTCACTGAACTATGTCTCCAGCCCTGGGTAGAGTTTTGTGTTTAAGTCTTGGTAGACATTCATAAACGTTAAGAGTATGAATATATTATTTTAAACCAGAGTGTTCTCAGGAATTTTATATTTGTTAGATTCAATGTAATACTTCAATCTGATTTATGAATTATAATACTTTTTGATTAATATATGTAAATATGTAAATTTCATCTTATTTCTCAAGGATAGTCTACCCAAGAATCAGTCATTTATGTAGATGAGTAATTTCAATGTCACATCTACTTGTGCCCTTTCTTCCCCCCAAAGACAAAAACTCACCTAATGAGCCCTTTTAGAAAAAGGATGCTTGAATAACAAATCCAAAATGACAAAGACCAGCTCAAGATTAGATGTTCCTTAATATACTATGATTACTTCGTGTTTACAGAAGAAAGTTCTATGATAGCCTCCCTTGTTCTTAAAAACTGAGAGTAATGTTGAAGGAATAAGAAAATGAAAGGAAGGTGGGATGGTGGCGCAGAGGCACGTGGATGATTGTGAGTTCGAGGCCAGCTTGGTCTACAAAGTGAGTTCAGGACAGCCAAGGCTACACAGAGAAACCCTGTCTTGAAAACAAACAAACAACAAAAGAATATGAAAGGAAACTACTGCAACATAGCAAGAGAGAGCTGTGCATTTACACAGAAAGGACCACGAGACTGTGTTCCAGAGAGAATAGGAACATACAGCAGCAGGCCGTTTCTCTTCACTTATCTGTTTATTCCTCTCATAGTCCCCAAATAGTTGAGATGGTTTATAAATGAGTATGTGTGAAAATACAGTGCTCAGCAGTGTCTTAGTTAGGGTTTTATTGCTGTGAAGAGACACCGTGACCATGGCAACTCTTTTTTTAATAAATATTTATTATTTATTTTTAATTTTTTGAGACAGGGTTTCTCTGTGTAGCCCTAGCTGTCCTGAAAATTGCTCTGTAGACCAGCCTGACCTCAAACTCAGAGATCAGCCTGCCTCTGTCTCCCAAGTGCTGGTATTACAGGCATGTGCCACCACCACCCAATTATTTACTTAATGTATATGAGTGTTCTAGCTGCATGTACACCTGCATGCCAGAAGAAGACATCAGATTACATTATAGATGTTGTGAGCCACCATGTGGTTGCTGAGAATTGAACCCAGGACCTCTGGAAGAGGTCTTAACCCTGAGCCATCTCTCCATCTCTCATGGCAACTCTTATAAAGGAAAACATTTAATTGGGGCTGGCTTATAGTTTCAGAGGATTAGTCCATTATCATCATGGTGGGAAGCATGGTGGCATGCAGGCAGACATGGTGCTGGAGAAGGAGCTGAGAGTTCTACATCGGGATTTGTAAGATTCAGGAAAAGACAGCGAGCCACTGGCCTGGCTTGAGAATCTGAGACCTTTTTCTTTTTCTTTTTTTCTAGACAGGGTTTCTCTGTGTAGCCTTGGCTGTTGTAGATTCGCTTTGTAGACCAGGCTGGCCTTGAACTCACAGAGAATTGCCTGCCTCTGCCTTCCAAGTGCTGATTAAAGGGGTGTGCCAATACACTTAGCTGAGAATCTGAGACTTCAAAGCCTAGTGACACCTCCAGCAAAGCCACACCTTCTAATAGTGCCTCTCCCTACAAACCGATGGGGACCATTTTTATTCAAACCACCACAGGCAGATAGTTGCTTTGCCTCTGTATACTGCTTAAGGATCTATTTGCTGTTACTATTAGGGAGAATAAATATTCAACAGCTCTTTACATCATAGCTAGAAGGTTTATAAGGGCATCATCAGAGTGCATGTTGAGACTGTCAGAGTGTTTTGCTTGTTTTGAACAGGGTCTTGTGTAGCCTTGATGGGCCTCAAACTCATAATGTATGGGGCACTGTCCTGCCTTTATCTCCCATGTTCTGGGATTATAAATCTGTGCTATAGGGTTGACACAGTTGTTCTCAAATAATAGACTTTGTTTTGTTTAAGTCCTAAAGTTTTGGTGTGATAGAGAATGTTACCTTACTCTGCTACTCATAGTGACCTACTCTGGTTTTAATTTTAATGAGATTTGTCAATGTGGCAGTGTAATGGAGATATAATATCAGAGTCTTTGTGGGATTAGAAGACTAGTGTCTTATTGAGAATCAGTGTCCTAGTTTTCATTCAACAGGTATTACTTAAATTCCTTTATTAGGTATACCTATTTAGGTGTCAAACTGAATTATGATCAAGAGCATGATGGTATAGTAATTAGGGGAAATTTAGATTCAAATGCATTGGTTTAGCTGGTCCTGGAGATGAGTAATGCGTGTAACCCCAGAACTCCAGAGGCTGAGGCAGAAAGTGTTAAGGCCAGCCTAGGCTGTATAATACCAGATTCCAGGTAAACGCTGGCTTCATGCAGAGACCTGGCTTAACAAACAAACAAAGAAAGCAGGTTTAAATTCCAGACTTCTTGGTTGGTACTTAAGTGTTCTTGTACAAATTGCTTAGTCTTATGATTCTTGGTCTCCTCATCTGTAAATTGGGAATCATGGTAGTATCAATCTCAGTGTTGTGGAGGACTAAATGACTTCTAATAGTGCTAGTGTCCGTGTTCCAATCATTGATAAAGATGAATTTAGGCTTCTCAGCAGCAAGGGGATCAGGACTGAGCCCCAAACCCTTTTTGTAGAGCCTCTTTACTGTTGTACAGAAGGCATTTTTAGCAAGTTAATTTTCCCATACCAAGACCTCTTAATCTGATCTAGGAGATGTCTTGAAAGAACCCTGACCTTAAGCAGTTCTCAGCCAGGTGTGCCAGGCATGTCTCAAGACTAACGTTATGCAAAGGCTCTGAGAATCCTTCAAATGAATAACCCCATAAAATCTCAGATAATGATTATTGACTAACGGCTACTTCAAAGCCTAGATGCCATCACTCCAGACTCATGCCAGATACAATGGCTGCTAAAATTCTGCTGCATGCTAGTAACGTGTGTACTTGTTTCCATGTATATATGTATGTACAATGCTGTGGCTAATCTAACTAGAACATAGTACAACATGGCATTATGAGTTATATTTTAATTTGCTGACTATATAGTTCTTTGTTTCAAAAGTATTTGAAATGGAACTGAAGTGCTCTTCTTGAAGGAAGAGCTGAGATGTGTGCTTAGATCCCTTTTCTCTTTTTGGAGGGGAGGTGGGCCAGTAGAGTTTTCGCTCTATGTAGTCTTGGCAGACTGGAACTAATTCTATAGATCAGGCTGGTCTTGAACTCCCAGAGATCTGCTTACCCCTCCCTCCTAGGTGCTGGGATTTAAACCGTGTTACCATGTCCAGTCCTGGGTTCAGGTTTCTTTTTGAGACAGTGTTTCTCTGTGTAGCCTTGGCTGTCCTGGACTCGCTTTGTAGACCAGGCTTGCTTCGAACTCACAGTGATCTGCCTGCCTCTGCCTCCCCAGTGCTGGGATTAAAGGCACACGCTGCCCGTATAAGTTTTTTAAGAGCGAAAGGCAGAAATGTAAAACTAATGATGTATGTGCTAGAATAGATACTCAAGAAGAATTTATTCTCCTAAGTTTGTAAGAAAATCATTAATTTAGCAAGTGGATCAGTGCTAAATCAAAGTTTGCCACTGTAGCGGTTTACTTTTGCATGTTTGCACGTACATACACACTTTCCAGGTAGCCGTCTCTGGGAACTTCGGGGAGTAGAGTAAAGACAGGATTTTAGCCCCTCACAGTCACTTGGCCTGGAGCTGTTGAGCAGCAAGCAGGCTGTACAGCTGTGCTGTGATCTTGAATACAGTGCCATTTTGCTCCCCTCAAAAGTGCTCCTCCTTTTCCCCCGATCAAAGAGTTTTTCATGGATATTATGTTTTACAAATACACTGGAGAACATGCAGTGCTGCTTGCATTGGATGCAGTCCTGGCCACAAGTCTGCACACTCTTTTGTGACTGACCTGTGGAGGCAGAACCTTCATCTTCCCTTTGTTTGCTATGACCTTTACATTATCTTCAAAATAAGGCAGCATCCATCTTTTCTTCTGTATGACTCTTGTCAGATCATAAGGCGTCCTTTGATTCCCTTCACAGAGATGATGTACAGATTTTTGCTTTCTGTGCTGTCTTCACAGTTGATCACAGCTCTTCTGGGAAAATTCAGGGAGATCTGGGATTTCATCATAGAGGACCCCACTGCTTCCTTCTTCAACATCTTAAACACCTAGAAAGCATCAGAACTTTTAACCCTGTTCTCTAGCAAATAATTTCTCCAATTAGTAAAATACTTACATTTTTGATGTATCATTTAAAAAATATATCCTAGCTGGGCGTGGTGGTGCACATCTTTAATCCCAGCACTCGAGAGGCAGAGGCAGGTGGATCATTGTGAGTTCAAGGCCAGCCTGGTCTACAAAGTGAGTCTAAGACAGCCAAGGCTACACAGAGAAACCCTGTCTTGAAAAAGTAAAATAAAAAAACCATATATAGAGCCGGGCGTGGTGGCGCACGCCTTTAATCCCAGCACTTGGGAGGCAGAGGCAGGCGGATCGCTGTGAGTTCGAGGCCAGCCGGGTCTACAAAGTGAGTCCAGGATGGCCAAGGCTACACAGAGAAACCCTGTCTCGAAAAACCAAAAACCAAAAAAACCCATATATCCTAAATTATAATTTTTAAAAATTAATTTTGTTTTTTTTTTTAATATTTTTCTGGTTCACATGAAGGTTTGTTTGTTTGGTTGGTTTTTCAAGACAGGGTTTCTTGCTATAGCCTTGGCTGTCCTGGACTTGCTTTGTAGACCAAGCTGGCCTTGACGTCTACACAGTCCAGTGACCTTAGATTTCATCAGCTTTTATGTACGTGTATGTGTGTGTGTGTATTTAGTAGTTCTAGATAGTCTTTTTGTTTTTGTTGTTTGTTTTTGGTTTTTGAGAAAGGGTTTCTCTGTGTAGCCCTGCTGGTCTTCAGACGTTTTATAGACCGGGTGGCTTTGAACTCAGAGATCCTCCTGCTTCTGCTTCCCAATTGCTGGGATTAAAGGTCTGGCTCTGGATCATCTTACTTGATTGCTGGGAAGAAACACTATGGCCAAGGCAACTCTTATAAAGGAAAACATGTAATTGGGCCTGCCTTACAGTTCAGAGGTTTAGTCCATTATCATCATGGTGGGAAGCATGGCAGTGTGTAGGCAGCCATGGCGCTGGAGTAGAGGAGCTGAGAACTCTACATCTTGATCCTAAGGCAGCTAAGAGGAGGCTGTTACACTGGGCATAGCTTGAGTCTAGGAGACCGCAAAGCCTGCCCCCACAGCGACACACTTCCTCCAACAAGGCCACACCTGCTTCAACAAGGCGACACCTCCGAACAGTGACACTATGGGACAAACATTCAAACACATGAGTCTCTGGGGACCAAACCTATTGAAACCAGCACATATTACATATGTAAACTTATATGATCATTACAGCCCAGCTAAGAGCAGTTGCACTGCAGTGCTTCTTTATGGTATTTTATGCGTCCTCTGGCAAACTCCTGGAGACTATTAATCTATTTTTTGTTTCTCTTCTCTTCTTTTCTTCTCTTCTCCTCTCCTCTCCTCTCCTCTCCTCTCCTCTCCTCTCCTCTCCTCCTCCTCTTCTTCTTCTTTCTCTCTGTCTCTGTCTCTGTCTGTCTCTCTCTCTCTCATTATGGGTTGGGTCTTCCCATATCAATTTCTAAGAGAATGCTCTACAGGCTTGCCTACAGCTGGATTATATGAAATTATTTCTCAATGGAGGGGACCTCCTTTCAGATGACTAGCTTATGTCAAATTGACATAAAACTAGCCAGCACACCTGACTATATGCATGTGTGCCTAGTATTCTTGTAGGCCAGAAGAGGGTATTGGGCTCCATGGAACTAGACTTTCAGATGGTTGTGAGGCAGTATACGGGTGTGGGAACTGAATGCGGGGCTTCTGCAAGAGCAGTGAGTGTCCTTCACCACTGAGCATTCTCTCCAGCCCCTCCAGGCCAGTTTTGAGAGAAACCAAAATCAAGGACTTTTTGGCAAAAGGTGTGTGTGTGTGTGGGGTGTGTGTGTGTGTGTGTGTGTGTGTGTGTGTGTGTGTGTGTGTGTGTGTGTGTTTCTTTTTGGTGGTTTTGTTCACTTGGTTTTTGAGGTGGGGTCACTGTGAAACCTTGGCTGGCCTGGAACTCACAAGTAGACTAGGCTGGCCTCAAACAACCTGTTGAGTTCTGGGAACCCCTCACCTACCCCCAAGCACTATGTAAACCTTGTTCACCCTGAATGAATAAAGTTGAGCTGCCTCCATGGGGGGGGGGAAGCCTGCTCTACCACACCCTGGCTCTTTATGTGTGTGGCTTTGAGACAGTCCCACTCTAGCCTTGCTGATTGTACTTCTGAATGCTGTAATTTGTTATTTCCAAAGCAGCCAATGCTTACTGAGACTTGAAGCTTCACTGCTCGCTCTTTTCTTATGAATTTATTTACGTTTATTTTATGTGTATTGCCATTTTGCCAGTATGTTCATCTCTTCATTTATGTAAAGAAAAAAAATTCAAAATTTGATAAAAATGACTTTTCTTTAGTATCTTAACTTTTTAAATACTTGGGACTTTTTATCATGTTTGAGTCTTGATTTTATAATGGCTCATCCTGCTTTGAGAGTCTTTGTTAGCCCTCCTGTGACTTTGCATCCGTGTATTGCACAGATCCCCACTGATTGTGGTAGGGATGAGATGGTATTGTGGGGATGACATGGAATGAGTGATGAGGTGCAGTGTACCTGAGACTTCCCAGTCTCTAGTGTAGCTGCCCCTTAGTCTGCCAGAATGCTGATATCCACACAGGGTTCTTCTGTCTTGCATCCAACTGCTCATTCTTTTCTTACCTGGGGTGGGGTGGGGTGAGCACATTCTTGGCCATTGCCACTGTTCCCAGCTGGGAGCAAACACCTGTTCTTAAACACTTGCTCAAAGAGGTGAACAGGTGGGAGCCTAGGTCTGTAGTAGAACACCTGTGGATCACCAACCACCTATGCTGGGAGTTCTAACACTAGTGCAGCTCCTTCTGCCATCTGCCTTTGTGCCCTTAGTTCACCCAGGGAACCCAAGGAAGCCACCGCTCACCCCTCCTTCATTTGGTTGTATGGGACTGATTTCTTAATCTATTCTGTCAGTTTTCCCTTTCTTCTTTTCATTTCGAACTGATTCCTCTTATTTCAGTCTATTAGGGTATTTTGCTTGTTCGTTTTTTGTTTTTGTTTTTGTTTTTTTGTTTTTTTTACTGTAGGTTTTTGTCTGTGTGTGTGTGGGGGGGGGGTGGATTTTTGTTTGTTTGTTTGTTTTGACTTAGGGTTTCTCTGTGTAGTCCTGGCCAGCCTGGAACTCACTCTGTAGACCAGGCTGGCCTCAAACTCATAAAGATCTGCCTGCCTCCGCCTCCTGAGTGCTGGGATTAAAGGTGTGCTCCATTCTCACCCAGCTTCTGTTGTAGATTTATAAAAAGATGACATTATTAATGAAATTAGGGGAAGCTGAATTAGCTTGTCTTGCTAAGTTTTTATTTTTACTCATACCTATTTATAGTGAAGTAAATTTTATAAAAAGAAAATATAAGACAACAGATAAAATATTGATTAAATTGTTGGAGAAATTATGTTTTTCTTTGTGGAAATTTATTTTAAAATAAGCACTATTGGAGATTAGTCATCACAAGCAGCTAATGTTTATGTAAACATTAATGAATATAAGTTTAGTCAGGAATAAATTTATATGAAGTTTAAACAGTGCATGTTTCTTTAAAAATACAAAAGTGCATGAGTAAGTTACTGCAATGTTGCTACTATTATGCTAATGTGCCCCTCTCCTCCCCTTCTTTATTCTTTATTTCTCCTCTTTCTTCTTCCCTCTCCCATTCTCCTTCTCCTACCCTCTCCCCTTACCCCCTTGTTCCCCCCCCCCCCCCCACTTCTGTCTCTCTCTTTCCTCTCTGCTCTTTGGGTGAAGAAGAGCACTGGGTCCTGAAGTCAGCATCCACTTTGACTGAATAACTTCCATGAAGTTAGCATCGGCTTCTCCTGTGACAGAAATCATATGTTGGTTGCTGTGAGAGAAACATGCCAAAGATGTTTAACAGACTAATAAAACAAACCAGGGTGGAAGCTTAGCATTGAACCCAGGGACTGGGTCTAGTGCATGCTGACCAAGTGTGCTCTATACTGAGCGACACACCCAGCCCTCCAAAAGATCTTTGGTTACAGCTTTGATTCATTACTATTTAGTGTTATTCCCACATTATTCTAAAGTAGTTTTAAATTTCATATGGCAGCCAGATGTGGTGCAGCTTATCTTTAATTCAAGCAAGGAAAAGGCAGGTTGATCTCTGTGAGTTCAAAGCTAGCCTGGGATATACAGGGAGGGCCTGTCTCAAAACACCAAAAAGAAATTTTATATGACTATTATTTTCTATAAATAATATACCATATAATTTTTGGCTAATGTAAAAGGAGTAATTATCCCAACCTTAGTCATAACTACACTGTTAACAGCTTGGTGCGTTTCTTTCCAGCATTTTAAAAATTATATTTTAAAGAATTAAAGTAATATGATTTTTTTTCCAGTCCAAAAGTAATGCAAACTCAGTGAGAAAGCTTGGGAATGAAGCTGAGCACAAAGGGAGAAACACAAATCACTCATAAAATCCACCCAAAGATAATCACAATTAAAATTTGATGGATATCTTTTTTGTATTTTTCATGAACACTTTTTTTTTAACTAAAGTTATATCATAATGTAATACTACTTTGTAACTGGCTCATTTGCACTCTTTGTGAATGTTAATGTTAATAGCCTTATATAAACTTTTAAGTGGTATGTAGCCTATGAACATGTAAGTATGTTTAACTAACATACTTAACTATCTCCCTATTGTTGGATAATGAGAGTGTTTATACTTTTTTTTGGAAATATTACCATAGTTAATATCTTTGTCCATACCTCTTGCTATGCACCTATGGTTGTTTCTTTAGGACTAGATTGCTAGAAGTGGAATAGCTGGGTCAAAGGGTATGTACACTTTAATGATTTTGATACATAAAAATGTCAAATTTTAAGCTAACCATTTGTTATATTCTGTCTTGTATTGCTATTCAATTGTTTTTTGTGTCTGTCTTGTTTTTCTAGTTGAAACATAAGTGAGAGTAAGGGAAGCGTTTTATACATGTTAGGCTCCTTTGACAGTATGGCTTCCTGTGTTGGACTCATGAGTTATCAATGGTGTAGCATATTAATTCAAAGCAGTGGTTCTCCAGTGTGTATATTTAAAAATATATATTTGTGTGTATATATTTTAGAATAAATTTTGGTTTGCAAATTTTCTATTTTTCTAAGCAAATATATTTAAAAATATAGCCAGATGCAATTTTCTATCATCAGTCTCTTAGAAAATAAAAGATATTTAACAATAAAAAAGGATAGACCTTTGAAGAGAATCTTTTAACTTTTGTCTATATTTTTCTCATTTTATTATTGAGCTCGGAGTCTTCACCTTAACCTAGCAGTAAACTAGAGACCAAAATTTGGGAACCACAGACTTAAAAAAATTATAGAGCATTAAAACTGTAAACCCAGCCGGGAGATGGTGGAGCACGCCTTTAATCCCAGCACTCAGGGAGGCAGAAGCAGGTGAATCTCTGTGAATTCGAGGCCAGCCTGGTCTACAAAGTAAGTCCAGGACAGACAAGGCTACACACAAACCAGCCTTGTCTTGAAAAACAAAAAACAAAACAAAACAAAACAAAAAATATATATATACCTAGTCAGATGCCTTTAATCCCAGCACTGAAGGAGGCAGAGGCAGGTGGATCCGTGTGAGTTTGAGGCCAGCCTGGTCTACAAAGTGAGTCTAAGACAGACAAGGCTACACAGAGAAACCTTGTTTCGAAAAACCAAAAAACCTCAACCGACCAACCAAGCAAAAACAAAACAAAACCCCTTTGCCAGAGATATACTTTCCCTACAAGTCTCTTTTCTCCACAGTATTGTGAAAGTTATGTTATTGCATTATGCAGACTTGGTGTTTCTCTATGTCAGTGTGTGAATAATCAAGCTAGACCTTCTGACGAACATCTGAATGGATCCCCAGTTGCTTAAAACACAACCCACTCTCTTTCTAGGGAACTAGAGCCAGGGAAGGCGTGATGTAGTGGGAGGAAGGGCTGTTTAGTCCTCACCTTCCATCAGCCAGTCAGTTTTCCTTCTGCTTCTTTCCTTACATGGTTGCTAATAAGATCTGCGAGGGGCTTTATAGCCCTTGTTACACTTACTTCACTGTAATGTGATTGTACAAATCCCTTTCTTACCTGAACATGAGTTCTCTAGATAGGATGAATCATATCCTTTTACAACTCTAGGTCCTAACACAGGGACGCAGACGTAGCAGGTGCCTAATGAGTGCTGAGCCGTCTGTGTTACTGAGGGAGCTATGTGATGCTGTATATGTGGGAGCTTCATAAGCTTTGTGTGTTATGCAAACAACGGTATTTTTTTTGATGAGCTATTTTAATGGGGAGTATCAAAACTTTGGGAAGAAAGAAAATGCTCTATTGAACAATGTTGTGAGTGTATTGCATTTTTCTTCTATTTTGTAAAGAAACCAGAATTTAATTGGGGTTAGTATAGAGCTAATTTGCTTATGTGCGCCTCCTTCGTGTGCTACATGGAGGTCCCCAGATTTCTTATTATTAAAGGCCGGTGTCCATTCCTTTATAACTAGTAGAAGAAACCTTGAACAGAGGACCTGATGCTTCGGGGTGGAGCTCCTTTTGGCTTTGCTAGCTTTAAAAGACTGTTCCTTTTAATATCTTCTAAAATTCCTGGTAAATTTTTGTCACAAGATGGCAGCTCAAAAAAGGTACACATGATTGTATTGCTTGGGGGTAAGAGTTGAAGACTTTCATCACTGCTTATGTATTACTTCATTTTAACTTCCAGAGTTAAATGATACTTTATATCACTTTCCTTCTGTATTCAAGTATTGTTTGTTTCCTGTTTTTCTGTCTTTATAATACAGTAACTATGTATTATTTGCCATGTGTTGTATGTGTCTGACTTACTGCTGATAATTGTGGTGACAGGTAAGAAGAAAATACGATGGGACCCAGTTAGGAGGCGCTTCATTCAGTCCTGTCCCATCATAAGGATCCCTAACAGGTTCTTGAGAGGTGGGTGATAACTAGCAAGAGGTCTGTGCTTCCTGTGGGTGGAAGGGAATTTTGAATGAATTTCCTAAATTCAAAACTGTTTTCTTTAAGTTGTCTTAACAACCAAAATTGAAGAAAAAAAAAAAAAGTCTAGGCCTTAGTTTTAAATTTATGTTTTATAGTGACCACTGTTGGAATTGTAATGACAAGTTTTGGGGAAGTTAGACTCTTAGTGTATCTTAGATAGTAGAGCAGGTTACCTCACCAGTATCAGTGCATCCACCATAACCACATCAGAAAGACCTCCAAGTGTAGGATGTGCTTCTAAGGAAGAAATAAAAGATGATATCGTCTAAACTAAAAAAACAAGAACCAAAACAAAAAACCATTGTATTAAATAGCAATAAAAAGATAACTGTGAGGCCGGGCGTGGTGGCTCACGCTTTTAATCCCAGCACTCGGGAGGCAGAGGCAGGCGGATCACTGTGAGTTCGAGGCCAGCCTGGTCTACAAAGTGAGTCCAGGACAGTCAAGGCTACACAGAGAAACCCTGTCTCGAAAAACCAAAAAAAAAAAAAAAAGATAACTGTGGAAAGAAAGCATTTGTAACAGGTCATTAATATGAATATAAGAGATTCTAGAAACTAGTAGTCTATACCTACTAGAAAAAATACATAAATGCCCATGAGTAGTCAGTACATAAAGAGATGCTCGCTGGGGAGGGCAAAATGGTTCCAGGTTAAAGTACTTGCTGCCAAGCCTGGTAACCTGAGCGTAATCTCTTGGACTCAAATGGTAGAAACAGAGAAATTATTCCCTCAAGTTGTACTCTGATTTCCACACATGTGCTGTGGCACAAGCATGTGCGCGCACACACGTACAACATATAATTTATAAGTAAATAATACGTAAATGTAATAAAATGTTAAAAATAAATGTCAGTAAATATGAACCTCATTTATTTCACTATTGTATAAATACAATAAAATATTTAACTTATTAGGTGGGAAGATTAAAATAAAGCTATCCATGTTGCCAAGGGTGTTGGAAAAGAAGCTTAAATGCTAAGCTTTTATGCAGACTTTTCGGACGTAACTGGCAAAATATATCAGCTTTAGAGCTGCCGGTGCTGTGACAGCACAGCTCTTGTTAGAAAGGCCACGTTGTTTCTACTTTCTACTTCACTATCAGCTTGCACTGAGTGAAAAATTACGCAGAAGAGGGTCGAAATTTCTAGTTCACTTTTTCTTTAGCTGTAGCAAATTATAAGACAAGCATGCTTGATGTTGCAATTTAGACCTTATTACATTACTTACAAGTCATTTCATCTATTTTTTAAAATTTTTGATTATTTTTATGTGTATGGATCCTAAAAAAAAAAAAAAGATTTATTTATTATGTATACAGTGTTCTGCCTGTATGTGCCTGCACACCAGGAGAGGGCACCAGATCTCATTATAGATGGTTGTGAGCCACCATGTGGCAGCTGGGAATTGAACTCAGGACCTTTGGAAGAGCAGCCAGTGCTTTTAACCACTGAGCCATCTCTCCAACCTACATTTCATCTAATTTTAACTGAAGAGATTGATTCATAAACCTAAGATGGGTGTGGCTACATAAGCCTTTTAAAGCAGGCAGATCAGTCAGCTTGGTCTACAGAATGAGTTCCAGACCAGTCAGAGTTAAACAGAGAGACCCTTTCTCAAAAAACAAACAGCAACAAAAACCACCTAAGGGAAATTCTACAGCCCTAGAGATGTTTCTGTATCTAGCGTCTAACATATTTTTTAGCAGCCAAATCCTGGAACACGGAGAGACTAAAACCAGGCCAAAATCGACCAAGTTAAGAAAAAAAATCAGTGTTAGTGAGCTACCTTTTAGCATAAATAATGGTATCGAAAAATTTCAAAGGTATTTTTAGTAGTATGTGATGGAAAATATTATGTACAAGTAGCTTAGCAAGGAAGGATGTTTAATTCTATATTTTTGAATTTATAAATTAAAAATGTTAATTTATTGATTTTTTTTTTAAGTGAGAAATTTAACTTAGTCTGGAAAAGGCATAAATTAGGCTTCATAAGTATGGTGACATTATTTTAAGTATTCATGCTTACTAAATAAAAGCATAATTAAGAAGTAATTTAAGGCCAGGCATGGTGGCTCATGCTTATAATCCCAGAATTTGGGAGGCTGAGGCAGGAGCATGTTCATGTGTGGTATAGGCCAGCGTGAGTTAGTTACATAGTGAGTTCTGGGCCAGCCTGGGCTGCAGAATGAAACTCTGTCTAAAGAACCAGAACAAGGGTTAGAGATGTAGCTCAGTTGGCAGAGTGCTTAAACCGAGCATGCCCAAAGCCACATAGAAAGCCTGGTCCCCAGCATCACATACAAAGCCAAGTGTCGGCCAGGGAGACAGGTGGCTCAAGGTTGACAACATAAACTCAAGCCCTAGGACCCACATGGTGGAGCAAGAGAACCACTCCCACAGCTTGTTCTCTGACCTCCACACATGTTTATGGCCAAGGTGTTCCCACACAAAATAAATACAATAAAATTAAAACAAACAAAAATGCCATCAAAGCAAACAAACTCAACTATGATGGTACCACTTTTAATTCCAACACTTGAAAGGAGGTGTAGTCAGGAAGCTCAGAAGCTCAGCATTGTCTCCAGCCACGTAGTGAGTTCAAGGAGCCTGAACCACACGAGCCCTCGTCACCACCACCACCTAAAGGAAAAACAATTAGCACACCGAGTTTAATAAAAAACAAAAAACCAGGCTTTTTGGGGTTTTTTTTTGGTGTTTTTTTTTTGGTCTCAGAGGATGAGAGCACTTGCTGCTTTTGCCGAAGACCCGAATTCAGTTGCTATCGCCCACATGGCAGCTCAGAAGCTTTTTTACCAGGTTCAGAGGATCTGACAACCCTCATTTGGCTTCTGGAAGCATCAGGCATGCAGGTGGTGCACATACTTCCAGGCAAACACTCAAATACATTTTTAAAAAACTTTAAAAATTGTGTAAAATCCTATAAAAATACAAAATGACAAAACAGTTAAAAAAAAACAAACAAACCCAGAAAAACCAAACAAGCCCTGATTATAGCTGGATGGTGGATTTTTTTTGTTTTTGTATAGTCTCCATTAAAAAAAATTTAACCATGGGGGTAACACTGCACAGGTAAGTTTTATTACCATTGGATATGTGTAAATCATGCTGAGAAAGCTGGCGATAGACAGTCCTGAGCGCAGGGAGGTGGAGCAGGCTCAGCACGAGGGCTGTAAGATCACCACCCACACCTGGGAAGCAGTGGCCTTGTCTGTCTGCTCACCTTTGGCCACCTGCGTCTTCTTAACGTTTCCCTTCCTTTGGGTCACTATACTGTATGATCCTAGGTGTTTTCTTCTTCCTCTTTGTCATTTTGTTTCCTTCTCTAGTTTCTTACTTGTACCCATTAAAGGTGGGATCCCATGTTCTGTCCTTTCTCCATGGTCTCTGACTGTCCCATCAGCTCTTAGGTTTACCTCTCTGCCCATCGTTCATCCCTTCATTTCTGGATGGCTTCCTATATAGCAGCCACTGTACTTGCTAGATTGATGATGCAGATCTAGAGAACCAGGCAAACAGACAATTGCAGAGTAATTGGAATGGAATTATTTGTGATAGTGTCCTCATGAGGTAGTATGGCATGGAGCACACTGAAGAGGGTTTTCATCAGCAGATGGGGAAGAGGATGACAGAATAGTGTCATTTGACTTTTTACAAAAGTTACTTAAGAGGGTTTTTGTGAGGGAAGGATAGAACTGCAGACACAGATGCCGGGTAGCTTGGATATGGTGTTTATGCAGACCCAAGTGTGGTGCTTTCAAAGGTCTGTTGCAGGTTTAGCATAATGGGAAGGGCAGCCAGAACCTTAAAGAGGCCAGATAGAGTTGAGTACCACTGACGGAGAGTTTTCAGGATCAGACTTGGTGTTGTAGCTAGTAAAGAGATAATGACTACAGTTAGCAACCTGAGGCCTGAAATGAGGCAACTGTAGTAGGAATTCGGGGGAGGTAGGTAACTTGGACTATGCATGTGCTGAGTGAGATGAGACTTGATCGCTAATTGAAGAGCAGGAAGGAAAAACAAGGAATGACTTCCAGGGGCTGGAGAGTTGGCTAAGTGCTTAAGATGGCTCACTGACTGCTCTTGCAGAGGGCACCCATTTTTGCTTTCTTTGAGCATCAGGCACACATCTAGGACATATGCATATTCAAGGCAAAATACTCATACACCTAGAATAAAAACAATCTTTAAAGAATGACTTCTAAATTTTCTGTGTGATGTACTTCTCATCACTAGGCATGGCATGGATAATCACAGGGCAAGGGCTAGGAGTAGGTGGTAAACTCCCACTGAGCTGCAAGTCATTAGTTGATTATCCCTTAACACTTTTTTTGCGGGTGGGGGGGGCTTCAAGACAGGGTTTCTTTGTGTATCCTTGCCTGTCCTAGACTCACTTTGTAGACCAGGCTGGCCATGAACTCAGAGATCCGCCTGCCTCTGCCTCCTGAGTGGTAGGATTAAAGGTGTGCGCCACCATCTCCCGGCTTCCCTTAACACTTTTAAGACTTATTTCCATAAAAACCTCTGATTGTTTAACAGTAAGCCTAGCAGTTATTTCCAGGAAAACTTGTCATCTTCCATGGACTACCTATACCAGCACTGACCCCGTGGGATTCTGTTCACTCGTGTGTGCCTCCCCTCAGGCTGTAAGCGCTGCCAGAATGGGGCAGTGTGCCAGTTGTGCTGACTACTTGTCCAGTTGGTAGCACAGTGCATGTGAGACCTATACTGAGTTAGACCTAGTTATAAAGCTGTTGTCAGTGAAGAGCGTGGGTGTTAATTTTAGGGTAGCCTCAGCTGTTCGCAGTTGTAGTGGTAAATTAAAGAATTGTTGAGAACATGAAAATGTTTTTTTCAATAGTCAATTAGATGTCTTCTTAAAAACAAACAAACAAAACCAACCCCCAATAGTTATTTATACTTTAAAAATAGCCTTTCAAAATAGTTTTAGGCCTTTCATTTGGGAAACCCTTTGCCTTGATTGAAAACAGTTTCAAAGGCGGGCTCAGTGGTGCATGAGGCAGATCACTGTGATTTTGAGGCCAGCTTGGTCTACAAAAGGAGTCCAGGACAGTCAAGGCTACACAGAGAAACCTTGTCTTGAATTAAAAAACAAACAAAAAACAAAACCAAAAAAACAGTTTCATAGGTTCTGTTTTCTGTAACTAAATCCGACATATTCTCAAAAGAAGTTTCTACTAATTAACAGTATGGCGTGGTAAGAACAGATCTGGTGTATTGAATCACTAGATTTCATCATAAAGTAGTAAACTGAAAGTATCCACCTACATTCCTCAGTTCTCTAATGTCATTAAAAATGGGGGAGAGTAACTGTATGACCTTAGGCAAGCGCATCCTTATTTATTTCCTTATTTGCCTCAGTTTCCTATTTTTAAAGCTAGGATGGTGTTAATAGTGCCTATTTATAGAGAGAAATATTAAGAAAGAATATTTGCAAGGTTTTTAATTACATTTAGAAACACTAGTTAATGTCAGCTGCTGTTGTTTTTATTGCTGTAATAATACCAGGAATTTTGAGGAACTTCAAGGTAGTTAAAAGCAAATGGATGTGGAAGATGGAGCTCAGCACAGAGCACTTGCCTACATGAGTACAGTTCTCAGTGCTGCAAAGCTGATTGAAAACTAGACATGGTATCACATGCCTTTGTCCTCGAACTTGGAAGATGGAGGCAGAAGGGTCAACATCAGCTATATGGTGGGTTTTGGTACAGCCTGGGCTACGTGAAGCGGCTTTAAAAATGGAATTACATCAATTGAGAAACCAACACTGAATTTATAATATAGTCCAAAACAGTGTTTTTGATGTATGTTAGATACCAGAGAATTTTTGTTTGTTTGTTTGTTTGTCTGTTTTGAAATAATGTCTCATTATTTAGCCCTGTCTGGCCTGGAACTTACTATCTGTACCTGGCTGGCTTGAACTTAGAGAGATCTACCTGCTCCTTGCCTTCTCCATACCTCCCACTCCTACCCCCCAGACACGGTTTTTCTGTGTAGTTTTGGTTGTCCTGGAATTCCATGGGCCAGGCTGGCCTCAAACTCAGAGATCTGCCTGTCTCTGCCTTTGCTTGCGAGTGCTGGGATTAAAGGCTTGTGCTACCACCTCTGGGCTTGCCTCTGCTTCTTGAGTGCTTAGATTAAAGGTATGTACCCCCCATATCTGGCTTCCTGGTTTTTAGTTTAGTTTTTTTTTAAAGACTTATATATATAAAGACTATCTCAAGATTTCTTGCTGGCCTGGAACTCATTATATAGACCATTATATAGATTCTGCCTCTGCTTCTTGAGTGCTGGAATTAAAGGAATGTGCCACTATACTTAGTTTGATTTTTTTTTTTTTAAACTAGTATTTTTTTATTTTATATCTATTTAAAGCAGGTCTCATTATAGAGCTCTGGCTTGCCTGAAACTTACTGGCCTCAATTCACAGAGGTTGCTAGATTAAAATTACGCTTGATTTTCATTTTATTAATGACTAGGTAGTCAAGCTCATAGACACTAAAGGGAAACTTGATTTGGAAGACTTAAGATGAACAAATGAAACATTTTGCCCATGGTAGAAACAGGTTGCGAGGAAGCACTACGGAACTTTAGGAAGTAGTGAACTGTTCACTCAGCAGGGCTTCTTACATGCAGCACAGACTGCTAAAGATGATTGCAGTCAGTGGTCTCAGGGGAATTATTTTGCTGATAAATTCTGCTGTGCGGGGAGGTGTCAGAATAAGTAAGAGATCTGAAATTTATGCTGTACATGAATTTTGGGAAAATTAATTAGATACTTCCAGTAACGAAGTCCAAAATGAGGAAGATTTGAATATATGAATTAGTGCATGCAAACTCGAGTAAAACTTAGCCATCAGGCAAAGTAAGTATAATTGCAGAAATTTCTAGTAGTATAGAGGAATTATGTGGATATGTGTGTATACATATGTATTACATTCTATAACTAACATTATGCAAGTTGGAAGTAGTGCTAAAGTCTCACTATTTTTCTCACTTTTTTTTTTTTGTTTGTTTAATGAATTAAAAAATGCTGTACATGCCCGAGGACCAGTTTTGATCCCTCAAAATTGAGTAAACACCAAGGGGCATAGTAGCAGGCTGCCTGTGATTCTAGTTCTGGGAAGGTCGAAGGGCAGTCTGGCTGGTCAGAATTAAATTGAAAAACCTTTCCTCAGTCAACAAGATGAAGAGTGATGAAAACTCCCGGAGTCAGCCTTGGGCCTCTGTGTACACACACCTATGCCCTCACATTTGTACACAGATGCATACACAAGCTAATTAAGGAAAATTTGATATTGAACTACATAGGTGAAAAGTGATCACCCTTATTTCAGGGATTTGTAAAAATCAGTTTTTAAGAAAGACATTTCTCAGACGGGCAGTGGTGGTGCATGCCTTTAATCTCAGTACTTGGGAGGCAGAGGCAGGAAGATTTCTGTGAGTTCAAGGCCAGCCTGGTCTACAGAGTGAGTTCCAGGACAGCCAGAGAAACCCTGTCTGGGGGTGGGGGGCAGGGGAAGACATATCTCTAGAAGAATGTATAAGAGTCTGGAGTAGACTTTTACTGAAAGGAAAATTCCAGATGGCCAATTAACATAAAAAGTGCTCAATTTCGTTGGGCATGGTGGCATATGCCTTCAATCTCAGCATTCTGGGAAGCAGAGCTGGAGGATCTCAGTGAGTTCAAGGACAGCCTGTCTACAGTGTGAGTTCCAGGACAGCTAGGAGTGTATGTAGAGACCCTATCTAAAAAGAAAAAGAAAGAGAAGAGAAAGTGCTCAATTTCAACAGCAATGAGAAAGATGTGTGTTGTAGCTTGAGTTAGGTTTGCAGACTAACAGGACTTCTTCAAATGCAGCAGAGACTGTATGCCAAGTACTGGGGCACATGTGGGACTGAGGGGCTCTCATGCTGCGTGTGACTGGAAGTTGTTAAACATATGGTCTCCTCTAATAAGGATTTCCTTTAAGACTCAGAAATTCCAATCTGGGTTTATAGCCAACAGCAGTGTGGCCCCCTGTGCACCTGAAAACATGTATGAGGATGTTTATATCAACAACATTAAGAGCCACAGCTCAAAATCACCTAAATAGACATTCACCGAACTGGACTGAGTAAGTAAACTGGGCTGTGTATTCTACAGAGAAGTGTTGCCTAGCAGTGGGAATGAGCAGACCACACCCACCATTTTCAACAGCACAACACGGGGAGCCTCAGAGCAGTCCTAGGCAAGAACCTGAAAGAAAACGTATTCTTTTTCTTGAGATGGTTTCCCTGTGTAGCCCTGGCTGTCCTGGAACTCACTGTGTAGACCAGGCTGGCCTCAAACTCCGAGATCTCTGCTTCTGCCTCCCAAGTGCTAGGATTAAAGGCGTGCGCCACCACATCTGGCTACTATATCATTTTGTTTTACACTTCAAATAGTATTTGGGGATGCATAACAATAAATAATGTATAACAAAGCTATAGAGAGACTGCTAATTTTATGATTGACAAAAATTAATGGGATTGGAGAGATGGCGTAAAAGTGAAAAGCATTTGCTGCTCTTGCAGAAGACCCAGCTTTCATTCCCAGCACCCAGATGGCAGCTCATAATAATCTATAATTCCAGTTCCAGATGATCCTATGCTGCCCTCTGACATTTGTGGGCCCCAGGCACACACATGATGCCTGTACATGCAGGCAAAGTACTCATACACATAAATAAAATAAATCTAAAGAGAAAATTAATTGCCTCTAGTAGTGAGGAGGTGAGTTGGAGGGTGTGATGAAGAAGGGCAAGCTTCTGGGAGCTGGCAGTACCTACACTAATAGGTTCAAAGGAAAAGTGTGACACCCCCCCCAATATAAAACCTAACAAAATATAAGCATTCATTTTGTTAAAATGTATCGCACTATAGCCTTATATGTGTGACTTTATGTATGTAACATTTCAATGCAAACTCTATTTTTAAAACACACTCTTTTCTGATAATGAACAAAATTCTTATGTATAGTGATTATTTTATTGGTAGACCATTAAAAGAAACCAAGAGGGAATGCCATATTTAGTGGTCCAGAAATCTGACTAGCATTCTCACGGAATTAAATTAAGACTAATCTATTCAATGTCATCTCTACTATTCAACCTTGTTTTGTTAAATTTTAGCTAAATGAGTAGAATAAACAACAACAACAAAATTATTTGCTGGGACCTGGGAGATGGCTCAGTGACTAAGAGCACTTGACTAAGAACCTAGTTCGGTTCCCAGCACCCAGATGGCAGCTCACCACTGTCTGTAGTTCCAGTTCCACAGGATCTGATGCCCCTTTCTGATCTCCTTAGGTACTAGGTGTAGGTATGCACATAGTATATATGCTTACATTTAGGCACTCGTACACATAGAAAATATATCTTTTAAAAACGTTTTGCTGGGCTGACCTCTTGGGAGGCAGAGGAAGAAGATGAAGAGTTGGAGGTTGTCTGGATAAGGTGGTACATGTCTTTAATACTTGCACTGAAGAGGCATAGATAGGTTTTGATGAGTTCAAGGCCAGCCTGATGTATAGAGCGAATTTCAGGCCAGCCAGTGCTATAGTGAGATCCTGTCTCAACAAACAAAGAATTGGCCCAGACTACATACCCAGACTCTGTCGCAATAAGGGAAGAGGGGAAGACAGTAGTGCTGGGAGGGGTGTGTAGCTCAGGTAGTAACATACTTGCTTGTCGCGCATGAAGTCCAGTGTTTCATCTGGTGTGATGACCCATACCTGTAATCCCAACATTCTGGAAGTAGAGGTAGGAGGATCAGGGGATCCAATCATCCTAGGCTATGTAGAGAGCTTGAGGTAATCCTGGGCTACCTAAGACCTTGTCTCAAAGAATAAAATATACACTTTTTTTTTGGCAGGGGGAGGATATATACTTTCATACACATATTTAGGAGTATAAATTGGTCCAGTTCAGCTACTGGAGGAACAATATGGCTTTACAATTGTTTTATCTGTAAACACTTGAAATGCATATTCCTTTGACCCAAAAGTTCTATATTTCCAGATATATATTCATACATTTTCATACGAATATGTAAAAGAAAGTTTAATTATGAGAACATTGGGAACAGCCTAAGTATCTACTGTATAATCTCAAACAGCTAGCTGGCTTCTGCTACAAATTCAAACCCACTTCCATAGTTAGAATCATAACTCCTGTTTACCCCGGGTTAGAGCAAATGCCTGACCCAGGAAAGAAGATGGCTTGGGTGTCCAGGACCCACGGCTACATGTCTCTTCTGGCTGTTCAGATCACCCAGCATGTAGGTTCATTTTCCATTTTTTTTCACGTCTACATTTGCTTTTTTTATTAAAAGTATTTACATTATTTACAGTGTGTGTGTTTGTGTGTGTGTGTGTGTGTGTGTGTGAGAGAGAGAGAGAGAGAGAGAGAGACAGACAGACAGACACGCACACACACACATGCACGCACACACACACATGCACGCACACACACGCACACACACACACAGAGAGGGAGGGAGAGAGGGGTAGCTTTCGGGGACATAGTTCTCTCTTGCGATGTACACTCCAGAGGTTGGATGCTGGTCTCCAGGCTTGGCTGTGAGCATCTTCACTGCTGAGCTCACTCTGAAACCCTCCCCCTCTGTTTTCTCATGAGAGTTCTGGAACCAGGCACCCCAAACCTGTGGATGATTTTATTAGCAGAAAACTTTGGGTGGGGCATTCAGAGACTTTAGACTAAAACCTAATCTTATTTTGTCAGGTTGAGAATCCTGTGCTATATGCCAGATGATGAAAATTAGTGCTTGGTTCCTGTGGCATTGCCTGGACAAATTCCTGTGATTTATTAAAAATGAAATGGGTTTCTGATATGTGAGTCACTGTTGGGCTGGGACAGTACGATGGACGTGTGTGGAGAGGAGTAACGTTCTCAGTACAGCTGTACAGGCTCCTTGACAGACTGTCCAGCACGGATGAGGTGTTCTTTACACAGCATAATAATAACAATTAATTATTCTATTTAATTAGACTAGACTGTGAGACCAGCAGAAGTTAGCCCAACACTATCTGATAGAGATAAGAGCTACAAATTTAAAGTTTTGTAGCAGCCACATGAAAACAAGGCATGATGGTATTTTTAGTCAAGCCATATCATTTTAACATATCATTAACACAGAACTAGTAATTTTACATTCTTCTAGGGATGCTAAGTTGTTGAACATGAATCCCAGTTTGGCCTAGCCACATTTCAAGTGTGGCCAAGAATTACTGTACTGTGCAGGGCAGAGCTAGGTTATAAGCCCCAGAGACAGCATCGCTGGCCTGGAGCCTGTCATAGTCACAGTTCACAGCTGCTCTGCAGTAATATTTGGAATTACAGTGAATGAATTGATACATTTTATGTCAGATCATCTTGACATTTTGCCTCAGTATTTGATCCACGTGAGTTATGTTCATCACAAAGATAGTTTGGAATACGTTCTCTGCTCTGTGTGCAATGAGAGAAAGTTCTAGAATGGTACTGTATTTCTTTTCATATTGGCCCAAAATTTGAAAACTTAAAAATTATCTAATGGCTCTTAGAAACGAAAAAAATAATAACATTTTAGAGGTTCTCAGTTTTTCTGTTGATGGTAGCAACTATTTTTAAGTTGGTATTGTTAATTCCTAGATACATTTGTAACTTTCAAAGATTATCACAAAATCCAACACTTGTCCCCTAGATCACACTCTTCCCCTCTTCTTTTTTTTTGGTGCTGGGGTGGAAGCCAGGCCTCACACATGTTGAGCACCTGCTCTACTGTCCAGCTCCATGCCATCTATCCCTGCCTCCGTTTACTTTGGCCTAAAGTTAAACTCACGGAAACTTTTAGATGTGCTGTGTTTTTCCAGCTGTGTCAGGTATTATGGGTGATGCAGGATAATTGTACGTGCTGTTTGCTATTTAGGAACTTTTACTCTGTTTGCATTAGAAAAGCAAACAGACGAGATGGGTAGTGAAGAATCAGTTACAAACTAGTTCATTCTCAACTTTGTTCATGTTTTCTGTGAGCCTTAGGCTAGGTCATAGAAAAGTGAATGCACATACATTTCTCTTCCTCAAATAGCTTACTGCCATCTGGAAAGATATGCACATAAGCCAGTGAACATTTAAAAATAATAATCTGTGGGGAACAGTGATACCATGTCCAGCACAGATGAGAAAACAGATTCATTGAGAAGTAGTGGCTTCCACAAGGTCCTGGTTGAAGGAACTGGATTCAACGTAGTTGTCACGAGAGCCCTTGCTCAGGCCTGCACAGCACACTCTCCTGTTGCCACTGTTCCAGGAGGGGACTTGATTCTTCACTTACAATCAGTCACAGCGCAATGTGAATTTGCCAGCTGATTGCAGTTGCCTGGAATTACACATATTCACAAAGTTTACAGCACTCCCATCTTGATAACTGTGAGCCGGAGATCCCTAAAAGCATGGTATGGGGAGACATGGAAGCATTTCTCTCACTAGAGACTCACAGGGTAGGTGGGCTAGGCCAGTGTCAAAGAAGGACTTTAGGCTTGCTGAGCACTGAGGGTAACCCAACCCTAGTGAGTTAAGTGAAAGGGCTTTGAGGTGCTTGACCCAGGCCTTAAAGAACACAGGCCTATGGCCGGGTGTGGTGGCGCACGCCTTTAATCCCAGCACTCGGGAGGCAGAGGCAGGCGGATCACTGAGTTCGAGGCCAGCCTGGTCTACAAAGCGAGTCCAGGACAGCCAAGGCTTCACAGAAAGACCTGTCTCAAAAAACCAAAAAAAAAAAAAAAAAAAAAAAAAAAAAAGAACACAGGCCTGACATGGACCAGAGTGGCTAACAGGGTCATTGTTGCTTTGTTTTTCGTTTTTTTGGTTAAAAAGGCACAAAAGAGCCAGGGTAGTGGCACACGCCTTTAATCACAGCACCTGGGAGGCAGAGGCAAGTGGATTGCTGTGAGTTCAAGGCTAGCCTGGTCTACAGAGTGAGTCCAGGACAGCCAAGGCTACACAAAACCAAAAAAAAAAAAAAAAAACAAAGGCACAAGGTTGGTAATAAATACTTAGTAAAGCATATTTATTAGATGTCTAGCAATGTCCTAACTAGTAATGAATGACATACTAGTATCAGTAGCACATGAAAATAGAGGTGCCTTTAGGGTAACAGCAGATAAAATATCATTTTAGTCCATATTGTATTTTAGCTTGTTTGGTTCTATAACGATTCAAGGGTTCATGTAGACCACTGTGAGAAGTTGTAAGGATAATAGAAACAAAAAGTAGTGGGCTTTTCTTCTCCCTTGAAAATTACCTCAAAATAATTTAAAATGAACTAATATATGTGTATATAATTTAATCATTTATTTATTGTGTACCAGCTATTAAGCCAAGGACCGTTAATATGCTAGACAAGTACTCTACCCACTTGAGCAGTATCCCCAGCCTTCTCCCCCACACTCCCCCGCCCCTTTTAAAATTGAGACCGACTATCCCTAAATTGCATAGGCTAGTCTTGAACTTCTGTTCTGAGCCCAGGCAGGCTCTCCTGTCTCAGCTCCCTGAGTAACTTTGATTACAGGCCTGTGCCACAAGCCCTGGCTAGTTGATGTAATTGAAACTTGAGAAAGATCCTGTGGCTGCGGCTCTAGCGAACGCTTGCCAACCATGCATGAGACAGGTCTGATTCCTGGTATCATAAAGAAAAATATTTACATTTTAGAACTTGCCTCTTTCCTGTTTGCCAAGTTATGCTTTTGTTTTGGGAGGGGGGGGTTCTGGGGTCCTATCTAGAAAATACTGTCCTCACCAGTATCACAGAACAATAAGTGTTCCAGAGGTCAGGTCTTATTTAGAGTTTTTTATTTTTTACCATTTTGAGTTTAAGCTTTTTTCCCCCCATAAATAGCTTTTCTTAGTAATAATTTTGGGCAGAATATAAGATGTTCTTTGGGATAAATACAGGATTTTCTTTGAAAAGTTTTGGAATGGTATTCAAAGAATTTTGCTCTGACCAACATGAGAGCCAGTTTTCTTTTTAACTGTATACTTACATGTATGTGTTTATTTAGGCATGACTCATTCATGTTTGTGGTTGCTTTCTCCAATAATCACAGTTTAATCTAGTTTGCCTGTGTTCTCCCCTAAAAAGTAAGGAAATCTGACCTCTGACCTCTTAGCCTCTGAAGTACCAGGCCTCTCCTCTTCCTTTCTTGAATTCCATATCGTCAGCCATTTCCTTGAGTTTATCATGCTGTGTCACCTTTCCTGGGAAGAATCTCTCTTAGTCGTTGAGATTTAAAAATTATATAAAATAAAAATGGAGACTAACTCCCTAAAATCTTAAGTAGTCTGTGTGAGTGTATAAAATAAACTAAGTAAATGGCATATATATTGTGTTAGGAATCCCTCCCCGACTCCCTTTTAAAGTTCCAATGGTTGTTACTAATTTTGTTTATACTCTTCATCTGTGGACCACTTTTGGAAAAGTGTCCTCTTCTTCTTTAGGCCACAGACCTCCCCCAGCTCGCAGTGGACATCGTTGTGTGGCAGATAATACCAATCTCTATGTGTTTGGAGGGTATAACCCAGACTATGATGAGTCGGGAGGGCCGGATAATGAAGACTATCCTCTCTTCAGGGAGCTTTGGAGGTATCACTTTGCAACAGGTGTTTGGCACCAGATGGGCACAGATGGCTACATGCCCCGGGAATTGGCATCCATGTCACGTAAGTGCCAGCAGTTCTGAAGTTTTGACTTTGTGAATTATCTGAAATGGCAAATTCAGTGTCACTTGTTCTTGTTAATAATGCATGCTCTTGTGACATGATTAAGTGTTGTCACTGAATAGGTCTTTCACTGATGATAATACAGGATGATGACTCTGAATCTCTGAGTTCCAGGGTTTGGATCTAACTGTATCATATTAGATTGCTAGATGAGTGTTAACTTTATTTATCTGTAACATGAAATTAACAACATCTCAGGGGGTTCAGTATAAAGTAGGTAGGAAAATGTAGTCGAAATGAAAAACTGGAGTTACAGGTATGGTAATTAATAGCTATTAAATGATGGCCTTCACTTCTTTACAGAACCACTGTGATACAAGTTTCTACAGTGATTGCTGTTGTACAAATGAAGAACCCAAGGTTTCAGAGAGGCCCTAAGAATAAATGGCTATGAATACATGTTCTGAAGCCGGACTGCCTGGATTAAATCCCAGCTCTCACTAGGAAACCCTCAGCAAGCTATTTAAACTGTTCTTGCCAGGCATGGTGGTGCATGCCTGTAATCCCAGCACTTGGGAGGCTGAGTCAGAAGAATTGCAGTGAGTTCAAGGCTAGGCTAGCTTGGGCTACATAGTGATTCTGGGGCCAGCCTGAGCTACATGGCAAGACCTTATCTCCTGTAAACAAACAGAAGAATTAAAAAACAAGCACTTGCTACTTCTGTTTGTTTTTCATCTCTAAAAATGGAGGTTGGGCTCATTGCTTAGTGGTGGAATGCACCAAGCCCTGGACGCTGGCAGAGCCAGAGAGGGAAGTAACAATGAAAGAGAGAAGACAACAGCACTTACAGTTCCTCCCTCACAGGGTTGTTGTAAGAATTAAGTATGGAGGCTAAGGAGCTTCCCTGAAGTCGCACTAGAGTGAGGTCCAACTTGAGACTGTGCAGACTGTTATCTTCTACACTGTGTGAGTCTAAGATTGTGAGGAAGTTGGGGAGCTAGTGAGATGAGAGGGGCAGATGGAGGAGGGAGGGAAGAAGAAAGGGAGGATTGTATGTAATGTGGCAGACAGAAAAGATAAAGATAGCATATCAAAATTGCCTACAGGATATTGGTGTTTCTTTTTATCTAGCAGAGGATTAAACAGACAGAAACCATAGTATTAAAATATAAAGATCTCCTACTGGGTCTTTTCAAGGCAAAGATGATAGACCATTTTCCTTTGGTTTGCTGTGTATTTGAGCTGTCTTGAACAGAACTGGTATTCTGCAGTTTGTGGATTGACATTGGTATGCACACTGCTTTACTTAGTGAATTCTATAAGTGCATTTTGCCTGTGTGTCATACATCTAGCAGTGAACCATGTGAGACAATCCATACAGTATGGATTAAGCCACTTCATAAAATTCTATAGTTAGGAATGAGTGATCTTAGTAAGGTCATTAAAGTAGACATGTTTGAGCTTTTCAGATGGTCTGGGTTCATGGGGCAACATTACAGAAAGCAATTGCGTAAGTGGAATGTGTATTCTTTCTCCCCAGTTGTGCTGCATGGAAACAACCTGTTAGTGTTTGGAGGTACAGGCATCCCATTTGGTGAGAGCAACGGCAATGATGTCCATGTCTGTAACGTGAAGTACAAGAGATGGGCGTTACTCAGCTGTCGGGGGAAGAGACCCAGCCGTATCTATGGACAGGTACTAATCTGAGCCCAGTGAATGGTGAAGGTCTTTGTTTCGTGTGTTTCTAGTCTAGTGGCAATGTCAGAATACAGTGCTCCCGTTGTTTCAGTGGAGATAGAACTTGATGGGATATTTCATCTTTCTGGTATAAAAGTATACCGTTCTCCCTCTTGATTTCACCATTCTTTGCTGAGGGAGGATATTTTCCATGTGCAGGCTAGAGGATAGCCTCAGGTATTGCTCCTTAGGAACTGTCTACCTTTGTTTTTGTTTGTTTCTATGAGACAGTGTCTTTCTGGGGTCTGGGGCTTGCTGATGAGGCTAGACTGCCTGGCCAGCGGGTTCCAGGGCTCGGCCCGACCTTGCCTCCCCAGCACTGCTTTTACAAGCGTACATCACCATTTCTGTCTTGTTTTGTTTGTGTTTTATGTGGGTGCTAGGAATTGAACCCAGGTCCTTATGCTTGTACAGCAGCATTTTGCTTACCAAGCCATCTTCTCAGGGCCATTATTTACTTCTAATCCAGTTTAAGGTCAGGAGCTAGATCTACTTGGAAATGTCTTTAAACTATAACAAGCCCTGGCGTAAGACTGAGCTTTAGCATGCTCTGATCTGATCTGATGATAGGGTTCTGTGAAGAACTTTATCTCCTAAGAAGTGTAGCTCACTAAGAGACTGAACATGAATCTGAGCTAAATTAAATCTAACACATGTAGAGACTATGTATAGGTCAGTTTAACCTTTGGTTTGTAAAGTTATATTCAAAAAGATAGTGGGCTACCTACCATAAACAGAGAATTCGAGACCAGTGGCTGAACTTAGAGTAGGCACTGTTTGGCATCTGGCTCAGCTGTGTGGCACGCAGGAGTGATTAACCCTATATGAACTCTGACTTTGAGGGACACATTCTAGATGACTCTGTCCCAGCACAGGAGCCACTCAGGCTGAGAGTGACCATAGAGGGGAGTGTGTGATCTTACTTTGAAGAGGAGTCTGATGGGAAATGTGTGGGAATGCCAGCTCTGGGCTTCATGCTTTTAGACCGATGCCAGCTGATTTCTCTCCTTACTGCTTCCTAGGAGTGTTTCTCTTTAGACTGCTTAGAAGAGGAGCAGCTTTCAGTGGAAATGCTCCTGTCCACTCTCCCTACATTCTTGACCTCTAGGAGTTATCTCCCAGATACCTTTATAGATAGAACCAGCAATACTTTACTTTTGTAAAGGCGAAGATAAGACAGCCCCCGGGTTCTATTACAGATCTGGCCATCATGCTTTTGTGGACACGCTGCTCTCACATGTTGCCCGGGCTGCTCTCAGTTGTTGAGATCAAGTGACCCTACTGCTTCAGCCTCAGGAAGAAGGGGGCTTAGAGGCGTGTGTTAGATACCTGGCTTTCAGGTCTTTTTTTCTTAACCTTTGAAAACTTTTGTTTATTATTAATGTTACCAGCGTGTGTGTGCACACATGCCACACAGCCCACGACGGGTATAGGTCAGAGGACGTTTTGGGAGTTGCTTGTCTCCCTTCTCCGTGAATCCTGTGGATGAGCTCAGAACTCTGTGGTGTCAGGCTTGCAAGGCCAGCACTTTTACCCACTGCGTCATTTTGCCAGCCCTTTAACTTCTAATTTTGATGGAGTGAGTTTGTTTTTTGTTTATGTGTTGGTTTTTATTATTAACCTTATTAACACGAGGTCTCACTATGTAGCTCAGGTTAGCCTGTAATGCCTCAGTCTCTTGAGTACTGGGACATAAGCAAGCACCATTGCACCTGAGTCCAAGTCTGATACTTTATCTTATTTTAGATTTATTTTATGTGTATACATGTCTTGCCTGCATGTATGTGTGCTACATCTGTGCTTAGTGCCCACGAAGGCCAGAAGAGGGTGTTAGGTCTCCGGGAACTGGATTTCCGGGATAATTGTGAACCACCATGTGACTTCAGTTCTCTGGGAAATCAGAAAACACTGCAGCTACTGAGCCATATTCCTACTCAAGAGTCTTAAAGGGTTAAGAAGAAGAGGCCAGGCAAGTGGTGGCGCGCAGGCCTTCATTCCCAGCACATGGGAGACTGGCAGGAGTGTCTCCGAGTTTAAGACCAGCTTGCTCTACAGATAGAGTTCCAGAACAGCCAAGGCTGTGCTGAGAAGCCCTGTCTCAAAACAAAACAAAACAAAAAACTCCACCAAAACACTAAAGAAAAGACAAACAAAACCCAATAAAGAAATAAACAAACTGAGCTGGAGAGATGGCTCAGAGGTTAAGAGCACTGTCTGCTCTTCCAAAGGTACCGAGTTCAATTCCCGGCACCCACATGGTGGCTTACAACCACCTGTAATGAGATCTGGTGCCTTCTTGTGGTGGGCAGGCACACATGTGGGCAGAATACTGTATAAATAATAAATAAATCGTAAAAACAAACAAACAAAAAAACCCAAGGAAAAACAAAGAGGAGAGAATTTGATAAAACATGGTTGGAGGCATCTACTAAGTCTCAGTTCTGTAATAAAGCGTTAAGAAGTCTTCTCCTTCTACAGGCCATGGCCCTCATCAATGGCTCCCTTTATGTCTTTGGGGGAACAACTGGCTACATCTACAGCACAGACCTGCACAAGTTAGATCTCAACACCATGGTGTGGACACAACTCAAACCAAACAACCTGTCCTGTGACCTGCCAGAGGAAAGGTAGGTACTGAGCTGATTGACACTTTAGTCTTGGGGGGATTTGACCTCTTCCAGAGCCTTGGCAACATGCAGAAAAAGTAGCTAACTGGCACCTGGGTCCAGATCAGTAGTAAAGAAAGGTCTGTTGGTGGGAATAGTGTATTTATAGTATTTTAAGATGTTATTTCTGTGTACTTTTTAGTCTTTCAGTAGTAAGAAGCTAGTAATGTTATGAAGGAAACCAGTGGTAGCCGTTACCACTGAGAGTCACAATGAGGGTCAGTGAGTACTGACTGGAAGTCAGTATTCCCTCTGTTTAGACTAATTGGGTGTCTTTTGTTGTTTTTTAGCAACATGTCGACATTTGCTGTACTCTAGGTGTCCTTCCTTACAGTATGATGCTGCTGGGCTAGCTATTGCAGAGTTCCTGCGAGGGCACATGGGAAGTAGCCATTAATGCAATTATTTGGATATAATTTACGCTGTGAACACTAGGGCCTTTCAGAGAAAGGAAGACAAAGTATTTTCACATAGCTGTCGTCTTTGAATCATTTTATGGACATGTCTATTGTTGCCAATGGGAGGCAGAGGCAGGAGGATCAAGAATTCCAGTTCTGAGCCCACACCTTTAATCCCAGTCCTGGGGAGGCAGAGGCCAGCCTCAACTATAGAGTGAGTTCTAGGACAGCCAGGGCTATACAGAGAAACTCTGTCTTGAACACCACCCACCCCACGGAAAGATCCAATTCTGAGGGGCTGGAAGGATAGCTCAACAGTTAATGTGACTGCTCTTCAGAGGTCTTGAGTTCAATTCTCAGCACCCATATAGCAGTTCACAACCATCTATACCTGTAGTCCCATGGGATTCACTTCTCTCTTCTGGTGTGCATAGTACATGCAGACAAAACACCCATATACATCAAATCCTAATTAAAAAAAAAAAAGAATTCCGCTTTCAAAAGAGCCTGTATTAATCAGGGTTCTCTAGAGGAACAGAAGTTATAGGATGAATACACACACACACACACACACACACACAAACACACAGAATTTATTAGAATGGCTTACAGGTATTTGTCCAACTAGCCCAACAAATCTGGTAGTTGTTAATTCCACAAGGCAGGATGTCTCAGCCGGTCTTCATTATACACCAGAACCCTGAAGAAGTAGGCTCAAATGCCAGAGAAGGGATGGGCTCGCCAGCGCCAGTTAGAGCAAGCAGGCACAGGGGAGGCGTGGCCAGATTAAAGGTGGATCTTCCCAGTTCAAAAGATCTGCATTAAAAGTGGGTCATTCCACTTCAAATAATTTAAGAAAAAGCCTCCACAGTATACCTAGCCACTTGGGTTTTAGTTAATATACTCAAGTATATTATTTAGTTAATATACTCAGGTATATCAGATATACTCAAGTTGACAACCAAAAATAGCCATCTAAACTTAGAGATAGCTAGGATTACCATTTGAAATTGGATACCTTCTCACTCAGGTGTGTCTGCATATCTGAAAGTTTTTTGTTTATTATTTTATTTTATTTTTGGGGACATGGTTTCTCCGTGTAGCCTTGGCTATCATGGAACTTACTTTGTAGACCAGACTGGTCTTGAACCCAGGAGATCCACCTGCCTCTGCCTCCGGAGTGCTGAGATTAAAGGCGTGTGCCACCATGCCTGGCATGTCTGAAAGTTTTAAACCTGGTTGCAGCTTATTTTATGTGGAGCTCATTTCCTTTTCAGTTAATAATGTGAAAAGAACTTCTGAATGGATTAGCTATCTTTATTCCTTATTGATTGTATCCTAATGCATTTCATGCATATTCTGTAATTCATTTAATTCACTATTAACACTTAGGTCGCTTCTAATAATTTGTCATCATAAATAAGGGTTAATATTTAGTTAATAAAAACCTCTCAGCTAAACCTTAGGAAGGTCATTTTCACCTAGTTAAATATTTTACTCGATATTTTCAGGTACAGACATGAAATTGCTCATGATGGGCAGAGGATTTACATCTTGGGAGGCGGTACTTCCTGGACAGCCTATTCCTTAAACAAGGTACTTTTTTCTTAAAGAAGTATAAGGTTGTGGGAAAAGACTGGGCAAGGCATGTATGTGTCTTACTAGTCGATGTGATTCCGTTAGGGACTTGAGTGTTTGAGCAGCTTCAGCACTTGTTTTGTGATGGCAGTTCTCTGTGACAGAAGGTTTAACTCAGTGGCAGTCACAGCCATCATGTGCTGAGAAGTCTTTATGAGCTTGGTCTTGGGTAGGGCGGGAACTAGAGACTGTAGCAATTAGAGCTGGAGCCAGGCTCCTCAGACTGTCACATTCTTGTCAGCGCAGCGAGTCTAAGCACAGGCATAGGGAGGACTCCACACCAGACTCCGGAGAGTCAGCCTCCTAGGGGCTTTTAGTCATCTGTCCCCAAGGCATTTCAAAATACCATAGTTAGACATCCCAGAGGAGGTCTGGATCGGGTGACAGAGCCCCTGGCCTGCTGTGGAATTGAAGTGGCCTGTTGAAGTCCTGCCCCACAGCCTTACCCGTGCTGCTTCGCACACTGCGGAGCTGTGCGAGCTCTGGAGCAGCACACGGAGAGGCGCATGCGCTTCTCTCCTCGCTCTAGCTTTTCCTTCTCACTTTTTCTAAAGGTGCTCTTAAAAAGTTTGCTTTTAAAATGTGCTTTTGTTATAACTAAGATTACAGTTATTTACTTGTACATCTTTGTTTTTTTTTTCCAAGATCCATGCATACAACCTTGAAACAAATGCATGGGAGGAGATTGCAACAAAACCTCATGAAAAAATAGGTAAATTAAAAGTATTGATGCATGTCTTTAACAAATGTCCTTTATACTTGTTTTTTGGAGGGGAGTAAGGGTAGTTTGCTGAGCAGAGAGATTTTAGCAGGGATCATTGAGTTATGTGGCACAGGTGGAGAAAATGCACGTGAAATAAGAAATGGGGGCTTAGGAGCTGGAGAGATGGTTCGGTGGTTAAGAGCACATACTGCCCTCCAGAGGACCTCAGCTCAGTTCCCAACAGCAGGCAGCTCACAGCCACCTGTAACTCCAGCTCCAGGGGATGCGGTTTCCTCTGTTGAGATTTCTTTGAGGCACACACATGTGGTATGCACAGACACACACACTCACATAACAGTGAAAAAACCCTGTTGTTTTCTATGAATAATGGAATTCCTGTATTTATGTGTTTGACAGGTTTTCCTGCAGCCCGAAGGTGTCACAGTTGTGTTCAAATAAAAAATGGTATGTAGTCTAAATAAAGTTTTGATTTATTTCTGTAATCATAGCTGCTGAGAATGACTGATTTCCTAATTAGCTCCTCAAAGGGGGTGTATAATTTTGGACAGCACCTATTTCTTATCATTTAAATATAAAGAGAACTCTAGAGAGTTTTGCCTCTTGGCAGTTTTCAGAATGTAAGTGTAGTTTTCTGTCTGGACTCTGAGTTAAAAGAACTCTGAAGCTGATGACAAATAAACTTGCATTGTGCCACTGGATCCTTCACTTCACCTACGGCTCTAACGGACTGAGTCTTTACACAGCAAACCTTGGTGCCCATTGTATTAACATTGTCATAACTTCTCCAGAGTATTATAACATGAAATCTGTTCTGCTCTGTCTGATGGCAGAACTCTGAGTTCATTCTTTGGGCCTCCTATAGCAAAGGCCTTATATGACTTTAGAAAGTGGCAGCTACGTTATCTAAGTATGATTTTGAGGACATTTTGTAGTTTAGTTTAGTTTTGTTTTAACTTTTCTCTATGGTGTTTTGCCTCTGAGAGTGCCAGATCCCCTGGAACTGGAATTACAGACAGTTGTGAGCTGCCATGTGGGTGCTGGGAATTGAACCCAGGTCCTTTAGAAGAGCAGACAGTGCTCTTAACCACTGAGTCATCTCTCCAGCCCCAACATTTTGTAGTTTTTGTAGTTGGATATATTTCTTTGAATACCCTCCCTCCTCCCGACTCCTGGGAGGAGTGTATGCAAGAACTTGATAGCCTGTATCCTTTCAGCGTCCTAGTTCAGATTTCAGTAGTATTATACGCCATTTTATGTATATACAGGGACTTTTAAAAATTACATTTCTGCTTTCTGGATAAGATTTATAGGTAGTGACACTATTCTAATTTGCCTGTGAGGATAGAGGAGGTATGCTTTAAAGTTTTTCTTAATCCTAGCCAAAAAAAAAAACAAAACAAAAACAAAAAACTTTTCTGGTATATTTTATAGTTTAATTAAATATTGGCTTAAACTTGGTCAAGGCTTGAATTAGCCATTTGCTTTCTGGGAGCCATTAACTTCTGGGCCTTTAAAAGGTCACGCGGCCTTTACTACAAGTTCATCAGTAGTTAAGAACTAACTGACCCCGAGCTATATAGATCAAATGAGCTTCTGCTATTATGGCTGAAGACAGCCTGGAAGAACTTATTTTGTGGCCCCAGATTGCATATCGCAATGAGGATTTCTCTAAGGTAAAACCTCTGTGTGGAGGCTGTTCGTCTCTAGGACTAAAAAAACACATGCTTTTTCCAAGATGGTACTCAAAAGAAGAGTTTGGAAACTGGTCTGTAGCTTTTGTTTTTGTCTTTGATTAGTGTTTTCTTGACTAGTGACATTTTTAGCTTCTCTTGGAAACTGAGAAGAGGTAGCTAGCCTGCTCCCTCCGGGGAATCTCCCTGGTGCTGCAAAGCCACCTTCCCTCAGAGCAGGGTCTTTCCCTAGACCACAGCTTATTTATTTCCAGCCTCTCTCTTTCCTGTTTATTCACTTTCTGTATCTGGAACCTAGAAATATTTGAATTTGAGAACCTTGACATGATGCCTTCTTGGAGGCTGGCATTCTTTTAACATTTTTTATTTTTTGGTTTTTCGAGACAGGGTTTCTCTGTGTAGCCTTGGCCATCCTGGACTTACTTTGTAGACCAGGCTGGCCTCGAACTCACAGCAATCCACCTGCCTCTGCCTCCCGAGTGCTGGGATTAAAGGCGTGCGCCACCACGTCTGGCTCATTTTTTTTTTTTTTTATAATTTATTTTTATTTTATGTGCATTGTATATCTGTGGGTGTCAGATTTTGGAGTTACAGACAGTTGTGAGCTGCCGTGTGGATGCTGGGAATGAGGCTGGCATTCTTACTCCCCGTGAGCTGTCCCGCTCGTGTTGAGGAATGGCCCACCTGCCAGCTAACCATGTGCTCTCCGTAAGACATGCTGTAGCTGCGACTCATTTCCCTTGTGTGCTGTTGGCTTTCTCCGTTCGTGACAGATGTCTTCATTTGTGGGGGCTATAATGGAGAGGTGATCCTGGGAGACATCTGGAAGCTGAATCTGCAGACTTTCCAGTGGGTGAAACTCCCCGCTACCATGCCAGAGCCAGTTTACTTTCACTGCGCAGCTGTCACGCCTGTGAGTTTTTGTTCTCATATCACTCTTATGTGGTTGTAGGTGGTAAGGAGGAAAGATGCAGATAGCAACAAACTTTGATTGTAAAAAAGGAGAGGAAAATACTATCACATTCAAGTTTAAAAGAGCAGTCAATATAAATGTATGGGAAATTCAGTATGTGGTATTTTAGGCCCTGACAATCAATTCTAAGCTGTTTCCTAAGAGGGCAGAATGATGTTACCCTCTGTTATCATATTAATGAAGAGACTGCCAAGAACCTTTATCTTTATCTCTGTGTTACCAGCATTTGGCACTTTGAATACTTAGTATACATTAAATTTAATTTTTAATAAAAAATTGTTTGTAGCCAGGCGGTGGTGGCGCACGCCTTTAATCCCAGCGCTTAGAATATCAAAGTAGAAGGATCCAGAGGGTCCTAGAAACCTACAAGTAGAACATTATGATAGGCAGATTTGGGCCCAGGGGTCCCGCTCACACTAAGGCACCAGCCAAGGACAATACAGGCGGTAATCTTTAAACCCCTACCCAGATCAGGCCAATGGACAGAACATTCTCCACAGTTGAATGGAGAGTGGAGTAAGACTTTCACACGAACTCAGATGCCTCATATTTGACCATGTCCCCTGGAGGGGGGGGCGTGGTGGCACTCAGAGGAAGGATAGCAGGATACCAAGAAGAGACTTGATACCCTATGAGCATATACAAGGGGAGGAAATCCCTCTCAGGAACAGTCATAGGGGAGGGGAATAAGGGGAAAATGGGAGGGAGGGAGGGAAGAATAGGAGGATACAAGGGATGGGATAACCATTGAGATGTAACAAGAATAAATTAATAAAAAAAAAAAATCCCAGCACTTGGGAGGCAGAGGCAGGTGGATCACTGTGAATTCAAGGCTATCCTGGTCTATAAAGCGAGTCCAGGACAGTCAAGGCTACACAGAGGAAACCCTGTCTCGAAAAACAAAACAACAACAACAGTTGTTTGGAGTTGAAGCTAAAACACACAATAAACCAGGCAATGGTTGGTAGCATATGCTTGTAATCCGAGCACTCAGGAAGCAGAGGCAGAGCCGGGTGTGGCAGGTGCATGCCCTTAATCCCAGCACTCGGGAGACAGAGGCTGGTGGATCGCTGTGAGTTTGAGGCCAGCCTGGTCTACAAAATGAGTCCAGGACAGTTAAGGCTGCACAGAGAAACTCAGTCTTGAAAAAAACAAAACAAAAAACAAAAAACAAAAAAAAAACAAAAAAAAAAAAAGGAAGCAGAGGCAGGCCGATCTCTGATTTCAGGGCCAGCCTGGCTTACAGAACGAGTTCAGGACAGCTAGGGCTACACAGAGAAACCCAGTCTCAAAAAACAAGACAAACAAACAAAAACACAATAAAAGCAAATTATAAAACAAAACTCTAGAACTGGCCATGGTAATCCTGACACTCAGGAGCCTGAGGTGGGCAACTCATTTGACCTTAGGAGTCCAGTTGCAGCTAAGCAGTGCATGAAACCTAATGTCAAAAACAGAGTAGCCCTTAGTAGCTGGTAGTTATACAAGCACTCTTGGTTTCTGCATAGGTTCCAGATCAGTGAGGATTTCGTCTGTCGTGGGTGCGTTGAGCCCAGCCTGGTGGTTTCACCAGCGCTGTACCTGGTTTGCATCTCCAGCCTGAGGGGTTTTGTTTCATCCCACTTTAGTTAGTTAGAGCTATGCTGGTCCCTTTGCTTGCTGAGTCTCTGCCTTGGTGGCTGTTTCTCTTCCATTTGAACGTGTCTTCTTTTAACTGCCATTTGCTCATAGGCTGGTTGCATGTACATTCACGGAGGAGTGGTGAACATCCATGAGAACAAACGGACTGGGTCACTGTTTAAGATCTGGCTGGTGGTACCTAGCCTGCTGGAACTGGCATGGGAGAAGCTGCTCGCGGCCTTCCCCAACCTAGCAAACCTCTCCCGAACACAGCTTCTGCACCTTGGACTCACACAGGAACTCATCGAGCGCTTGAAATGAGGATTTCTGGACTGTTCATTGATACTGGAAATGTTAATTTAAAGAGACTCCTTTATTTATGGGCAGTGTAGAGTGTGCTACAAAGAGGATTGGTTACCCTGATCAAGGCCTTATTCAGAAAATACATCAGATGCCTTTCTGTGAATGGGTTTAAGTTTATGGACATATCACTTTCTCATGTGCTTTCTTCTTTGCTTCTCTTCCTCCTGCCCTAATGCACCCGTACTTATGCACTCCCTCTTTCTTGATGGAGTTGAGGGAATACCTGAAAGTACCTTAATAATGTTAAGAATCAAGAGAGGTAATTTGTTGCTTTTTTTTTTTTTTTAAATTCTGAACATACTGACCATGTCAGCTAACACTACAGATTAAAGCATCATCAGCAACAAACACAAAAGTGTAAAAAGCCAGCAACAACAAGAAGTAGTCTGGGAGATAGAATGAGAACACTAACCCTGATAGTCTTGCGGGTTATTCTTAAGTCTGATGTTGAATTAGTGTTTCTGAGATGTGTCTGAGTGGCTGAATGTGCAGCAGTGGGGATGACCTGGTGTAGAGATGCCTAGCCATGAGGAGAGTAGGCAGTTCAGCAAGGCTTGATTAGTGAGCCCCCTCAACCCTGCTCCCCAGGGTAGCGTTGGCCTGCCAGGATTTAGTGTGTCTGTCACCGTTACCCTCTGTTGTTGTCTTTCAAATTAAATGTATGGCATCAAGTTCTTTCCAGGCAGCTTTGAACCTCCCCTGCACTTACTAATGGCTTTAAATAAGCTCTTCATGGCTAATTGTAGATCTTCAGTGTGTGGTGTAAAGGTCAAAGGGCAGTAGAGTAGAGCAAAGCACTCTCACCCTTCAGCCTTACTATCTTAGCTTCTGCTTGGGGTGATGGGCTTTGACTGGCAGAGCAGCTGTTTCTTTTTTAGAACTTGTTTCTTTTTACTCTCTGGACCATGTTCGTGCATTTTCTCAATCAGTTGGTTCTCGATTCCCTCCTGAGCTTGTTGCGTCCTTTGCTGTCTGCTTCAGGGTGCACGATGCTGTAAGTGCCTAGGAAGAGGGTGAAGGGTCTTAAGGGAAAAGGCACAGCTCGTCCTTCCTCAAGAAGCAAGTGTCATTGGAAGAACCAGCAGAAGGAGTGACACTGAGGATCATTTGCCTTTTTTGGTGAGAGATTTTAGTTCTGGTTTGGTTTGGTTTGTTAATTCTATAAAGAAAAGTAACCTAAGTTTTCACTTGTTTTGTCCCCAGACGGCTAGAAGCATTGGAGGAGTTACTTGTGTAAGCTTGTGGGTATCCATGGTATAGTCAAGGTGCTGGAGGCTGCAGGAGGGTGCAGCCAGACTCCCTGCAGGCCCTTTCCAGAAGAGACTTGCAGGAAATTTCAAACACATTTTCCCTTTAAGTGCCTCTTTTTTCACCTAGCTTTAACATTATTCTTTTTCTTTTAGTCCAGAAGAGATCTCTTTAGTTTGTATGGAGTTATTAAAATCACCTTTGAGTTAGAGTTAAGAAGTTCCTGCCCAGTGTGCAGCTGTAGGGAGGTCTCCTGACTTCTGCTTCTAGCAGGGCTTGTGCTCTGTCCACACGGGTTACGTTAGTGGAGCCTTTGCTCTATGACCCTGAAGAAGCACATATTGGTGAGTTTGGGTCGTTTCTTGGGAATGAGAAATGGACCTGCTCTTCTAGGGGTCCCATCCCCAAATCTCACACTCCCTGTTGGTGTGGCTTTTACTTACTGCCACCCTGCTAGGTGTGCTCCTCAGAGGAGCCCTCTCCCGAGCAAGGCAGCCTGAGCCACTTTGTGCTCAAAACTAACTCCAGGCCAGATCTCTGGACACGTGGTGGAGATGTATCCCAAACTAAATAAGCCATGTTTTCTAGAATGACAGAAGGATTTTTTGTCATTGGTTTATATAGGGACCAAAGACTGAATGTTCAGCCTCTGTGCTTTGATACCCATGGTCCTTGGAATATAAAAAGGCCTCTGGTTCTGTTATTCCAGAAAGCTGTAGAGAGGGGTCTGCTTCAAGCCACACTTGATGGTAACTTTTTTAAGCCTTTTGAAGGCAGTCTTCTTTGAGATAGAGGAGGCCTGACATCAATGCCCTCTGTATCTTACAAGTACATGTTCGGTTTAAAGTGTCTGAGTAGAACACTAGTGAAAGTGGTGCAGTGAGCAGCTGTTCACACGCACATGTTCTGGATGCCAAATGACTGTCGTTAAGGACTTAGAGGAAGGTGCCTGGATTTTTTTTCTCTAAGGGTCACCAGCATTTTGGTTTCTCTGTAACCAGCACTTGGATTCCTAGTGTGGGGAAGGCTCTGATGCCTGCTGCTCCTCTGCCATCTTCCTGCAGTCCTGGAAATGGAAGTGCAATATGTAGAAACATATGGTCTGTACAGATTATGTAGGCGTGATGACTATAAAGTGGATACACTACTTTTTGTACCTGTCTTGGGCAAGTTCAGCTTATTGCTGTAGAATGAATTTTGCCAAGAATTTTCAGTGTGATCATAAGCCAACTTCTTGGTAAAGCTAGATTTTTTTTTTTTCTGAAGTCCATGTTTTCTTATTCTAGTTCATAAAAAAATTACTGTTCCTTGATTTCTGGTTTTTTTTTTTCTTTTTCTTTTTGTTTTTCTTTTTTGAAACAGGGTTTCTCTGTGTAGCCTTGGCTGCAGAGGCAGAGATCCACCTGCCTCTGCTTTCTGAGTGCTGGTATTAAAGGCATGCGCCACCACGCTCAGCTCATGTTCCTTGGTTTGTTAGAGTTGAGATCCCCCCCCCCCACCATTCCTGTTTTTATTATCTTCTATTTGCATGCCTTGCCCAGGAATAAGAAAGTCCACTCGAAAGTGTTGCCCAAGTGGAGAATTAAAACCTAATATTAATTCAGTTTTCCCACATATACACTAATCTATCTGGGAATGTAATACCTTATTAAATGGTGGGGTTTTTTGTTGTTGTTGTTGTTTTTTTTAACTAAGGTATTTTCCACTTCAGAAAACTGTAAACCAGTATATAATAGAGTGAAATTTTACCTGCTCTTCAGGGCAGACAAAACTCCTTTCTTTCCACAGGCAGCAATCCTCTTTCAGGGCCTAATGACTTAATATAAAAGCTTGCTTTATAACATTCATGTCCAGCACAGAGCTACATTTAAAAGCTATATATATAATGAAAATATTAGCATTTCTAGATTAAAAGTATGACATTGACCTTTGGTTATCCACAGCAGCAAGATGAAAGCACAGACAATGAAGTCCTTGATAATCAGTGTCTCCATGTTTCTGTCAGAGCATTGATTTATTTACATAGCTTTCTCCTTCCTATTCCTCTCCCACAAACATCTCCTTTTCAAGGAACTAGTAATTTAAGAAAGGAAAAGCAGCTCAAAGAGGTGGCTAGCCACAGGCCGGGGGTCCAGTTAGCTTAGAGGTATTGATGCTAATAATCTGAGAACACAGGTGGGACCCTGAGGTGAGATGGTGCCCTTGAGCACAGCCTGCTGCCTCCTGACCAGACAGAACTCTCACTTCCTGTGGGAAGAAAAGGCTGTGTCTGACAGAAACAGAAATTCCTCCATTTGGACACGTTTCTTGGCTTTTTGTTTTGTTTTGTTTTTTGTTTTTTCATACAGGGTTTCTCTATGTACCCTTGGCTGTCCTGGACTCACGTTGCAGACCAGGTTAGCTTTGAACTCACAGAGATCCACCTGCCTCTGCCTCCTGAGTGCTGGGATTACAGGCTTGTTTCACTACGCCTGTTCCCCCACGCCCCTTGGCTTTTGACCAAGCTTGCTTTTCTGTTTCTTTGGAATCACTGTCCATAGTCTAGCATCTTGGCATGCAGGAAGGGCGCACTGTCCTCTTGGACTGTGTTGGTTTTGTCTGCTATACAGCAGTTTGGTTTTCTGTGGTCTTGGTGATGCATAGAGAGTGGCCCTCCCACCAACTTGCTGATTTAGCACAAAAAGCCATTTTCCCTTTTGTTCTTGTTTCCTGGTGTTGGGCTTCAGGGTGAATGAGGGTTTATTGTTATAGCCATGCGTTTTAAGAGCTGGTTACCACAGGTGTAAATTTCATTGGTCCCCAGGTACCTTAGAACTCTGGAAGCAGCATTGGCTGGACCAGAAACAGGCTCTCGCTAGGGTTCTAGAACCTCCATGTGTTGTCACCCCTCTAAGTTTGTGAAATTTGGGGGAAATCTTTCCTTGTCTGGTGTCATAAACAGAAGTTCTGAGTTGTGCTTCGATAGTGGTGCCATCTTCTTGGTGTACTTTCCATGTTATTTTTTTTAACTTTTGAGAAGTTTTTTAAAGGCTCCACTTAGTCCACACAGGGCAAGTGAGAGGCAGTTTTCAGAGAAAAGGCCAATTTCATTAAGTAGTAGTAATTGCTGTTGTGTTAGTTACAAAGGAGGCAGCTGGAAGCGCTGACTGGTGTGGAGTCTGCACAGGGAGAGCACTGGTGTCTCCCTGCCTGAGGGACAGCAGGGAAGGACAGCCTCTCTCTGGGGCTGCTCTGAGACTGGGCCAGGTATGGCTGGCTCTTCCTGCAGGTGTGCGAGGCCATACACAGTGCTTGCCTTACTTTAAAGCTATTTGCCACAGTCCTGTTAAATAGTGTGGATGTCCTTTTGCAGTCTGGTGTGCATGCCGTGTGATCAGGACAGCTTTTCCACCTCCCCTGGTTTCCTACAAGCAAGTAAATCTACCCTGAAATGTGCGATCTGTACTTCCGTACCTTGTCAGTGTTCGCTGTTGGTTTTATAAAACAATCTGATCAATAAATCTCTAAATCTACTTGGTCCAAGTTGCCATGATTGTCTGCAGAAATTTGTGCACGTGTGTGAGTTCACCTGTCTGACATATGCAGTCTTCTGTCCCCACCAGGGCCAGCTTTGATCTGTCATCTCTGCACGCCCTTCACGATTCTGGAACTCCTCCTGAGAAAGGGAGCACGTGTGGGGCAGGCCACACTCTTGGTGTGCCATTTCATACCGCAAACCACTGCTGAGTAGTTTGTATAGTGTCAAAACCTCTCTGAAGTGTTAGAGGAGGGATAGGGAAGTCTAGGGACATGTGCACCGTGTGACCACTCATAGGACTCACAAGCCAAAGGAAAGGCCGGAGCTGGGGCCAGGTCCTGTCCTGGCGTCTCTGGAATGAAGCCACAATTCTCAGCCCTGCTTCACTTTCTGGCCTTCCCCCCAGCTTTGTGTCTCCTCAACTCTGTTAAACTTATCCTCTTACATCAGCTCACGCTTAAGGCTTGCCTTCTGGAACGGGGCACACGCGGACATTCTATTTCCATTGGCTTTTTCTTCTTTTCTCTTTCTCTTTCTCTTTCTTTTTCTTTTTCTTTTTGAGACAGGATTTCTCTCTGTAGCCTTGGCTGTCCTAGACTTACTTTGTAGACCAGGCTGGCTGGCCTTGAACTCACAGCGATCCACCTGCCTCTGCCTTTGCAGTGCTGGGATTAAAGTTGTGCCCACTGCCACCACCACGCCCCCCCCCCCTTAACTTTCATACTTTTGACCTGCATGAGCTTTGAAATAGACTTGCTTTTTAAAAAAAAAAAGGGGTGGGGGTGGGGGGGAAGGGCATGGTAGCACACACCTTTAACCTCAGCACTCTAGAGACAAAGTCATGCAGATCTCTTGAGTTTGAGGCCAGCCTGTTCTACATAGTAAGTTCCAGGACAGTCAGGGCTACATAGACACTGTGTCTCAAAAACAAAACAGAAACAGAAACAAAAAAGTAGGTGTGGCGACACACACCTTTAATCCCAGCACTAAGAGAGGCAGAGGAAGGCAAATTGCTATGAGTTCCAAGGCCAGCCTGGTCTAGAGTCCAGGACAGCCAAGACTACACAGAGAAACGCTGTCTCAAGAAACCAAAACCAAACCAACCAACCAAACAAATGAAAAACAACCCACAAGCTGGAGTTCCAAGGGGGTTGGTTATACGGCACCTGGCCTGCTGGGACTTCACTCTGCAAGAGCAGTACATGCTTTTGACTGCAGAGTCCGCCTTCAGCCCCTGCGACACTCTTTGCTTGCCTTTGACAGGGTTCCTGGGTTCAGCTTCTTGCTCCATTTTGACCTAGGGGGAGCGGAGGGGTTACAGTATCTCAGTTGTTCGGCATGGTTGTGTTCCTCTGGTTACACTTAAAAGACTATGGTTTATCAAACTGTTACAGAGCTATTAAGAGCTGAACGGCGCCACTGTGTTGCCTAATGTGGTTAATCTGGGCCACTGCATACTGCATACTGCAGTGAAGGACATGTTCTCTACCTGCCCTGTCCTCTAGGGTGGCGGGCATTAGCCACATGTGGCTATTGGGCACTCCAACAGTGACCACTGTGACAGAGAAGCTGAATCTGAACTTGATTTAAATATCTAAGTATAAATAGCCACACATGGCTCCAGCCACAGATTAGCAGTTTTAGAAAGATGAGGGGTCCCTGTTGCCTCTGTCAGAAACATGCCTCCTCTATATAGCTTACTTTCCTTGGGCCTTGGTTTATGCATCACAGGAAGTAGACTGGATAAAAGGGACGTTGGAAATCTAGCCTTTGGTGAGGCTGTACAACTCTGTAACTGGCCTAGAGTGGTCACTGACCCTTAATCTGATACTCAAATGGTTGGTCCCACTGTGTTAGGTGTCAGCTATATAGACTAGGTGAGTGCCATACTTGTGGGGTGCTCACGTGTGGGATACAGGCTTGGACATAGAAGGAGGTGCTGTAAGCGGGGTAGGAAGTACAAAGCCAGCTGCAGAGCTAATGTATAAGCCACTGGATTCTAAACCATTCAGGCCTAGCAAGATGCTCAGTAGGAAAAAGCCTTGCTACACAAGTGGCCACCCAAGTTTGGTCTTCAAAACACACATAAAGGGAGAAGGAGATACACACCTCTGAGGGTTATCTTCTGCACACACACAATAATCATTCAGAAAAAAAAAAAAAAATGCCCCAAACTCAGTTCTGGTAGATAGGTTATTTTAACAAATCTCAGTTTATGTCAGCTGGTTTAAGGGCTTCGGGTACTCCTGTCTCACAGCTGCCCACTCTTACTTGTTCCTTTATAATTGAGCATTGCTTGTCGCCCTCTTCCCAGGATCTGAGGATGACAGTCTGATGGCACAGGCTCGTCCCTTCCCTCCCTTGGGCTTTAGTGTCACTTTCCCTAGTGTCTCCTGCTACCATCGTGAGGCTTACATGGCTGCAAAGGGCTTATTAGACTGATGGCTAACAGTGCTAGTGCATGGCTGTTAGTCAGTGCTGCTCCCCGGAGGTCTCAGGTTGGGGTCATCACTAAGTAACATTTTAATTAGATATGAAAAGGACAAACAGACAATCAGAGCCTAAACTGCTTAGTCCTGTAGCACTGAGACTATAATGGAGGCTGCAATATAGCAAGGTGGTAGGGGACCTGACAAGCTGACACCCTAGACAGGATTCCCAACATCTCCCTCCTTAAAAAACAAAAACCGCTGGGCATGGTGGTGCACTCCTTTAATCAGGAGGCAGAGGCAGGCCGATTTCTGTGAGTTCAAGGCCAGCATGGTCTACAGAGTGAGTTCCGGGACACAGAGAAACCTTTCTCTTAAAACACAAGAAATGAAAAATAAAAAACAACTTGTTTTTCTGGATAGTTTGAATATATCTTTTCTTGCTAAGTCTGTAGTTTGAGAAGGTATAGCTGTTAAGTTCCTCACTGGGTCAGATGCAGCCTGACTGGCATTTGAGAATCTTTAAGAGTCAGTCCTTAAGGAGGCAAAGTGAAGGGGAAGAAGGTGTGTTTTTAAAAAACAACCTGTTATCCAGGAGTGGTGGTGCATGCCTTTAATCCCAGCACTCGGGAGGCAGAGGCAGGAGCAGGTGGATCTCTGTGAGTTTGAGGCCAGCCTGGTCTACAAAGTGAGTCTAGGACAGCCAAGGCTACACAGAGAAAAGACAAAAAACAAAACAAACAAACAAACAAACCCTACAATGTGTTGTTCTAAGTGTGTGGTTTCATTGTGTTGCCCAAAGCTTATTCCTCACTATCTTGTCCCTTCATAATATCAAAAAAGATTATTATTATCATACAACATTTTTTAAAAATCTGCTTAGTCAGCTGAAGTGAGGTGGAAGGCTCTTACATGCCCAGGAGACTGCAGATTCGCCATCCTGTTCCGCCAAGGTTCTGACACCATAGCTGCACATACAGAAGGGCCTACTCTCAGCACAGCTCAGGACGAGTGAAGGGAGGACAGAGACAGCTGCACACTGGGCCACTTACTATTTTGGTACCCTACACCAAACCAGGGCCTTCACAGCAATTGCATCTGTGAGATACAGCAGGTGTTAATGTGTGTCACCTAAGAACAGGCAGGCAGATCAGTTTACCTTTTTTGAACCTTTTTGGCTAAAGCTACCAAGAGTCTGGACCTGAGAAGGCTCTTGTCTTTACTGTTAGGATTCTGTGATGTCATTGCCTACCTGCCATGGGGGGTGGCCCTGCCCAGTATATAAAAGAACAGACCTACCTCGCCCCTCTCTCTCTTACCTCTTTCTCTCTTCCTCTGCCTTTGTCTCTCTCTCTGTCTCTCTCTGGGGTCTGGGGTACCCCTCCCCCGCCCCTTTCCTTCTCTCCCCATGCTCACTTAATAAACCTCATATAATCTAATATCTGCTGCCTGGCATATTATTTTATTATCGTATACCTTAGTTATTAAATATAAAATTTACCAGTATCCAAAATGTCCTCCACCCCCTTGGATTTAATTCTAGCCAGGTGTCCCAGGGCCTTCTTTACTGCCGGAACTCCACCCGCCAGCAAGCAAACTCAGATTAGGGATCAAAATGTCAGCCACGTGCTTCTTGCTCACCCTGAACTGCCTGCTACGCATATGGGAGGGACCCTTAGGAGTGTTGAATATGGGGCGTGCTCACAGATGCCTGCATACCAGGGGTCCGACTTTTTCCCCTCCGGGGTGGCAGAACTATATCTGCCGCACCAGCTCAGCATTTCTCTGTATACTTTCTGCTTAGTTAATTTGTGTGGTGCGCGTGTGCTTTTCATCCCAGCATTTGAGGGCCTGGGGAGCCTAGGCAGGTAGATCTCGGATCTTGAAGCCAGCCTGGTCTACAGAGCGAGTTGAGTTCCAGGCCAGCTAGAGAGCTGCTCAGAACAAAACAAAACCGGAAAGCAAACAAAAACATTGTATTGGAACATAAGCTTGAAGATCTTATCCTTGACAGGAGGACAGGCCAAAGTGTGGTTGCCAAGGGAGTTACCAGCTCTCCCAAAGCTAGAGGAAGGGTCTCACTGGCAAGAGCTCTCACCCTTCTGTCACCCTTCCTGCGTCACCCTAGCCAGCTCAAGAACTCAAGTTAAAGGAAGGGCCCCTTCCCCAGGTGCGCGGGGCTTGTGTTGTCGCCGTGCAGCTGGGTGAAGCCAGAGGCTGGGCCGGGAAGCTGCGCTAGAGGCGAGCGCATGGCCCCCCAGGTGCCGTCACCCGGCCGCTTGTCCTGGCAAAGCTCCCAGTTTCCACACCGCCGCAGAGGAGCCAGGTCAGGGTTTTCCGAAAGTAAGATGGCCTCGTGCCTCGCCGAGAAGCCGACCAGGGTGGGTTCTCTGCCGCCCCCTGGCGGGCAGCGAGGCCGGCTGCGCAGGGCCTGGTGGTAGCTCCCGCCGCTGACTGCCTAACTGCATCTAGTGGGCACGCTACCGCCTGGGATGTCCGGGGGTGGGGAGAACAGCCTTGAATTTAGGCAGATAAAACCCAGAGGCAGGGCTTCTTCCCAGCAAACTAGTTAGAGGAGAGTAACCAGGTATGAGGACCTGGTTAGCGGAAGCCTCAGAGGAGCACAGAGAGCTAAAAAATTTTTCTACGGCTAGCACCCACTCCCCTTCTGGAAGGGGAGGAAGCAGGCGACAGAAGCCATAAGAACTGGAGGAAGAACCGTGAAAAGAGAGGGAGGCGAGGTAGTGCTAAGGAGGTGCTGATATATAATCGGGGTTCAGGCTCTAAGACAGTTGGGCAATTTTAAGTTCGAAGCGAGGCCCACAACAAGGACCCTCTTGGTACAGTACACAGGGTGAGGCCACTCAGTACACAAAGCAAGGGCTGGCCTTCAGCTCCCATCTCTCTCACATAGGGTTTCTCTGTGTAGCCTTGGCTGTCCTGGACTCGCTTTGTAGACCAGGCTGGCCTTGAACTCACAACATCCGCCTGCCTCTGCCTCCCAAGTGCTGGGCCGGCAGCTCCCATCTCTCTATCCTGGGGTGGAGTACACTTGCATAATGACAACCTGAGGAGCAAGCAGCCACCTGAGGCTGCACCCCCAGAGGATACCCGATGCCGAGCACTGGCCTTGAGTGACAGAAGATGCACATGGAATAGGACATGGGGCTAGGATCTTCTCCATTAAAGCTTCACAGGGTGAGGATCCACCCCCCCCTCCACAGCCCCCGTGTAGTACTGCAGTGCTGTGCGGCCGAGGGGCCCAGGGCTGCGGGGGAGAGCCACTCTGAACCGGTATGATCTGGTTTAAGGCGAGCTGATTCTCCCGCCCGCTCTCCCCCGCCCTCCCTTCTCCTTCAGCGACAGGCTGCTTTCTGCCGCAGTCCCTGACCAAGGTAAACAGGAGGGAGGAAAAAAGCTCTGTTTCCATGGTAACCTAGAGGGCGGTCGATATGGCTCTCTCGGAAGTGCTTGTATGGCTTTAGGGGGAAAAAGAGGCCTCACTGGAAAAGCAACAGAGAGGAAGGACCCTAGCCACATTCACGGTGGGGGTTGTTCTGGAAGGCCCTGTGGGCCTGGAACAGGGGCAATGAGGAGCCTGACACCCTCAAGTGAAGTGGCAGATGGAGCAGGGACCTGGAGACGTAGATGCACTCCAGGGATTGGAGTCACACTCGGAATGCCACCATCAACGCAGGGAATATCACACAGGTACCAGAGCGTTCAGAGCACCTGCCAAGACCCTCACACCTTGCCGGCCTATTAAAAAAAAAGCCTCCTCCGTCAAGAGGCAGACACTAGGGATGAGACCCAGGCCCAAAGGCTAGTGCTGCCTGAAAGAGGTCCCCACCCAGTTCCATGATGAACGAGCTAAGAGGACACTCCTGCCCTGAGAAGAAGGCTCCACCTGCAGACCTGCCCAGCTCCTCAATGTGGCATCATAATAAACCGGGCATGGTGGTGCACACCTTTAATCCCAGCACTCAGGAGGCAGAGGCAGGTGGATCGCTGTGAGTTCAAGGCCAGCCTGGTCTACAAAGCGACTCCAGCACGGATGATGGGTTGTGGGTCACCACCTCCTGAAGAATGAGGATTGTACTGTCACTCTCTAGAGGACAACTTAAGTCCTCCTCGCTTCCTCAGAAACTCTTTCCGTGGGGCCTAGGCAGATGCTCCACGGTGTGAGGTGCCTTAATTTCCCCAGGCCACACAGTGAATCCTGGCAGTGGGGCTTCCAAGCCTTGAAACTCCACCCACCCCACCCCCACCTTTGAGCCGGTGGAAGCATGTGAACTGCCTTTCAGCCTAGAACAAGGCAACAGACCACCATGTATTCCTTGTCAGACACTGGGAAAGGCCACGGCTCAGCTCTTTCCATGCCCCCCCCGGGGGGGGGGGTTCCATGGCTACCTGCCCACAGTGCAGGCTTTAGACAAGCCACGGCCTCCTCCATGCTGCTCCTTGGACAGTCTGTGCTAGGGCATGGCACTGGTGGCTCACTACCTGCACTGCTCTTCCTCCTGTGTTTATGTGCCTCCGTCCTCCATTTCCAGTCCTCTGTTCAAATGTCATCTCAACGAGGAAGCCAAAACCAGAGAGACTCCCAAAGCTTTGCCCTGACCCCTCCATAGGCTTTGTCCTTTTGTTTGTTTTGTTTTTTGTGTTCAAGGCAGGATTTCTCTGTGTAGCCTTAGCTGTCCTGGACTCTCTTTGTAGACCAGGCTGGCCTCAAACTCACAGTGATTCACCTGCCTCTGCCTCCCAAGTGCTGAGATTAAAGATGTGTGCCACTATGCCCAGCTTTTTTTTTTTTTAAATAAGATTATGGTATATGAGTGCTTTATCTGCAGAAGAGGGCATCAGATCACAGTATAGATGGTTGTGAGCTACTATGTGATTGCTGGGAATTGAACTCGGGACCTCTGAAAAAGCAGGTGGTTCTCTTAACCACTGAGTGGTCTCTCCAGCCCCAGGCCTTGTCATCTTTCCATCTCCCTTCATGCCCCTTGGGTAAGCAGAGTGGAAGACAGCAGCCCAAGTGTGCTCCCTGCCTCTGCCTTGTACCTAGGGATATTGAGGGCCGTGCAGCATCCTTAACCATTGGTCGGCCCTCTCTGCAGCTTGGAACTCAGGTAGTATGTGGAGTGAGACCCAGCCTGTGCACTGGGAGATGCTGGGGGTGGGGAGAGGAGGCAAGAATTATATATGACAGCTGCAACAGGGGCTTTGCACGCCCCTCTGCTTCTTGTAGCTACTGACATCCTTGGTTGCATGTAACCACAGTGGCAAGTTCCAACAGTTTCTTCATTCAACTGCCTCCCCCCCAACCCCAAAACTTGCAGTGTGAGTCACCTTCAATTTCCTGCCTGCCTGCCTCTTCTCTGATTGACCTGATAAATTCAGGACAGCTTTTATTGCTTTTGGCAAAACACTGCCATTAAGATTTACGGAGCCAAAAGCTGGTACAATGTAATCTTCCAAGTAATTTACACAGTGAGTTCCAAAAGATGAAAAGTTAGCATTTCAGAGGTAATTTCATAAAAAGGATTATCAGATTAATCACTGTGTCGATTTAATAGTGGTGTCTAAAATAATTAATTAGCTCTCTTGAAGTCAGCAATGCAAAAAGGACTCCAGAAAGAATACAAATGGCCGTGTCAGATGTAAGTATGTTTGGGGCAATAGCTCTGGAGAGAATTCCTGCTAAAATTACCTCGGAAGAGAGGCGGTATGGAGCACACTGGCTTAGAGATAAGATAAGAAAATGAAGTGTGGTGAGGTGGCATGTACCTGCCATCTTAGCACTTGGTGGGGGGGGGGGCGTGAAAGAGGTGACACATACCTGCCATCTTAGTACTTGGGGGAGGTGGGGGGTGAAGGAGGTGACACATACCTGTCTTCTTAGCACTTGAGGGGTGGGAGGTGAAGGAGGGTGACACATACCTGTCATCTTAGCACTTGGGGGGGGTAGGGGGTGAAGGAGGTGGCACATACCTGTCATCTTAGCACTTGGGGGAGGTGGGGGATAGGGGGTGAAGGAGGTGACACATGACTGTCATCTTAGCACTTGGGGGAGGTGGGGGGTGAAAGAGGTGGCACATATCTGTCATCGTAGCACTTGGGGGGGTATGGGGTGAAAGAGTTGACACACACCTGTCATCTTAGCACTTGGGGGGAGTAGGGGGTGAAGGAGGTGACACACACCTGTCATCTTAGCACTTGGGGGGGTATAGGGGGTGAAGGATGTGACACATACCTGTCATCTTAGCACTTGAGGGGGGTAGGGAGTGAAGGAGGTGGCACATACCTGTCATCTTAGCACTTGGGGGGGATAGGGGGTGAAGGAGGTGGCACATACCTGTCATCTTAGCACTTGGGGGGGATAGGGAGTGAAGGAGGTGGCACATACCTGTCATCTTAGCACTTGGGGGGGTAGGGGGTGAAGGAGGTGACACATACCTGTCATCTTAGCACTTGGGGGGTGGGGGGGTGAAAAAGGTGGCACATACCTGTCATCTTAGTACTTGGGGGGGTGAAAGAGGTGGCACACTGTCATCTTAGCACTTGGGGGGGGTTGGGGGGTGAAAGAGATGGCACATACCTGCCATCTTAGCACTTGGGGGGTGGGGGTGAAGGAGGTGGCACACTCATTTTAGCACTTGGGGGGTGAAAGCAGAAGGATCATGAGTTCAAAGGCAGCTTGGACTTCACCGTGAGCTCAAGGCCAACCTGGGCTACATAGCAAGACCCTGTTTCAAACAAACTACTGAACGTTAGACAGAGTTCCAAGTCTTGGGGACAGCCTTCGGCTATGGCTTCTGCATGCTTGTTTTCACCTGCTGAGACCGGCCATGTGTTGAATTGCCTTGTGACACCTGGAAAATGTGTTCCACCGAGCCACATCTGAGTGTTGACAGGTTGCCGTGATGGAATATCCAGGTGTGAATTGCAGCCCGCTCCTGTGAGTGTTCTAAGATACAGTGCCTGTACCACCCTGCTCTGACTCAGCTGCATGTGTCAGGGCAAGGCTATGTATGCTCTCAGTACTGTCATCTACCAAGCAGTGTCATCCCCATCTTCCCTGCCCCCCCCCCCACTGAGGTGTTACCTACAGCACCCCTGAAGGTGACAAGCCCCAAGCACAAGGTACCTCAAGCCCTAGGTAGCCTCCAGAGCAGTCCTTCAGGGAGCATGCTCTTCCCTGGAACCCCGTCTTCACACCTCAGACTGGCCTCCCCAGCCAGTGTAGCCTGCAGTGCTCCTTGGGAAAACACCAACAACCAGAGGAAGGGCACTGATGGTGCATCCAGCCAACTGCAGGGTGTACTTACCCAGCCTCTGAGGAGTCTGAGGAGGCAGCCATGTGAGGGCACATTATCAAGGGGCTCAGAGCCACTGAGAACTCTTAGGTGGGGAGGCTGAGTTTCAACAGTGGCTTCTTCCTCTACAGCTCACTGTGGAAGAAGGGTGCAGGCCGTTTCCTTGCAGCGCTTTTCTGAGGCACCTCCTGAGTGTCCGTGCCCCCCCCCCCCACCATTTCTTTGCTACTCTTTCTTGAGGACACACCAAGTAAGGCAGAGGTCGTCCATCCCATTGAGTGGGGAGCTGCCTATGCCCCCAGCAGGGTTGCTCTCCCAGGTCTAGGCACCTGGGCTCCCTTTCCATGACCCCTAGAAAAAGTTAAGGCCTCTAGGTACCACCAAAGCTCTCCTTGACTGCCCCACTGGGTGGTGCCTGCTGGGGGGCTGTCTCTGCCCATCGTCCCTTCACAGGATGAAGCTCTTGGCTTTCCTCTGGAGAGCAAGGTGGGTCCTGGAAAGAGAGTCCCAAGTCCTATAGGATGAGAACAAGACAAACTTCATGTCTACTAATGTTCTTGCTTTTGGACTTCCACGTGTTTCCAGGGGGGAGCCTGCTGAGGTGGCCCTTCTTGAAGAGTCAATGCTAGACCTTTGGACCCAGAATAGGAAAAGAGGGAGCTGGATCAGAGGTAGAGAATAGAATTTGAGAAGCTAATTCTTCTTCTTCTTCTTCTTCTTCTTCTTCTTCTTCTTCTTCTTCTTCTTCTTCTTCTTCTTCTTCTTCTTCTTCGCTCTTCTTTCGTCTTCTTCTTCTTCTTCTTCTTCCTCCTCCTCTCCTCCTCCTCCTCCTCCTCCTCCTCCTCCTCCTCTTCCTCCTTCCTCTTCTTTCAGAGGTAGAGAGTAGGATTTGAGAAGCTAATTCTTCTTCTTCTTTCTCCTCCTTCTCCTCCTCTTCCTCCTTTTCTCTCTCCTCCTTCCTTCTTCCTCCCCCCACTGTTTGTTTGTTTTTTAAAAAGATTTATTATGTATACAGTATGAATCAGATCACATTATAGATGGTTGTGAGCCACCATGTGGTTGCTGGGAATTGAACTCAGGACCTCTGGAAGAGCAGACAGTGCTCTTAACCGCTGAGTCATCTCTCCAGGCCCCACTGCTTGTTTTTGAGACAGAATCTCACTTTGTTGCCCAAGGCAACGTTGACTGACTGATCTTCCTCTCAACCTCCCCATTTCTGCGATTACAGACATGGACCACCATGCTATCATCCAGAGATATTTTAGATATCTATTCTAGGGCTTAATTTTTATGGGAAGTAACTTTTTGTACCCTTGAATCCCAACAGGGTGTTGTGGCTCACTCTTCCCTTGGCAGGCCTAGGTAGTGCCATCCATTTCCTGTCTGCTCTGGCAAGATTATGGTACGAGACAGCGGTGGCTTCCTTGTTAGAGTCACTGATCCTGTTTTGGGATCTATTAGTCTACTTATTAAAACCTGAAGCCCACACACACCCACACCAAAGTCATCCAGGGCCTTGTTTGGCTTTGAAGACTTGTGGCCCTTCCAAAGCCCTGCTACATAGGGACCCCAGACGAGGTACAGCACTGGGGCCCTTCCCTGACAGACTGATGCCTTCACTTCTGCAGGGCTGGAAGAAGAAACAGCAGGGAGAGGCTGAGGAGGGCCGCTACTGAGCATAGGTTACATAGCCAGGCTCTCTAGTGCCCTACGAACACCTTGAAGATGTCTGGATGGGTGTTCTGCCCACACAGCTACCTGTAGTTGGCCAGCCACACCCCCTTCACTCTGATCTGCCCAGAGGCACCCTGTGAAATTTCATAATTAGCAATGACAGTCCACCCCAGGCTGGTCACCCCTTTTGTGGGTGGTGCTAGTTGGCAGCTGTAGGCATGTAGGCTGTGGAAGAGACACCCCCTAATTCTATCAGTGCCTGCTAGGCTCTTAGAGTTTCTCCAGGCCTTCTGTGATGTCACCATTTTCTTTCAGCGAGCGGCTTAACACAGGCTGCACATACGGCAAACTGCATTAGTGGCTGGGGATATGGCTCAGCATACTTAGCCTGCATGAGGTCCTGGCTTTGATCTCTGGCACCAGAACAAAAACAACAACAGAACCACACAGGACACTAGAAGCCAAGAAAGAAAAGAAGACAAAAAGCCAAGTGTCTGCTATTGTGAATTGTTAAAGTGTTTGGGGAACGATCTCCCCACAAAACAGCCAAGAATAACGAAGCACACTGAAGGATGTACACACCTAACCACAGGCTTTGAAGGACAGAGAAGTGGGCTAATCAGAGGACACAGTACCGATCCGAGAGTGTTAGCAAGTGAAGATGGCAGTGACTTAAGGAGATGTTTACTGCTGTGGAAGATGGGCCCCACCCTGCAAGTGTACCCCAGGAAGCAGGAACCTCCACTGTCGGGTATGAGCTCAGCTGGCTGTGGCCACCACGTGGCTTAGGCCTGAATGTGCTGATGTTACCTGGGATCTTGTGGTAAAGTGCTGCGGGGGGGGGGGGGGTGGGGGGATGGGGGGGGGTACGCTCACACTAGAGGTGCTCCAGAGTGGGCCCCGAGCTACGTGCCCATAGGTCTGTAGCTGACTGCTCTGTAGGTGGAGCTGCCGGGTGCCCTTGAGAACTGTAACCAGAGCTCTCCCAAACCCACAGTAGCCACTCCATGTAAGGTACCATCCACAGGAGCAGCAGCCAGGCCACACTACACTGCCCTCATGCCACATTACCTCAACCCCCAAACCCACCCACCTCCACAAACCACATATGTAACGTGCCACACCCCTTACAAACTACACACACACCACACACCCCACAAGCCACACATATTTCATACTACCTTTACAAACCACACACACCTTATTCCATCCCCAAAACCCACACATATCTCATAGCATGCCTCACAAGCCTCCTATATTGCTTTCCCAAGACTGCAGTGGCTCTTTCCTTTTCTGGGGCCAGATAGGATAGAGGTGCGCATACACACACACACACACACACACACACACTCAACCCACCCCCTCCCCAGCCACTGCAATAGAGAAACACACTACATATAACATGCACAGCTTCCCACCACACGTGCAAATTCACTGCACCCACATAAGCAAAGTGTACCAGGAGCTGATTTAGCCCTGGCCTGGGCGTGAATCTTAGGATCTGTGACTCGAGACCACCATGATTGCCATCCCTTCAGTGAGTTATCGAGTAGGAAGGGGGCCTGACGGGGGCTCACTCCATGTTTGCCTCCCTCGGGCTGTTTAGTCACCAGCAGCCCTGTTGTTACTGCTCCTCCTCCTACCTCAGCGCTGAGAGTTATTGATCTCATTTTCAGACGGAGAAGATGGATGCAGGGAAGCAGCGATGAGCCAGAGGTGACGCAGCCAGGCCCTGGGCAGCTTCAGCATTCAATAAATCTACTGGCTGACTCACAGGCCAGGAGGGACACTGAAGCAGCCATATTCTTCCTCCTACACTGGTTCGGCGGCAGGGCAGGGGGCCTGACCAAGACCACAGTGGCTCTTCCCTTTTCTGGGGCCAGATAGGATAGAGATGCATGCGCGTGCATGCGCACGCGTGCACGCGCACACACACACACACACACACACACACACACACACACACACACACACACTCTTTCCTGAGTACCTGGCTCCTCTCCTCCCTACCCCAGCTGCTCTGGGAGGACAAGAACAAACTTAGTGTCACCAAAGGGCACCTCTCTGGCCCCTCTGTGTGGCTACACAGGCTACACTTAGATTGTAAGGCCAGAGTAGCCACTTGCATCCAAAGAGTAGCTCAGGGGTCAGGGAGATGGTGCAGTCAGTAAAGTACACACAAGGACCTAAGTTTGATTCCCCAGGCCCCACAAGAAACAAACAACTGGGTGTAGCCAGCCATAGTGGCTCACTCCTTTAATGGAGGCAGAGGCAGGAGGATTTCTGTGAGTTTGGGGCCAGCCTGGTCTACAAAGTGAGTCCAGGACAGCCAAGGCTACACCCTGTCTACAACAACAATAACAACAACAACAACACACACACACGCGCGCAACTATAAGCCTCTATACTGCCCCTTGTCCCTGTCACTGCTTTCAGGGCTCTCCAGAGCTCAGTGGAACGCCTGTCCAAATTCCTTGTGAGGAAGGAAGAGAGAAGAGCCAGCTCTGAAAAGCACGGTCAAGGGGTCACAGTGAGTCTTCCGTGCCATCTCACCCCAACTCCTTGCTCTGGAGCCAAGGTAGTTAGGGTTCTTCTGCCTGTCATGCCCCATGTCATGAGCTACTGGCCATCACAGCTGCTTCTGGGTCTCCCTCACCAGAGCAACAGAGTCGGAATGCCTCAGGGCCAGTCAGAAGAGAACCTTTGCACTTCAGGTTGAGGGGCTACCTGGTGTCTGCCCATTCTCCACAGGGTAGCAGCTGGCTCTGGGCTTTGTCCTCCTCAGGAGATCCCCAGAGAAGGTAGTCCTGTGAGGGAGCCAGGCCCTGTCAACCTCCGTTTTCCTCACAGCTTAAAGGTCTCTGGAAACTACAGGTCTTGTTGTAGTGTAGGGTGAAAAGTGGGAGGGTGGACGGGCACTGGGGTGAAGTAAAGCTCCCTAAGTTGGGGCCTGCTCAGAAGACACAGGGAGCACACTGTACCCAGAGGCAGAGATAGTAGGCAGCTCTGGACCCAGGCCAGGAGCAGGTGGTCATTAGAAGCCAGACTCCTAGCCCATCCTCGAGAGGCCCCGCAGGAGCTCTGGCCCCTTTCCCTCTGCCAGCTGCGCAGCCTGGCATGGAGTCCTACCCAGGAGGGCCTGCTGCGCATGCAGCTGCCCAGGGGACTGGATACATGACTCGTTCTCCCACTTGCTAATCATTGCCCTGTCCTCTGCCTGGCTTCTTGCACAGCCTGCCCGCCCCTGGAGGAAAGCGTGCCCATCTGACACCTTACTCGCCTGTCCCCAGCTCCCCTGGCACATTCATCTGCCCCTTCTGTGCAACCTCCGTGGACAGCTTGTCACCTGATGCTCTTGTTTGCATTGTTCTATCCAGTTCCCTCAGGGATGAGTCCTTCCCAGGATTCCTCTTGAGGGAGACAAGGATGGGCAGGCCAGAGCAGTCTAACCCAAGTTGGCAATGGGAGGTCCTGGGAGTATTAGATAAGCCTGCAGTGGGTACCATGGAGCCAGCCAGGGGGAGGGAAGGGAAAGAGAAAGTGACATGGCTGACTTCTGGTAGATAGGCCTCGGATGCCAGTGCCCAACAAGGGCACTCCACTCCCTCTGGGATTCTGCCAAGTGAGGCAGTTAATCGCCTTGCTCTCTAGCCACTTCTAAGCTTTTCTGAGCCATAACAAGATGGGGAAATTTCTCAACTAAAAGCTAAAGCAGTGAAAAAAGCCAACGCTATGATGTGTGTTCTCTTTTTCCCTTCCTTCCTTCCTTTTTTTCGTTCTTTTTGATTTTTCAAGACAGGGTTTCTCTGTGTAGCCCTGGCTGTCCTGGACTCAATTTATAGATCAGGTTGGCCTTGAACTTAGAGATCTACTTGTTTCTGCCTCTCGGAGTGCTGGGATTACAGGTGTGCATCACTGCGTCCAGCTGTGTGTGTTCTTTCATAAGTATGAACAGAGGCTGTCTTAGGACAAGTAGAGTTTGGTTTCGCATGCCTGCCACTTGAGCAGGCATATGGGACCCTGCCCTTGGGAGGGGCTCCGAATGGTTTAATGCTCCACTGTGGCTGACTTGAAATTCTACAAGGAGCCCCACTTTTAAAATGTTGCTCCAAGTCCTGTACATTACATAGCTGATGTGACTCAGAATACTTAGAGCATTGGTCATTAGCAAACACTATGGACATATCTGCAGTGGTTTTACTAAAAAACAAATTGACCTCTGGATGACAGAGGCATTGGCCATTTCCTTATTTCCAGTGCCTGAGGAAGGCAGAGTGAGCTTCGTAGAACAGTGCTCGGTGAGAATGGGGCCTGACTGATCTTGCATCCACAGAACTCACCATCCCTGAAAACCAGGCACCATCAGAGCTCTGTGGACACATTCAGACATACCCCTTAGTGGCAGACTATGCCATCTGGTATCTATCCCTTCACAGTGTGAGGGCCAGTAGCTGGCCATGGCATGGCCATGAAAACAGAAATATTCCTCAGACTGTCTTGCACCTAGATATGTCCATGTGATGGAGTAGTGGTCAATAGGACGTGTGTGGAAATAACTGCCTCCATCAAGACTTTAACAACCACCTGACAGCCAGGTGTGGTGGTGCACGCCTTTAATCCCAACATTCAGGGAGGCAGAGGCAGGTGGATCTCTGTGAGTTCAGGCCAACCAAACGGCTACACAGAGAAACTCTGTCTTGAAAAAACAAAACGAAACAAAACAGACTATCATTTTAGAAACTCTGCTACGAATAACTTTTTGTGAATAAAATCTAAGAACTACTACCTGTCTTTAAATTTCTCTTTCTTCTTATAAAAATAGAAGTATCAAAAATGATAGACCGGTTTTGGTTAAATATTGTTAATACATTCTCTGTATTTTAAAAAATAATTTATGTTTTTATTTTCTGTGCATTGCTGTTTGCCTGCATGTATGTCTGTGTGAGAGTATCAGATTTTGGAGTTACAGACAGTTGCGAGCTGCCATGTGGGTGCTGGGAATTGAACCCAGGTCCTTAACCTGGGCTCTTAACCACTGAGCCATCTCTCCAGCCCTCATTCTCTATGCTTAATTTTAACTTTATAACAGATTACAGAAAGATGCTTATGAAACAAATATATCATTTTTTTAAGTATGCGTCTTCAAACAATAGACTTCTAAGTATATAAACAACTTTATAATAAAATAGAGTTTCCAAAGACATCCCATAAAAAATTCTAAATCTGTGCATGGTGGCACATACTTTTAATCCCAGCATTTGGGAGACAGAGGCAGGTAGATCTCTGAATTTGAGGCCAGCCTGGTCTACAGAGCAAGTTCCAAGACAGCCAGGCCTACACAGAAAAACTTTCTTGAAAAACAAAACAATTTTTTTTCTTTTGGTTTTTTGAAACAGGGTTTCTCTGTGTAGCCTTGGTTGTCCTGGACTCGCTTTGTAGACCAGGCTGGCCTCGAACTCACAGAGATCTGCCTGCTTCTGCCTCCTGAGTTCTGGGATTATGGCCATGCCCCACCATGCCCAGCTAACAAAAAATAAAATAAAATAAATAAAACAAATTCTTTTTTTTTTTTTTTCCTTTCCAAGATGAGGTTTCTCTGTGTAGCCTTGGCCATCCTGGACTCACTTTGTAGACCAGGCTGGCCTTGAACTCACAGCGATCCGCCTGCCTCTGCCTACAGAGTGCTGGGATTAAAGGCGTGCGCCACCACGCCCGGCAATAAAACAGATTCTTAAAAAAAAAAAAAAAAGTAATATACCAGGGCTGGAGAGATGGCTCAGAGGTTAAGAGCACTGTTCTTCCAAAAGTCCTGAGTTCAATTCCCAGCAACCACATGGTGACTCACAACCACCTATAATGAGATCTGGTGCCCTCTTTTAGAGTGCAGGCACTCATATGGGCAGAATAGTGAACAAATAATAAATCTTTTTTTTTTTTTTTAAGTAATATACTTCTGCTGGGCATGGTGGTGCACACCTTTAATCCCAGCACTCTGTAGGCAGAGGCAGGAGGATCGCTGTGAGTTCAAGACCAGCCTGGTCTACAAAGCGAGTCCAGGACAGCCAAGGCTACACAGAAAAACCCTGTCTCAAAAAACAAACAAATAAACAAACAAGCAAAAAAGTAATATACTTCTGAAAAGCACTTAAAAATGAAGACCCAAACCCCTCCATATTCCTACTTGGGCCAATTAGTTTAAAGTTGTATATTTTCTCCTATTATAGGCATAGTTTTCCACAATTACAGTCACTTCTGTCTCGCACGTCATCATCCTATAGGCTTTTCAAAGTTGTAGAGGCACTAGCAGGTCATTCTGTATGCACTGACATCTCTCAGGGAGACCCAAGCTGACCTGCTGTAACTCTCTGACTCCTCCCTGAATGCTAGGATGGGTTTGAATAGTGACGCCAATGAGGGAAAGAGAGTACCTCAGTCTTCGTTACGGTCTTAGCACGAATCGTATACTGTGGCTAGGACTGGAGGCACAGGTCTAGAATCCCAGGGACTTGAGAGGGTGGAGCAGGAAAATTGTGAGTCTCAGGTCAGGTTGTGTTAATTTAGCAAGGCTCTCAAATTTTAAGAAGGTGTGGCAGGACACAGGAGCTGTGGCTTACTGCTAGGCTGCTGTCTGGCACGTGCACACCCGCATTGGATTCCTGGTACTGCAAAAATAATTCAAAAGTAAGTAACAAAATGAACCCACACAATGAATACTGTTAGATAGAACTATTTTTTTCCCTGCTGATTATATTTTTAGAATAAATTTCCCTGCTATCAATGAATCATTTTTGGCATGGCATATTATAGCAGATTGTATTTTCTAATGATGGCCACACAGATGCTCATGTGCCTATGTGTTTGGTGAATAAAATCTATCTTCAAGGTTAGCCACATGTAATGTGGGACATTCCTCGACCAAGTGCTAGAGGGCTGGGCTCCTCCCCTTCAGGCTTACTGTAGCTTCCTGGGCAGAAACAGCAGAAGAAATGCTGCTGTGTCCCTCACCTCCTTCTCTCAGGGCAGCTGTCTCTGAATTTCAGCCACCATGCTATGAGGAAGACCAGGTGGCACATGGAGGCTGGGTGCGGGCACTGTGCTAACGTTCCTCCTGTTACAGCCCTTATAGCCGGGTGTGGTGGCGCACGCCTTTAATCCCAGCACTGGGGAGGCAGAGGCAGGCGGATCGCTGTGAGTTCGAGGCCAGCCTGGTCTACAAAGTGAGTCCAGGATGGCCAAGGCTACACAGAGAAACCCTGTCTCGAAAAACCAAAAAAAAAAAAAACCTGTTACAGCCCTTGTAACGGTTGTGACCCCAAGTGCACAACCTTTACGTTCCTTCTCTTCCAAGGCCAGATACTGTGGAATAGAAAGGAGCTACCGCTGACACTGGGAGACATGCCAACCAGCCAGTGTTTGGGGTGATTTCTTCCTCAGCTGGATTGACTGGACTGCACGTGCAGGTGCACTTTTGTACTGGCTGCCCAGCCAGCAGCTGCAGAGGAGTGTGGCATACTTTTCAGGGGCAGGTTTTTTACAGATCTTTCTTTACATCTACACTTCACTCCTTGAGTGGTAATCATTTTATTGTTACTCACAGTGCTTTAGCAGGGTCTATAGTTGGCACTCTGTGTGTGTACATTTGTTGAAAAAAATGGAACTAGACTGTGCATTTGTAAGGCTATGACAAGGTCAGGCAGAGGCAGGCAGATCTCTGAGTTTGAGGCTAGCCTGGGCTACAGATTAAGTTCTGGAACAGCCGGGACTACACAGACAAAGCCAGACTTGATTTATTTTTGTTTTTGTTGGTTTTTCAAGACAGGGTTTCTCTGTATTAGCTGTGGCTATCCTAGACTCACTTTGTAGACCAGGCTGGCCTCCAACTCACAGTGATTTGCCTGCCTCTGTCTCCCAAGTGCTGGGACTAAAGGCGTGCGCCACCACACCTGGCCAAACCCAGACTTGAAAAAACAAAATGAACTGGGTACTTTAATCCTAGTACTTGGAAGGCAGAGGTAGGCGGATCACTGTGAGTTCAAAGACAGCCGGTCTACAAAATGAGTCTAGGGCAGTCAGGAAATCCTGCCTCTAAAAATTAAACCAAAACTCAAACAGAGATTTTGACCAGGCCACACTGGGCTTAGTTTCTTCATCAAAGAGGCCATCTCAGAAAGCTGTGCTCTGACGTCTTCATATGCACTTTGGTGTGAGCACACACACATATCACACAGATATGTCACTTTTAAAATGCCAGTGAGAGGCCAGATGTGGTGGCACAGAGGCAGGTGGATCGCTGAGTTTGGGGCCGGCCTGGTCTACAGAGTGAGTCCAGGATAGCCAAGGCTATACAGAGAAACCCTGTCTTGAAGAACCAACCAACCAACCAACCAACCAAGCCAGTGAAGGGTGTCTCTTTCATGACTCTCCTAGGTCAGACTCTAGTTTAGCTAGGCATCCTTAGGGGAAACTCATTCAGGGCACATGGCCATGACACACTGGGACCAGAGAAGAGCGCTCCCCAGCCTCTTTGCATCTACCCTGATCTGGCACTGACTGAGATGCTGTGTGAGATGGCGTGGCTATGGCAGATATAGCTCCAGATGGTGTGTTCTTCACAGCCATCTGCAGACCTTCTCCTACCGAATCCATTTTCATAGCAGCCACTGATAGGGTAGGGGTGGGGGATAGGAGTGCAGAGTGGAGCCCTCCAGCCTTTCCTTCTACAGACCTGGACTTAGCCAACTGCCAGCTCCTTGTTTTCCTCTGCCACCCTGCCCACTGTGGAGTCAGCCCTCTGTGGTCTTCAGCACAGAAGATGTATTCACTGCAAATTCCAGCACAGGAAACTCAGTGAACTCTGCTTATGTAGTCCAGTTATTAACTCGGCAAATATTTATTGCGCACCGCACACACGTTTGCTTTTCAGACCTCGAGAACCGCAGCGTCTATGGGAGGCCTGCTTTCTCCCATTTGCTCAGGCAGTGCCTGCCAGGAGGGTCCTGAAAACAGGCACCTGCAGACGCTTACATTGACAATTTTTAAAAATTACACTTACTCATGTGTATATGTGGGGACACACGCTATGGTGCACACGCGGAAGCCAGAGGACAATTTGTGTGAGTTAGTTCTTTCCTTCTGCCTCGTTGACCTGGACTTTGTCGGGCTTGGTGGCAGGCACCTTTACCAGTGAGCCATCTCACCATCCCCTTACTGATTTTAAAACGTACTGGCAGTGAGTCAGTCAGTGAGTGAGTGGTGAGGGAAACAGATGTGACGAAGTCTGTAACACTGTCCTCAGACACAGCAAGCAGTTCAAGAAAACGAGAGTTGCTCTGGCTACACAAACATATGGTGTTAGTGTCCATTGAACTATCACATTAGGATGTGGTTTCTCCTCCAAATTTGATCCAAGCCACTCAACACAGATGGATCCAACCACTACTTTACAGTCCTTCACTCCAGGGATTTCTAAAACAGCATCAAAAAAAAAAAAAAAAAAAAAAAAAAAAAAAAAAAAAAGTTCATCAAAGAACTGGTGCAGAACAGCACCCTGAACACAGGATGGTCCGCTCATGATGGAAACCTTGCAAGCACTTCTCCAGCCACCAGGTGTGCAAGACTTCTGCAGGTCTCTCCCTTGCTAGCAGGGCATGTCCAGCCTCGGGGTGGTCTGGCTAATACCCCTCCTCTAAGACACACGGGGGGCCTTTCTTTGCAGCTAGAGTGCAGTAAACTGGTGCCTATACTTGAGCCAAAACCATCAGAACTGTTCTGGAGCTATTCATTTGAGTCACGCCTGGTTGCTGTCCCCACCAGAGCAGGCTGGCCCCTTTGAGCTTTCCCCTGTGGGACACAGCTTGTGATTTTTCCCTTGTAGTTTAGAAGTGAATTGGTGTGTGTGTGTGTGTGTGTGTGTGTGTGTAGGAACAGCCAAGGTTGGGTGTGGAAGGGACATAGAGGGCAGATGTGGCTGGGCTGTGCAGTTGAGGTGGATTGTGAATTGCTGAGGCCACTGAAGACATGCATCCAGTGATCCCAAAACAAGAATTTCCAATGCCAAGAGAGCTGGTGCTGACTGGATTCTGGCACTCTGACAGACTCTACAGTCTATTTCTTTACTAAAAGCATTGTCAGCATCTTCACTTTTAGCCCTTCCTGTCTGTCACCTTACAATCAGGTATCCCACGTGAAGCCAGGTACAGTGATATAGGTCTGTGATCCTAGCCCCATTGAGGCGGGAACATTTCAGGAGTTCATAGGAGTTATAGAACTACATAATGCTTAAAACGAAACAAAAACCAACCAACCAACAAACCCCCAAAACTAAACAGCATTGCTTTGCCTGTACAGTATCAGTCCATTCTGGCAAGCAGCTCTTTGAAACCAGACTGATTTTAGAATATTCACTTTGGGGGCTGGAGAGGTGGCTCAGTAGTTAGAGGCACTGACTGCTCTTCCAAAGGACCTGGGTTCAAATCCCAGTACCCATATGACAGCTCCCAACTTTCTGTAACTCCAACATCTGATTCTCACATGAATATACATGCAGGCAGAACACCAATGCACATAAAATAAAGGTAGGTAAATAAATAAATATTCACTTTGTTTTGGGGGTAGGACTTAACATTTATTGAGGCTGGGTCTTTCAATACAGCCCTGGTTGTTCTGGAATTTGCTATGTGGAACAGGCTGGGTGCAAGCTGCCTCCCTAGCGCTGGGATTAAAGGCATCTGGCACCCTGTTGGCTTAACTTCTATCTTTAAACTTCCTCCACGGCAATGCATGGGCTTATTGTCACATGGGCTGCTAGGAAGTATCTCTGGGGTCAGTGCTGTCCTTGTTGGTGCACTTGGGCCATGCCCATCTTGCCTGGGCCTCCTCTTCCTGACTCCATGGAACCCATCACAAGCCTCCAGTCACATAGGGTGGAAAGAAATACAATTACCACTTTCCCCCTCATCCCCCCCATCCCCGCCGCCTCTCAAACCTCTGCTCTTTTTCTGAAAACCATAGGATGCCCATTTTGTTGCTTCCCCCAGACCCTGACCTCAGTCAAACAAGGCCTCCTGGCTTCTGCCACCCAGCTAAAGTTCATGCATGGTGCTAGGAGGTTTACTGTACTGCAAAGGACTTTCAGAGGATGCTTGGATCTTCCCAGAGAAGGCACGCAGGTGCCAAATGGACTGGTTATCACTTTGTACTGGCATACTATTTATCATAGTAGCTTTATATTTGGCCACATTTAGGTATAATTAATTGGAGGAGCAGAGTTCATGGGAACCAGCACGACAAGTAAATGTCTTGAGTACGTTTCTAGAACTGAGATTCCCGAATTCACAGACAGTTGGTCATCTATATACCCACAATTGGTTTCTCAACTAGCCTCCCTTCAGAATGAAGAATAAAGGATTTCCTGGCTTCTAAAATCAATAGGTTCCGCCCCCCCCCCCCCCCCCCCCCCCCCCCCGCCCGAAACAGGGTTTCTCTGTGTAGCCTTGGCTGTCCTCGAATTCACAGTGATCTGCCTGCCTCTGCCTCCAGAGTCCTGGGATTAAAGGCCTGTGCTACCACTGTGAGGCTAATAGGGTTTTTGTTTTTGTTTTGTTTTTAAAGACAAGGTAGAGGGAGCCAGGCTGTGGTGGTGCACACCTTTAATCTCAGCACCTGGGAGAAAGAGGCAGGCAGATCTCTGTGATTTGAGGCCAGCCTGGTCTATAGAGCGAGTTTAGGAGAAATCCTGTCTTGAAAACCAAAAGAAAAAAAAAAAAAGAGGTTCATGGAAAGATTAATTGGTCTTCCAGCAAACCTTATTTCTCAATTTATTAAGCAGATCTTTAGAATTTGCCTCTAATTTTAAGAAGACAAACATGGTGTCCAGTGGCCAGAGAAAAAGGACGAGCCCTGAGCCCGAGGAAGAGCAGAAACAGGGGATCTTTGATGTCTGATGCTGGTGGAACTGCAACCATAGGCATCAAGGAGCTAAAGCTGGCAGTGAGGTCCCTGGGCTCGAGCCCGGGAGACAAGACACCAAGAAAACGATATGTGAAATTGATGAAGAAGGGACAGCAAAAATGAACTTTAGTGACTTTCTGACAGTGATGACTCAAAATGTCCGAGAAAGACACCCCAAAAGAAATCCTGGAGCCAGGCGTGGTAGCTCACACCTTTAATCCCAGCACTCGGGAGGCAGAGGCAGGCAGAGCACTGTGAGTTCAAGGCCAGCTTGATCTACAGAGTGAGTCCAGGACAAGGCTACACAGAGAAACTCTTGTCTCGAAAAACAAAACAAAACAAAACAAAATCCTGAAAGCTTTCAAGCTCTTTGATGATAAAGAAACTGGGAAAGCCAGGCGTGGTGGCGCACGCCTTTAATCCTAGCACTTGGGAGGCAGAGGCAGGCAGATCGCTTTGAGTTCGAGGCCAGCCTGGTCTACAAAGTGAGTCCAGGACAGCCAAGGCTACACAGAGAAACCCTGTCTCGAAAAACCAAAAACTGGGAAAATATTATTAAAAAATCTGAAGCGCGTGGCCCAGAAATTAGGAGAGAACTTGACTGATGATGAGCTACAGGAAGTGACAAGCTGGTGGAGATGGAGGCCGATGAGCAAGTCCTGCCTAGCACGAAGACAACCAGCCTCTGTTAAGATCAGTGGTTTTTTTTCCTTCCTTTTTTAAAAAAAAGATTTATTTTTTAATACAGTATTCTGCCCTCATGCATGCCTATACACCAGAAGAGGGCACGAGATCCCATTATAGATGGTTGTGAGCCACCATGAGGTTGCTGGGACTTGAACTCAAGACCTTTGGAAGAACAGTGCTCTTAACTTCTGAGCCATCTTTCTAGACCCCAAGATCAGGGTTTCTTTTTCTACTGCAGGCACATGTGACTAGATTTAGTGCCTGCCATTTTGTGAAGTACAGCTTTTGATAGACCCCCTCTCCTCCTCTGGGGTAACTTTAGCTGTGATCTTGAACCTGTTGACTTTTGGAAGTGTCCTTTGACATCGAGTTCTTTGTACATTTACTTGCTGACTAACTCAATAGGGCAGAGCAAGAGCTCAGAGTGGGGAAAGGGTCTGAAGTGTGACTGCACACACTCTGTGTCCCATTACTTCACACTGCTCATGAGTTCCCACACAAACACACAATGGCTTCTTAGATGTCCATGTATGCATGTCACCACAAGCAGTGGCTGCTCTGAAATGGCTCTGGTTTTTGTTACACTTGAGTACACTTTACTTTTCTAAAACTCAATGAATGCTTGCTGTGGCATTTTTATTTTTTATTTTTTGGTTTCTCTGTGTAGCCCTGGCTGTTCTGGACTCACTTTGTAGACCAGGCTGGCCTGATCCGCCTGCCTCTGCCTCCTGAGTTCTGGGATGTGCCACTACGCCTGGTGAAACCTTTCTTAATTAAAACAGAAAGAAAAAAAAATAGAAAGAGATAAAGAAAAATAAAGAAAGAAATGCAATTACTGTTATTACTGAGATGCAGTTCAGGCCTGATATGTAACCATCCTACAGACCTGGTGGGAAGCTACTCAGTGACCCGTGGCAATGTCACTGGGCCTGATCCTAGGTGGTCAGACAAGAAGACATCCTGTCCAGAAGCCTTCCTTCCAAAGAGCCTGCTAATATTCAAAGCCTTTGACACAGTCCAGAGTAGGCCAGCCAGCCTCTGCTCGGTCTTCACTGCTCTGTCTTCTCTGGGACAAAGTGGCACTGTGGCTACACCCTAGGTTGCTGAGGAAGGCCTACAGAGCACATGGAATCAGCCCTGGGATATTACTAAACAGCTTATTTTCCCACCAGTACTATGTGACACTTCTGCACTAGGAAATCCAGTGTGCCTGATTGGCCCGCCTTTCCTGGAGGGCATCTCAATCCTGAGCAGGTGTCTGTAAACAGCAGTATCCCTGGCCCAAACTAGTCACCCTCAATCCTTATGTGAAGAAGAGCTGCACAGCCATTTCCAAGTCTGATGGTAGGAAGGCTGATTGCCAAAGGACACGGATCTCATTTTCTAGAGAAAAATACTGGCTCGCTGGCATGGTTAGAACCAGGCAGCAGGTTTAATCAGTGTGTTTCACGGAGGAAGGACCGTGTAACTGGAACATTCCCAGAGAGTACAGTGGATGAGCAGAGACGTAGCAGGGAGCAGGCTGCACTGGCTAGAACCAAAAATTTGGGTGCAGAAGGCCCAGCTGGGGCCAGATTGTGGAGGGCTTTAAATGTCAGGCTAAGGAATTTATCAAGGGAATGAATCGACCAAACAGGTGTTTCTGGAAGATAAATTGGAAGAGAATGTGCAGGATGGATTGGAAAGTCTGGGAGCATGGCAACAATTACAAGGCTCTGAGATTAATTAGGCCGTTACAGCAGCCCTGTGTGAGGTGATAAGGGCGTAACAGAGAGGAGTGGTGGCTGAAACGGAAAGGGACAGCTGCAGGAGACACTGCTAAAAAAGGACTGGACTGGGGACACAGGGAGCTCAAGGAATCAAAGTCACCAGCGTTGTAAGCATGGGCGAGGAAGGGCTGTTAAAAGACCTCGGTGGTTTAGGAGATGTGGATGGCGCTGCAGACGCAGAGTCTCCAGACACCTGGCTGCAGAGGGCTGGCGGGCTCCCAGGTGCGTAACTACAGCTCAGCAGAGATGGAATACAGACTGGATTTGGAAATCAGGCTCAGAAGTGATAAGTGCATCTGTGGGAAGAACGTGCTCCCTAAGGAGACTGCAGTGAAGAAAAGGACCGAAGGCTGCCTGGCCTCTGGAGAAGAGATTTTCTACCTCAGAACCAAGTTGAGAAAAGGCCACTGTGCATTTATCTCCTTGCCATTCAGATAGCAGCTTGAAGAATATATTAGTTTGAGAAAACCAAGTGACACAGCCCTTTTGTCCCACTGGAAACTAGACTATAAATGCCTTCAGTATGCTCTAAAACAAACTTGGTTTAAGTAAGGGCTGATATCGATAAAGATAAATGTCACAGCGAACATAATCCAGATTCATGGGCCTGAGTTGAGCAATGAAAAGGAACACGTGACACATATCCTAGGGGTACCAGTAGATATTGACTCACTTTAATACAAGAAACTGCTGTATTGGAGGCTGGGGTGTAGCTCGGTGGTACGACGTCAGATACACCCTGGGTTCAATTCCTAGAAATGAAATAAAAAAACCAAAACAGAACAAAAATTGAGGCTATGTCTGTAGCATACCCTCTGTAGAATAAATTCAAATGATTTCACCAATGCAGATTATTATTATTATTATTATATTATTGTTTTACCTTTACACAAAGTTATCACTATGTTCATACTTTTTTTTTTTTTATTTTTTAATTATATTATATTATATTTTATTTTTTGAGACAGGGTTTTTCTGTGTAGTCTTGGCTGTCCTGGACTCACTTTCTAGACCAGGCCGGCCTTGAACTCACAGAGATCCCCCTGCCTCTGCCTCCCAAGTGCTGGGATTACAGGCCTGTGCCATCATGCCTGGCTTACTTTGGTCTTTTTTTAATAATTTATTTTTATTTTATGTGCATTGGTGTTTTGCTTGAATGTATGTCTATAAGAGGATGTCAGATCTTGGAGTTACAGACAGTTGTGAGCTGCCATGTGAGTGCTGGGAATTGAACCCGGGTCCTTTGGAAGAACAGTCAGTGCTCTTAGCTTATGAGACACCTCTCCAGCCCCCTTTGGTTTTGAACTAATTAATGATCCTCCCACCCCAGCCTCATGAGGGGCTGAGGTTCCTGGCATATCCCACCAACTCTGTTTAAATAAAAGGTAGTATTAAGTACAGCTCGCTTAAACACTTGTATGGAAGTTGCTATAGGAACTCTATAGAAACCCAGACTAAGTATGTAGACAAACAACTTTTCTTTTTAAATATATTTACTATATTGTATTTTTTATGGTTACAAATAAAAGACAAGGCTGGTGGTGTCTTGGGCACTGTTCAGATTCTCTAGTGCTTTTAGTATGGTTTATGCAGTTGTATACCTTAACAGCACAGCAACTGGTTCCAAGGCACCTTTAATATCTCTCAAAATCAGATTTAAATGTTAACGTATCCTTATGTTTAAGGGATATTTTCCTTTAAGGGTAACAAGTTAACACGTATCAAGAGCAGCTAAGCTAAGTGATAGTGCCCTCCTTTTGGACATGAGCTTTTAAAATCAGGGTCAACTTTATCAAGAAAAATATCAAACCATACAAAATGGGATGCACAGACCACCTGTTTACTTACAGGCAACGGAAGCAATCTTTAACGACACGTCCATTAAAAATGTACCACTAAGCTGGCGTGGTGGTGCAAACCTTTAATCTCAGAACTCTGGCAGGCAGATTTCTTTGAGTTTGAGGCCAGCCTGGTCTACAAAGCGAGCCCAGAACAGCCAGGCCTACACAAAGAGACTCTGTCTTAGAAACACCCCCACCAAAAAACTGTGACTACTAATTACTTCATATACATAGAGGAAGAAAAGCTGGAGAGCCAATACTCTCTCTATACACTACCTAAGCAGTAGAGATAGGATGGTGGATCATTGGGAACGGCTGAATGCTTGCTGATGATATACAGGCCCCAGAGCACATGGCAGCGCCAACACACACACACACACACACACACACACACACACACACACACACACACACACACACACACACACACACACACACACACACACACCTGTGCTAATGAAAGCAGTGAACAGTTTTCTTAATGTCCTTAGACATTTAACTAAAACCCAAAAGTTTAATTTTATCAGCTAAATTTAATGCAAGCATTGACCTTTCAAGATGCCAATATTATCAAATCTCTTTTAATATTAAAAAAACCAATAGGGGGCTGGGGAGATGGCTCAGCAGGATTAATTACTACATCACTTAGAAACTAATTTCCTTTCAGCTTTAGGCTGACTTGTAGAACACTGGGGAAATATAGAGATACAACAAAGAAAACTAGCAAGGTTCATTTTGAGCACTTACACTGCTACCAACACTGAGCAACAGTTTTCTGGGAGTAAAGACTGAGGTGTTGGCTCTCACTGGGACTACAATGGAGCGGCACCCTTGCAGGGGACTGCACGACTTCACACTCCAGGACTGCAGGTTTGGAGTCATCCAATGTAACTACTGTTTTGAGGAGTACAAGATGCAGGCTTTGTTAGAGTCCTAAGAAGCTTCCCAACAGCTCGGTTCCTGTTAAATGGAACAAGCCTGCAGAACATGCAGAACAGGCATCTTATTTCAGGAGAGGCGCTTCGGAGGAGATGCTTAGCTTCAACTTCTTCCAGGCTGATTATATCCGAAGTCCCAATGTGTGGAATTCAGTGAAGGACTACTCTCCAAAAATCCATAAAATATTCACACCAGATAGGCCAAGATTAACTCTCCTACAAAGAAAGAAAAACGGTTTGAGTAGAATTGCTTCCCCAAGCATCTATGGTCTGATTCTAATAAAACCAACAATAGGAGAGACACGTGTCCAACTGGTGACAGCTGAGGTGACTCAGCAGCACAGCCTGTCATACAGCTCAATGGGAGGCAAGTAACGGTGTCTACTTTAGTAACTGCTTAAAACCTATGTTTAGAATAAACAGGTTTATGGGGTGCTAAAGATTAATTTTTCAGTAGACTTGAAGAGCTACATCAAGGAGAGAGAGATAGCAAAAATATTTAGTAATATTACAGTGCCAACCAATTTTTAAAATAGAGAATATAGCAATGTCAGGCCTCGGCTTGAATTAGAAATTTACTGATTATTAGGGATTTCTTGATGTCTTAATTACTTCCCTATTGCTATGGTAAGATAACATAACTAATGCTGGGCGTAGTAGCATACGCCTTTAATCCCAGCATTCCAGAGGCAGATCCACAGGTGCATCTCTGTGAGGCCAGCCTGGTCTCTAGAGTGAGTTCCAGGACAACCAGCTGTTACACAGAGAAACCCTGTCTCAAAATAATAATAACTGAAAAAGATACCCTGACTAGGGCAACTTATAAAAGAAAGCACTTCAGAGAGCTAAGAGTCCATAAGCACGTAGGGAGCATGGCGGCAAGCAGGTAGCCTTGGCCCTCAGCTGCACACCACCTCCAGTAGGTCACATCCAAACCTCTCTAAAAAGTTTCACCAGCTGGCAACCGAGTATTCAAACACATGAGCTATAGGGGCCATTCTGTAAGTCTGTGCATTAGTCATACATCCTAAACCATGCCACGCTTAAACTATGACACAAAGACAAATATATTCCAGAATAATGTGACTGTATTGAATAAGGGGACGAGAAGGGGCTGCAGAGCCACAGCACCACGTCAGACACCTGCAATGCCAAGGCGGATGCGCTAGAGGGCTGTGAGGTGTGGCTCCAAAAGCCATCAACTGTTAGCTCCAGGCTTTTAAAAAGTCATTCATACCCTAAGTTATAGGATGATAAGTTTTTGTTTGTTTTGTCTGGTCTACAGAGTGAGTTCCAAACAGCCAGAGTCAGACAGAGAAACCTTCTCAAAAAAACCTAAAAAACAAAACAAACCCCCAAACCAGAAAACAAACCAAAACAACAGCAAACCACAAAAAACATCCCAGCCTTTTAGAAACACTAAGAACTAGAAATCAAATATTTATTTATTTATTTTATTTTTTTGTTTTTCGAGACAGGGTTTCTCTGTGTATCCCTGGCTGTCCTGGACTCACTTTGTAAACCAGGCTGGCCTCAAATTCACAGTGATCTGCCTGACTCTGCCTCCTGAGTGCTGGGATTAAAGGTGTGTGTCACCATGCCCGGTTTAAATATTTTTTTTAATGTAAAATTTCTGTGTTTGAGTGTTGTGCCTGCATATCATGTGTACTATCTGCATGCCTAATCCCCTGGAACTGGAGTTAGACACTTGTAAACCACCATGGGGGTGCTAGGTATTGAGCCAGGGACTTCTGAAAAGGCAACCAGAGCCATAAGCCACAAAAAATACCCCAGCCTTTTAGAAACACTAAGTAAAGGATTACAAATCAAATATTTATTTATTTATTTATTTTGGTTTTGTTTTTTTCAAGACAGGGTTTCTCTGTGTAGCCCTGGCTGTCCTGGACTCACTTTGTAGACCAGGCTGGCCTCGAACTCACAGAGATCCACCTGCCTCTGCCTTCCAAGAGCTGATGATTGCGTTTCCTTTCTATATATGCATACATGCACTTATAATGAAACTTTACTGGAAATCTTTTTTTAAAATGTACGTACACACACACACACAATTACTGACAAATGCTTAAAACACACTACAAAATTAAAAGTCAGCTCAAAGAGCAGTAAGTTTGGATGTAACTCATTTCTAAACAACATGAAAGATACAAACTCATTCCTCAAAGCAGTCTGGATATTGAAAACCTGACACTGGACACCTTGTTGGAGGTGGATGGAGTGGCTGAGCAGAAAGGTATTTTCATTTGCTGGTGTGCACTGTTATGCCATTTAAATATTAATACTTCTATATTGAGCATGTATTATTTTTGCAATTGAAAAATAAATGCTAAAAAAAGCAGCAAGGAATAAATGTTTCTGTTTATGACTGTGTTCACATCTGCTTTAGTCTTTTACACATAATAAATAAATTTAGAAAAAGAGCTTTGCTTTCACTCAGACAATGTTTTCCACAGGATATACAGAACGATGCCACACACGCGCGTGTACACACACACATACACACTTCATATTTCCAGGAGACACCCAAAACAGTATTTGGTGTGTAAGCAGTCACAACGCATATAAGCAGGTCACTTTACTTCTTTTGGTGAACTCTAATCCTTATCTTGCCCGTCAGTGTCTCCTTCAGACAAGCCACGCTCTAAGCATTTAACGGCACACGTGCGGGGCTGCCTGGGCAGCACGTTCTGGGACATGTCTAATCTCCAAATTATGAACGGCACGTCTAAACCCTCTTTCACAGAGCACGCCGGTGGAGTGCAGCCGGCCACAGGCGGCCTCCGCACCGCGCACTTCCCTCGACATGCCAGTAGCTGTAGTTCCTGGCTGTGACAGCTGGACCCCAGCAGCTAAGTTTTCAGACCCCCAAATCATACATTACCAGATTTTCTCAGCCTCGGGAATGGTCCACTTATTTCAAACAGTATTTGAAACACTGAAGCACTGAATCATCAACATGACAATACAGCAATTTTGCATTTGTAAACACTGTGAGCCTCATTACTGAATTCATAAACAACTTCAACAGACTATTTTTCATCCCAATTAGCAATATTTTGGAAAGGGTACAGACTAGGCCCTTTGGAAGCACAATGACTTTGTGAAAGGCTTTGTGTCTAAAATGGAATGGCTTGGAAAGCACTCCAAGTTTTCCTTTCTATTTTCAAGTGGCAGGAGTCTGATTTTCATCCTGTTTCAGGGTGTTCCTCCAGGGAACATAACTGTAAAGCCAGCCTGATGTCATTCAGCTGCCTTTACCAACAGGGAAATGGTGGTTCTCAATCACTGACGCACTCGAAACCGATCTAGAATTCTGTCCACAACTCTTTTGGAATATGTGCTGCTTTCTGCAGAATTGTAACACAGGAAGAAAAAGTATAATGGAATTAAGTACTTAACTTTAAAGTCATAAATGCTTACCCAAGCATTCCTGACTCTTTGGTCTTTATGATGTAGAGGAACATCAACAGTGTATGGAACATATTATTTCTTCCCTAGAATTAAGAAAAAACAGAAAACCAGTAAGAGTTAAACTAAAAAGATTCAGTCATGTAGGCAAATTCAGATCTTACCAGTTTGCACCCCACCGGTTTAGAGTTTTACATAACTCAAAGTTTTACTCATTCAATATACAATGCCTACACTTTGCTAACAAGTGGAGTACTGTGCCAAGACAGAGAGGATCCTGGATCGTGGAGCTGATTATAGAGCAGACACAGAGAGGCCTCTAACCTGACTGGAGAGGCAGGCCTTAAGTGCAACGCCTAAATGCAAGAATGACAAACAGATTTGAAATATGAACAGAAAGCTGACAGGCTGGGGTGGGGTCTCACGTGTTCAGAACCAACCAGTGAAGCTTGGAAGAAAAGTTTTTCTGACGATGATGGGAAGATGTCCTGTGGCCCAGGAGAGCACAGAAACAAGAGTGTTAGGACTCACATAGCTTTTAGTTATCTTCAAAACAAGCTGAGCGGTTACAGCACACGCCTTTAATCTCAGCACTTGGGAGGCAGAGGCAGGCGGATCTCTAAGGGCTCTCTCAGTTAGAGGCCAGCCTGGTCTACGGAGTGCGTTCCAGGATAGCCAAGGCTACACAGAGAAACCTTGTACAAACAAATAAAAACCCCCAAACCTAAAAACAAAACAAAACCAAACCACCACAGTGTGCCTTTAGCATATAAAGAACATGTTAAATGACTTTATTTGTAAGCGACAACTGGGCAACATTTGCCAGCTCTGAAATTCAACTATGACATGCAAGCAATGGCTGTAAAATCCCTCTATTGATTTTTCTTTTTTTTTTACTTCAGGTGTATGAATTTTTACAAGATAGTATTTTTCTTCATACAAAAACAAAGACTTGGCATGGGTAGCCCCAGGAACCTCAATGGCTCAAAAGAAGAGAGAGTCCCCTCTCTGCTGGGGAGACAGGGAACTCAGAGTATAATTATAGCCAGTAGCTGTGTATAGAGGAGCCTGCCTATAATCCTAGCATTCGGGACACTGAGGCAGGACTGAACACCTGAGACCGGCTGGGCTACTTGATAAGACCCTGTGCTGTCATGCTGTGTCTACCTCTGCAAACCAGAAACCAACAAAAAGAACCTGCAGTCAATGTGAAATTCTCAGTAAAGATGGTAAGAAAACAAAACAAAACTGCAAAGATCACCTGTAAAGCTTCTTTGCAACAATAAAATGCCTGCACGGACATTGGACTGGCAGGGTAACTTTTTAGCCACCCACGCCCAGCTGACTTCAATCTTAAAAACAAAAACAAAAATCTGGGAGTAGTGGTGCACATCTTTGGTCCTACCACTCACAAGGCAGAAGCAGGAGGACCTTTTGAAGTTGGGCCAGCCTGGTCTACAGCTGTTCTGATTGTTCCAGGACAACCACAGCTAGACAGTGACACCATGTCTCAAACAAAACAGAAACCACAACAGAACAAAACAGAAAGCTCCAAATGAAGCTTTCCAGAAGACAACCTGAGGAACCATTAGTTGTGGCAGTGTCACGATGAATGCTTTCCTTTCCTTTCCCAAACTAAATACCACTGCGTTCATAATACAAAGAACACAAACCCTCAGAGTTAAAACATACTAGTCTACAACTGTGATCCCAGGCATGTGTGTTGTCTCACATGAGTAATCACAGCACTTGAGAAGCCGGTGCAGGAGAATTACAGCAAACTTTAGGCCAGGCCTGGTTACTAAGTGAGACCCAGCTTTGAAAAAAAATGAACAGACTCTTTTTTTTTTTTTTGAGACGAGGTTTCTCTGCATAGCCTTGGCTGTCCTGGATTCTCTTTGTAGACCAAGCTGGCCTCGAACTCACAGAGATCTGCCTGCCTCTGCCTCCTGAGTGCTGTGATTACAGGTGTGCACTACCATGCCCAGCTAACATGGCATCCTGACATTGGCTAGTAGCAAGTCCTTTGGGGCTAGGGATATAGCTCAGTGGCAGAGCACCTGCTCAGCATGCATGAGGTCCTGAGTTAAACCCTGAGAACCGAAAAGAAAGAAATACCTTTGGAAGATTGTAGACATGTCGCTGGTAGATTAGCTCATAATGTGGAGGGTTGATAGCACTTTGATAAATACAAAACACATTTTCATTCGTAATATCTGTAAAGAAAATATGACATGCTAAAAAACTAATTCATAAATTTCAGGTGACAATTCAACATGCCCTTTTAGGCGTTAGTACCTGGTTTATTGGGCGTTTGAACAAAGTGCTGAGAGGTGAATGTCTTCCCATCTGGGTACTTAGGGTGTGGAGGCAGCCTGGAGTCCAGGTAGGTGCATAGCACGTGCACGATGATCTGCAGACGACAAACAACCGTGCAAAGTCAGCCGAGCAGCCTGGCTCTTTGGAAAGATGTGTACTTATAAAAATTATTTTGTATAAAGATAAAAAAATTACTTAAAACACAAAAGAATTTGGTATGTTGATGAAGTAAGCTTCTATTTCAAACAATTCAGTCCAGAGCTAGTGTGTGCCCAGTGCATAAAGCACCTGCCCAGCACTGGGGAGGCAGAGGCAGGAGGGTCTTTGTGAGTTCGAGGCCAGCCTGGTCTACAAAGTGAGTTCCAGGACAGCCTAGGCTATGTGGAGAAACCTGTGTTGGAAAAAAAAAAAGATTCATTCAAAATTGAAAAGTATATTTGCCATCCTATCAACTTGATCTTTTCTTTTTAAAGAAGAAGTTGGTTGGGAGGCAGAGGCAGGCAGATCACTGTGAGTTTGAGATCAGCCTGGTCTCCAAAGAGAATACAGGACAGCCAAGTATTCACAGAGAAACCCTGACTTAGAAAACCAAAACAAACAAATAAAAAATAAAATAAAATAAAAATAGAATAAATAAAGAGAAATTGGAAGAGGCCGGGCATCTAAAAAAAAAAAAGGGGGGGGGGCACTAGGTCATGGTTGTGAGCCACCACATGGTCGCTAGGAATTGAACTCAGAACCGTTAGAACAGCCAGTATTTAACCTCTGAGCAATTTCTCCAACCCGTCAAGCTGACTTCTTTGCTTTTTAATATGGAATGCTTTACAAATTTGCATGTCGTCCTCTCACATCACTAGTCTTCTCTGTATTGTTCCAATTTTAGTATATGTGCTGCTGGAGTGAGCACTCAACTTGACCTCCTAAAGCAAAATTTTCCTTTTTTTTTTTTTTGGTTTTTCGAGACAGGGTCTCTCTATGTAGCTTTGGCTGTCCTGGACTCACTCTGTAGACCAGGCTGGCCTTGAACTCATATTGATCTGCCTGCCTCTGCCTTCCAAGTGCTAGGATTAAAGGCGTGCGCCACCATGGCCGGCTCATTTTTGCAGACATTCCTCCCCACCCTTGTGTGTATGTGTGTGTCTGTACCCGTAGTCTCTCATACTGGCAGACGTTTCGTCACAGGTCTGTACACTCGGCCCTTCTTTATTCTGACATAAGGTCTCAATAAGTTCTTCAGGCTGGCCTTCATCTCACTCTGTAGCACTTCAGGTAACCCCTGAATTGCAATCCTCTGCCTCAGCTTTTTGAGTAGTTGGGATCATAGGCCTACCTGGCTCCTTATTTTCTGTTAAACAGAAAATTTGCATCCATACAGTTGCCAACAAAGCTAAGAAAAACTGCATACACTCAATTCTCAATTTGAATAACAACATTAAAAATTAATTTTCACATAAACAGTTAACACAAAAACTGCCCCCAAAAATTTCAGAGCCAGGCACGGTGGTGCACGCCTGTTATCTCAGCACTCAGGGAGGCAGAGGCAGGTGGATCACTGTAAGATCAAGGCCAGCCTGGTCTACAAAGCAAGTCCAGGACAGCTAAGGCTACAAAGAGAAATCCTGTCTCGAAAAACCAAACCAAAAACAGCGTCGCAATTTTCAAAAACACAAACCCTAATGCTGTTTGATTTGCTAAATTATGATAATAGCAATCTTTCCTAAAGTAATAGCCCCACATAAGAAAGAACATGTCACTAGGCAAGGTGGCATACGTCTATAATCCCAGCACTTGGGAAGTAGAGGCAGGCGGATCCCTGTGAGTTCGAGGCCAGTATAGTCTACAAAAGGGAGTCCAGGACAGCCAAGGCTATGCAGAGAAACCCTGTCTAGAAAGACCAAAAAACAAATATATAAACAAATGTGTCATAGGCGGATCTCTGTGAGTTCAGGGAAAGTAAGTCCCTGACAGCCAAAGCCTCAGAGAAACCTGGGGGTGGGGTGGAACACCACAAACCCCAGAAAGCCTTAAGGCCTTACAGCAGAGTCGGTGGGCAGGTCTGTATCCCACTTGCGTCCTTTGAAGTCCCCTCCTCTGCTCCATCGGAATGAACTCATGCAGCCCCCCTGAGAAAGTTCTGTGTGACAAAAGTAAAAATTAAAACACTGAAGACAAAGAATAAATAAACAAAGCAAGAAAGAAACGTAAGATACAAAAGTTAACCACCATGGTAAAGAATCAGGTAAGGATTAAGACTGTGCCCTGGATCCTTTAATCACTGCACAGTCAGTCTTATATGAGCTGCTGACTTTTTTTTTTTCCGAGACAGGGTCTCTCTGTGTAGCCTTGGCTGTCCTGAACTTACTTTGTAGACCAGGCTGGCCTCAAACTCACAGAGATCTGCCTGCCTCTGCCTCCTAAGTGTTGGGATTAAAGGCGTGCGCCACCACCACCTGGTATTGACATATTATTTTTTTAATGTGTAAGAACTGCACTGAACATGTAAAGCCATGTACTCAACAAAACTGAAAAGTAATACTGTCTACAATGCAATTTATAGAAATGTGTATACGCACAGAGTCAAACATGGTGAAACATGTGTCCATTCAAGGTGCATGACTTTCACTGTATTTTGATGATACCTCATATACAATTTTCAACTTGATGTACAAGTACTATCAACAAAGTCAACCACCAAAATATTTGAACCTAAATCTATAGAAATATAGAGAACAGAGTTGTATAAACTATAAGAGAACAGAGTTATATAAACTATACCATGGATCTATTCAGAAAACTCAACTCTATAGGACAACATTCTAGCTCTTTCAACAAATACCTTGCTAACCATTAAAAAGAAGCTGGGCATGGTGGTGCACGCCTTTAGTCCTAGCACTAGGGAGGCAGAGGCAGGTGGATCTCTGTGAGTTCGAGGCCAGTCTGGTCTACAAAGTGACTTCTAGGACAGCCAGGGCTACACAGAGAAACCTTGTCTTGGAAAACCAAAAGAAAAAATGACAGATGAACTGACAGTTGAAAGATCATCCAATGAAGGAACTTTACAAAATGGCTCCGATGACTACGAAACATAGGACTTGCTTCCAATGAAACAGAGGAAGAAAGCAGCGGGGGCATTAACAGTGCAGGGGTGGCCTGAGCAGAGATGTTTTGAACTAGTTGGTGACGTCTGTAAGAAGATTGTGTTGTTTTGTTTTGTTCTTTTCTCTTTTTTGAGGTAGATAGGGGCATGGAACATGCAATCCAGGCAAGCGCTCTGTCACTGAGTTCCATCTAGTGTACTGTGTCTGCCTGAAATTCTCCTTGTGTGACAGATTTCTACAACGTTATGAAAGCATACTTATTCTTAAATTGGAATTCAAGCAGCAGGAAGTAACACAGACTGCAATACTTTCCAGCTAAAATGCATGAAAAGTTTGAATACTGAAATACTATTTTTAAAACTTGCTTTAATAAAGAAACATTTTACAGTCTGCCCAAATGAAAAGTAACTCCGATTTCACGAACTGTTCTCTAAGTAGAGAGGTGTAATGAGGAGAGCGCACGGCCAGGCTGGAGAGGTTAAACGTCCTGATTCCAGGGCCGTCTCCTCAGATCACAGCTCCTCCCAAATCCTAAGCATGTAACAGAAACCACAAATTAAATAGAAATTACAAAAATTACAAGAATCATATTAGCATACTGATATTACAAACACTATCACAATGGCACCTAGTTTTTGGTAGTTTTAGGAGTAGAAAATGAATCTGGCCTATTTAACTCCTATTGGAGTTTCTTACACAGAATAAAATAATTAAAATCTTCAAAGATAGTCTTTTGACAGTTCTTAGCATGTCAAATAGAGGACTGAGAAGTTGTCCAAGTATAAGCCTTAATTAACCCACACTTAAATATATCCTTATAAAATATAAGACCATAATTACATTTTCACTTTTTTCAAAATATGTTTTTCCTTGTTATCCTTCATTTAAAAAATCCTAATGTTGCAAAAGAGCTTTCATTTTTTCCTCTTCAAATCAAGTTACCTTTGATTCTTTCAAACAAGTACTCCTGATTTGGTGTTAGGTCTAAATACTGCACAATTGCATTCAGGGTTGGAATGAGAGGAGCTTTGACCAGGGCGGCTTGTTTCAAGCTGGTAACACTCGCCTCTGTTAAAACACAAAGAGCACAGATTACTCATCACAGAGACTCAACCAGCTTCAGAGTTTCCCCTGGCCTGTTTTCAAACAGCTGGCTCCCCCTGCCTCCCAGGGCATACACACATCGGTGATATCTTCCTTAGCACTCTAGCTCAGGCTTCACCGCCCCAGCATGAGGATGAGGAACTATTCCTACACTGTTTTTCTGTCCTAGGACTAATTATTTTCTTCTACCTTTGCTGGAGAGAAAGCTCAGCAGAGGCAGGGGCTCTAGTCAGTTTCTGCAGTGCTGCACCACAGCACTACAGAAATATACACACTTATTGGAGCCACTTAATACTTACTGAGAGAATAAAGGAAAGCAGTGACTACTAGTTTTAAAGAAGGATTTATTTTATAATGTAAAGATGTGCTTTTATTTTATGTACATGGACATCTTGCCTATATGCATATCTGTGCACATATATACCTGGTGCCTGTAAAAGCCGGAAGAAGATGTCAGGTCCTCTGGACCTGGAGTTACATTTGGTTGTGATTGCCATGTACGTAATAGGAATTGAGCCTGGGTCCTCTGGAAGAGCAGTCAGTGCTTTTAACCATCTTTCTAGCTCCCTTGGTTTTTTGTTTTTTAACTTATTTTTAACCAGGCATATTTCTGTGCGTAATGTGCACCCAAGTACAGCACCCATGGAGACCAGAGGTGTGAGGTCTGGAGCTGGATATACTGGTGGTTGGTTGAATGCTGGAACTGAACTCAGGCCCTCTGTTAGAGCACTATGTGAGGTCTGAACTACTGAGCCATCTTTCTAACCCAGAAATAACTTAAGATGCAGTTGCAGTATGTAGTTTGTAACATTTCACGCAAGGCAGCTAGATTCTCTCTCTTACACACACACACACACACACAGAGAGAGAGAGAGAGAGAGAGAGAGAGACAGAGAGAGAGAGACAGAGACAGAGACAGACAGACAAACACCTCTTTTAAAAAAGGATCCAGGGCTGCAGAGATCGCTCAGTGGTTAAGAGCACAGCCTGCTCTTCCAAATGTCCTGAGTTCAATTCCCAGCAACCACATGGTGGTTCACAACCATCTGTAATATGATATGATGCCCTCTTCCAGCCTACAGGTGTATATGCAGCCAGAGCACTATATACATAATAAATAAATAAATAAATAAATAAATATTTTTTTTAAAAAAGGATCCAAATTCATTTTGGCAAAACTAATATATAGAAAATGTTACAGGTATAAAAGATATACCAGAGCTTTAAAAAAGGTGTATTACATGTCCCCTGGAGGGGGAGACCTGGTGGCACTCAGAGGAAGGACAGCAGGTTGCCAAGAAGAGACTTGATACCCTATGAGCATATACAGGGGGAGGTAACCCCCCTCAGGAACAGTCATAGGGGAGGGGAATAATGGGAAAATGGGGGGAGGGAAGAATGGGAGGATATAAGGGATGGGATAAACATTGAGATGTAACAAGAATAAATTAATTAAAAAAAAAAGGTGTATTAAAGGTTGCCCATTATATCCAGATAAGTAGATTTATGAAGGTGATTTCTTTCAGATTATGAAAGATAATCATGGAAAGAAATTAAGAGGAAAAAAGACAGCCTAAGCATATAAGCAAGTGCCTGGTATTAGACGAAATTTTCCAAGGGTATAGAAACAAGAGTGTGAACTGGCATAAGCTTTTTGAAGGAAATGTATATTAAAAACTGTATTTACAGCAATATTATTTATAGGAAACAATCCAAATGCCAATCAACTGATTAACAGGTAAATAAAATGCAAATGATGCATTTGAGTATTAGTTGGGCATAAAAAAAGATAAAGCACATGGATGAAACTTGAAAACATTATGCCAAGTGAAAGTCACAAAGAACTACAAATTGAGTGATGTCACCAACATGAAATAGCCCAAACAGGCCTGTCTACTGACACAGAGCAGACACAGGCCGGAGGGAGTGCATGGAAAGGAGCCTGCTCAAGGGTGTGGGGCATGAAATGTAAAACTAGCCTAGGTTCAAGCCAAACCTTTGCACTCTCTACTTTCATGAGGCAAACTGTATAGTAGGTTAAGTATACCTCAAATGGAGCTGTTCCATTTAAAAAGCAATTACAAACATTTTCTTCACCTAAAGCCAACAAAAGATGCTCAACAGCCCCCTACAAGATGTCTCCCACTTAAGCAATGGCCACGCTCGGCTTCACATACCTCCGATCTGCAGCTCTGGACACCCCATCCGTCTCATTTGAGTGCTGACAGACTCAATCTCGTGCACAAGTGGCACCAATATTGTCTCATTGATCCACTAGGAAGGAATGAAGAACAGCTCTCCTGCAGTTATTATTCTAAAGCAGTTCCCAAACCACTTTTTCCCTTTTCTCAGGTAATTTTTTTGTCTTACACTTTATTAACAGAATCATAAAACACAGTGAAAGAGAATGCAAGCAGCAACAATGATGCTGAGAGCAGGTATGCTACCAAGCATAAATCAAGTTACTTTCTTAAGTCAGATAGGCTTTTTATTTGAAGAAAATGTTAAATTTTCAGTTAGATGTTATTTTCCCCTCTCCCCTAAATTTCCTGTTTTCAAGATGAGCACAGTGGGTCATGCTTATAACGGTCACTTGGCCTACATATCTCAAGTACCACCTCAGCTGGAGATACATCATCGTAAGACCCTGTCTCCAAACAGAACAAAACACATTCTATGATTGTTACTCTTGGCTGAAGAAAACGTAATTTCCAGTCTACACATCTAGAGGTAATGACTCACATATTCCCTTTCCACTTACACTGGTTTATAATCAGTAAAGCAGTTTTCAAACTAAGGCAACTGATTGACTCACTGTGGGCTTGTCCATCCCCTAACTGCAGAAAGAGACAGCTTTACTTAAAACCAGTTTGTAAATGTTACAGTGTTACCTTTCTGTAAAGATTGGGAGTTTCTTTAAATCTGGGGGTTTGCAGAGGCTGCACAGGGAGAATCTCCGGCAGCATGCTACTGTTCTGTGTTTGCAGTGACTTTGACTACTACTGTTCCTAAGCTTCTGTTTAACTTGAAAGGAGGAAAAATGGCTCACATGAAATTCCTAATAAGAATTCCACAATTCAGCTAGGCGTGGTGGCACACACTTTTAATCCCAGCACTTGGGAGGCAGAGGAGGTGGATTGCTGAGAGTTCGAGGCCAGCCTGGTCTACAAAGTGAGTCCAGGACAGCCAAGGATACACAGAGACACCCTGTCTCGAAAATAAAACAAAACAAAACAAAAAAAGAATTCCACAATTCCTTATAAGAAGTTTTTAAAAGCCCTTCTTTTTTATATATATTATTTCATTTTTAATTGTGTGCGCACGCACTGGCACTGGAACCCCTGGGCTGCAGTTACAGTTGACTATGAGCTGTCTGACATGGGTTCTGGGAACCAGAATTGGGTCCTCTCCAAGAGCATACTTGTTCACAGCCACTGACCCATTTCTACAGCCCCTGAAAGCCTGTTAAGAGTTAACATGCAAGCTGAGCATGGTGGTGCACGCCTTTAATCCCAGCACTTGCAGAGGCAGGTGGATCACTGTGAGTTCAAGGCCAGCCTGGTCTACAAAGAGAGTTTCAGGACAGCCAGGGATACGCTGTGTCTCAAAACCCCCCCACACGCATGAAAGAAAGAATGAATGAATGAAAGAAAGAAAGAAAACCCAAGAACCCACCATCTCTGTCTGGAAGAGTTGAGGAGTCTTTTCTAGGCAATGAAGAAATTGCACGTATATTCTAAACAGTGTCAAACACATGAGTATTCTCTGTGGACCATCGTCTTGTCTCCCTGAACAACTGTAGGTATATAATATACTGACAGAAAATCTTTTTGGGAAATAAAATGGGAAGACCTTAAAAACATATTGTTCCTTTATTTGTGTGTGCATGTATGTATGTATGTATGTATGCCAGCATGCATGTATGTGTGTCTGGTGCCCATGGAGGTCAGAAAAGGGCATCCAACCTCCTCAGACTAGAGTCATAAGTGGTCTGAGTCACCATGTGGCTGCTGGGAATTGAATCTGGTCCTCTGGAAGATGAACCAGTGCTCTTAACTGCTGAGCAATTTCTCTAGCCCACAACTTACATTTCTAAATTTGGCTGTCCATGAATCCATGTGATCAAGAAGCTGTCTATTCATAGTTACTCTTGCCCAGACCTGTCAAAAAAAAAAAAAAAAAAAAAAAAAGACCCTTCAGAAACACTAGTATCCACTTAATTAGCAATTAGTAATTTTCTTATTACTAAGTCAGAGTTGTTTTTTATGCACAAATTTAACTTCAATATTCCTTATGTTGGTGGGGTTTGTGTATGTTTTTGTACAAAATAAGAATATAAAACCCATATATTATATTAAATGAATGAAGTACAGACTAGCAAAAGCACATGCCTTTAATCCCAGCACTCAGGGAAGCAGAGGCAGAGGCAGGATGATTGTTTTAAATTCAAGGCCAGTCTGGTCTAGGACAGCCAAGGCTACACAAAGAAACACTGTCTCAAAAAAACAAAAACAAAAACAAAACAAAAAAACCCAACCCCTCCCCCAAAAAACCCAACAAAACAACAACAGAAAACAACCAACCAACATTTTCTAGCAATCTGAAGTCATAATATAGTAAATCCTTTTTATTGTTCCTTTACCTCTTCTGCAGCTTGCTTAGAACTGAGATCAGCTTCATCTTTGTTAGCACACGGAGCCTGAGACCTACAGGCAAGCTGATACTGAAATTTCTTTAAGGTTTGTGCATAATCCCCCACAGAGCGACTGTAATTCCAGAAGGTAGGGCTGGTGGAAGGAGAGGTGGGATCTGGGCTCCCTGCAATTGAATGGAAACAGTTGTTGTCCTCATAGCAACTTTTTATGTAGCAGTAACTCAGAGATACTGACTACCTAGGAACTAGGCAAGCCCTGCAATACTCATGGAGTCAGAGGACAACTCCCCACCCCCACATGCAAGGAGTCAGAAGAAAAACCCTAGAAGTGTGTCCCCTGGCTCTCAACACTGTCTTCTCTTTGGAGATCACTGGTTCCTTGGGTTAAAAATTAACAAGCCTCCATTTGGGAGTTCTCTTCACACTCGAGGACACTAATCTTCATTCCCCAAGAGAAGATGAGTTCCTTTGGGGCAAGAATGCTTTCTCTTCTGCTAGCATGTAATGCACAGAACAGACACATTCTCAGTAATGACTATACTTATGAAGAGCTTATTCTTTCAGAGTCTCCATCCAGTGTGTTCAACTGATAAAGCTGAAAAATCATACAAGTTACTACCAAAGGAGACACCAACATAAAAGTCTACATTGTAAATGTGTAGGTATTTATTTAGTCTCCAAGAATAGATAATTGAACTGTTGGACCAACTTTGAGGAAGTAGGTTTAATATCATTAAGGTAGGAAAAAAGAATTGAAAACAAAACTAAAACAAGATACTCTTTAAAAAAAAAAAAAATCAAGCGTATTTGAGAAAAGCTTCACTTTAGAGTCCAAAGTGACTAAAAACAACCGGCCGAGAGGCAAACAAGACTGTTCTTTAGAGAAGAGTGCTAGATCAGTAAAAGTGGAACAGCACACAAGTACGTGTCCACGTGCAGCTGTCTTTGCATCAATCCATGTGGGCAAGCTCTCTCTCTGGTGGATTGCTGCGAGAAGGGTGGCTGGAAGCAGGAAGTCAGAGGGAACTACTATGGGAGAACCTGTTTGCAATCACCGTGACCAAGCGATGCAATTCTCTATCAGCAGAGACCCATGACCGTGCATCTCCTGATCTAATACACAGACACGTGCAACTAAGCTACCAGTAAACACTTGATCTAATGATGGCAAAACTGGGCAAATCCAATTTTCATAAGAGTCTGATAGCTTTAAAACACACACACACACACACACACACACACACACACACACACACACACACAAACACACACACTCTCTCTCTCTCTCTCTCTAGGTTAAAGTGCAACTAAATTTAGTGGCCTATATCAGTAAAAGAAAAAAGTAAGTTCTAAAGGTTATCACTGGATCAACTGTATTACTGTGTATGAGTTACAGTGGTATTATTGAGGCTGGGAAGCTGATCGGAGCAAGAGTGAGGTCAAAGTGTGTCTAAACCCTGAAAATTGTCTTGAGACCAACAGAAATAGGACTGCTCCCTCCCTGCCGGGGGCCGCACGTGCCAGTGCAGTGGTCTTGTGGCCCCCACCTCTGCCACCCTTGAGGTGGTCAAGGAGCCTGGTGGTTAGGCTACAACTTAAACTTCCTCTTTCCTTATAAAGTCTTGTCCAGCAAGCACCTGGAATTTCTATTTATGCAAATAAGGCATTCCCAGCACCTTGGCCCTGGCCAATGATGTACACGCACCCTAAAAGCCCCTTCCCATGCCCCAAAGGTTTAAACAGCCTTTGTCCCCCCCCCCCAATTATACAAGCTGTTTCCCGAGAAGTCTGTTTCTCATCACCCGCCTCTGCCCCTCACCCCTGCCCCTGGGCAGTTGTAGGCTGACCACACTGTAATGGGCAGAGAAATGGAGTTCAAAGGGCAGTATTGCAATTAAGAAATTCATTTTGAGAAGCCAGGTGTGGTGGCCCAGGCCTTTAATCTCAGCACTTGGGAGGTAGAGCAGGGGGATTGCTAAGTTCGAGGCCAGCCTGGTCTACAAAAGCAAGTCCAGGACAGCCAGGACTGTTACATAGAGAAACTCTGTCTCAAAAAACCTAAAAAAAAAAGAAAAAAGAAAAAAGAAATGACCTGTTCTCAGAAGACACGTGAACTATTGAGGGAAAAGGACCACAACTCGTTTTTAAGTGACTCGGTGTAAATGAGCATCTAGCTTCTTACTCCTGGAGAGTTGTGAATATGGAATTGGAATTATCAATATGAATTATTTGCTGAATGTTAGAAGAATCTAAACTATGATACTTAAGTAACAGTGGTATAATTTGTGCTCAGGAATTAACTTCTCAATACCATTCCCCTCTGAAAGAAGCCAGGGCGACTGCAGAGCCAGCCAGGGAGAGCACAAGGCACAGCTATATCGTTTGTGGACCTAGAAAGTGAGAGGGAAGGAATGATGGGAAAGACGGGGCACAGATGGATAAGACAATGCTCAAAGGAAGACATCCAGAATACAAGACAGACAGCATTTCTCCTCCTCCTCCTCCTCCTCTTCTTCTTCGACAGGATCTCACTTTGCAACCGTAGCTGTCCTGGACTCACTATATAGAACAGACTGGCCTGTAACTCATAGAGATCTGTCTGCCTCTACCTCTGGGATGCTGAGATTAAAGGCGTGTACCATCAACCCAGCCAAAAATAAATAAATCTGGTACCAGTACCAGGGAAGCTGAGGTAAGTGGATCTCTGTGCCAGCTTAACTTAATTGCCATGTTTCAGGCCAGTGAGAGATCTCATGGCAAAAACCATACTGTGAAGAGCACCCACGGAAGGACAATTGAGGCTGACCTCACAACACAAACATACGGACACACATGACCCCCTCACCCCAATGGGGAGGAAGTATAGATCGAATGATACAATTACAAAGTCCCCATATAGACAGGCTTATAATCCTAGCACTCAAGAGACGGGTCAGGAACACTGTAGGTGAAGAAGATTGCCCAGGTGATATAATGGATTCCAAGCCACCCTGAGTTTGATAGCCTGATTCTATCTCAGGAACACAAAGATTAAAAAAAAAAAAAAAAAAAAAAAAAATCCCCATGAGAACAAAGCGATAATTTTGAAAAGAATTTTAAATTAATGTTAAAAGCAGCATTAAAATTTATAACAGGCTATTTACATAGCCTGAGAGTATGTTTGTTTTAAAAATTCATTTATTAATTTATGCAGAATACTTAAATAACCTAAAGCCCAAGAACACAGCAGAGTGGCTAAATGTATAGAAACAGGCAAAGACTACCAGGCAGAGAGAGAGAGAAAGAGAGAAAGAGAGAGGGGTGCCAGAATTTAGAGTACATGTTCTTTTTAATATGCCAGAACCATTTATACAGAAGTAACCATGGAGCCTCCGAGCAAGTCTGAGATTAGAAAGCCTTCCCCACACAGAAAGAGAACCACAAACATTAATATATAGATCAGATCTCTAATCGCAGCACAATTAACTTAGGAGGAAATGAAGATCTTGTCAGGTTTGACAACGAAAAGCAACAGCCATAACTTACAAACCCTGACCGCAATACTTCTAAATGTGAGAGGAAAGACAAAAAAGCAACGGAGCACACCTGAGAACCATAAAGACATGTACAAGCTGGTCTTTGCTCTGCTCTAGAATGGTGGGCACACCTCAAATGTTTCAAATTTTCAAAACAGAAAAAAGTAACAAGATGATATTGATTTGTTTCTTTGACATTTGTGGCACTTGCAGGCAGAATTAAATTAAAAACCCCTAGAGAGATTTCAAGCACACAAAGCGCCATGGTGCAGCAGCCTGGCTTCCTCACCATGGCCAGCTTTCGCACCGAACGTGCTCACTCTGGAAGTTTCCTGCGGGGAAATCATTACTCAGTTCAATAACCTAATTTGGTTTCAAATAATTGACTTTGTAATAATCAAATCCACTTCAAATAGATTAAGACTTGCTAACACTGTTTCCCTAGGTAAACTAGAGGCTTCAAGGAATTATTAGGAGACAAACTTTAAAATGTTATTTAAGAACAAAACAACAACAAATCCTCTCCAAACCAGTAGCACCTTTAAGGGCAATACTGCTTTCCCCAACCTAGCCTGGACACCAGTCCTCGACCAAGACTGGGAAAGAGCTATCACTTGAATAAGCTTGCTACACAGTGAGTCAAAACACGCGCACGCACAATTTGGGGACATCCTAGCTTGTATGAACCTTACAGCAGAGAAAGAGTCAAGACTGCTCAGGTCAGCTTAGTTTTACTATTAGTTTAAGGATTATGTGAAGTGATACCAAAATACGTATATGAAATGTAAATTAAATAATCGTACCCAGCTTCACTCTCTGCTGTTTCTCTTCCTCACTTCTAAGGAAAGAGTCCAAAGTCCTCAGGTCTGTCATGTAGTCCTCTTTGTCCGTGGGTGAGTTGTAGACCGTGGGCGAAGAGCGGTACCGAGATCTCAGCCCGCTGCTCTCCACTGGGCCAACAGTGGTGGGGTATGGAGAAGAAGGGGACAGACTGAAGCTTGCCAACTACACAAAAGCAAAGAACGGGATTGTGCTTTCAGCTGAAATGCAAATATGTTTAATTTTTAAAAAGTAACACATGCAAGCTATCTCTGAAATCCTGGCACTCAGAAAATAGAGGCAAGAGGACTGAGTTCAAGACCAGCCTCTGCTACCTGGACAATTTGAGGCCAGCTTGGCTACATGAGTGAGACCCTACCTATCTTATAAGGCAGCTAGACTTGGTGGCACACACCTGTAATCTTAACACTCTAGGAGGCAGAGGCAGGCAGATCTCTGTTAGTTCGAAGCCAGCCTGGTCTATAATGCCAGTTCAGGACAGCCAAGGCTACACAGAGAAACCGTGTCTGGGGGAAAATGTTGTTTAAAGAACTTCTGACTGAGTGATAGCAGGAACCTGGTTTCTGTTCTGGCTCTTACTGAGTGACTCGGACCACCAAGTGTCCCTCAGTTTCCTCACCAGCCAAACGCATAATATAGACTTGCTGGATGATTAGTTTACTGCAACTCCCAATTCTACAGTAGCACCACTGGCCAAACAAAGAGTCGTTACCTTAGTATAAGCGCTGGCAGGCGAGTAAGTCACAGCGGGGCTGTAGGAGCCACTGCCACCTGAAGACAGACCTTGCAGCTGAGGGCTGTACCCAGCCATACAGCTGGTGGCAAACTTGGGGCTGGCACTGGGTGACCGAGATGGGCTGTAACTTAACACACTCTGACCTTGAATGGAAGGGGAAGGTGGAGAGGGAGGGATCTGGCTGGCTGCCAGATCACGGGGAGGGGTGGTCTGAACAACTAGAAGGGAAAGAAAATTAATTACACACAATATATACTTAAATTAAAACAATTAGGTCTTGCTATGTGAATCAGGCTATCCTTGACCTTCAGCTCTTCCTGCCTCAGCCTCTTGAGTATAAATAAAATGATGATAGCAGATTCAGGGCTGGTGTGGTGGTACAGGCTGTTAATCCCAACCCTTGGGAGGCAGAGGCAGGTGAATCTGAATTCAAGGCCAACCTGGTCTACATATTGAGCCAAGGGCTACATAGAGACACCAGACAGAAAGACAGACAGATTGATTGATTTTAAGCATGTAGTTAAGTTTTAAAAATATAAATAAGTAAATAACAGAAGGCTTTGACTATAAAATTACATGAAGCATGATTACACAATTACAACCAATGAATTGTTTATCATTTCCACAGTGTTCCAACAGGAAAACATATTTCCACAGAGTTACCTGATATCCCACTCAAGTTGCAGAAAGAACAATAAAAACAACAATTTCCTATATATGGGTTTTACATAAAAGATGACCTTCTACTTCGGAGTCCATGAGAAAGGAAAACTAAGAAAGTGAACTACTGTGCCATGTCGTGTCCCATGTGCTGTGTGTCCAGGTCTCCGCCACCTCTTACCAGCGGTCTTCAAGCCTAACAGTGCTTGCTGTCCAGGGCTAACCACCAGACTTGTGGGTGCTACGGTATATTTGAAGTATCTCCAAAAATCAAACAAGGCATTAAGACTGAAGAGCGATGCGAGGGCAAGTTCTAGGAAAAAAAAAACTTATTATCATTAAAAATATTCTTTTTAAGCCAGGCGAGGTGGTGCATGCCTTTAATCCCAGCGGCAGAGGCAGGTGGATTGCTGTGAGTTCGAGGCCAGCCTGGTCTACAAAGTCCAGGAAAGCCAGGGCTGCATAGAGAAACCCTGTCTTGAAAAACCAAAACGGGGGAAAAATCTTTTTATTAATTGGGGAGTCATGTAGAGGTCAGAGGACAACTTGTGTAAATTGCTTCTCTCCTTTCACCATGTCAGTTTTGGGGATCAAATTCAGGTCACAATGCCTGGTGGCGCGCCTTAACCCCTAAGTCACCCCTCCAGCTCCAATTTATTATTTTAAAAAGTAGAATGGTCTTGGTTCCATTTCCAGCAACTGGTTGGGGAATTTAAAACAAAAACTAAAACTCTTCATACTTTTAGCAAAATAACACCAAAAGTTAAAAACTAAGCTGGGTGTGGTGGTACACGTCTTTAATCCCAGCAATTGGGAGGCAGGAGCAGGTGGATTGCTGTGAATTTGAGGCCAGCCTGGTCTACAAAGTAAGTCTAGGACAGACAAGGCTACACCGAGAAACCCTGTCTTGAAAAACAAACAAACAAACAAACAGTTAAAAACTAGTTTCTTATTCCTCACAACAGACAGCACTTAGTCTAAGTGGTGGGTGCAGAGCATTTACTAGTGAGGTTTATTTTTATTTATTTATTTATTGGTTTTTCGAGACAGTGTCTCTCTGTGTAGCCTTGGCTGTCCTGGACTCCCTTTGTAGACCAGGCTAGCCTTGAACTCATAGCGATCCACCTACCTCTGTCTCCCGAGTGCTGGGAGTACAGCCCCACCACGCTTGGCTCAGCAAGTGTAAATCTTATCACCGTCAGGCTTTCCTTTCCTCGCCAGGCCTCCTGACTGCCCAAGGCTGTACCATTTATTGGCTTTGCTTACTTGTTTAGAGACAAGGTCTCCTACACAGGGCTGGCCTCCACATCTGACTCAAGTCCAGGTACTAAATGGGCACTGCTATACCTGGCTTCTTTTTTTAATTAATTAGTTAATTAATTAATTATTTTTGAGACAAGATTCTGCAATTCATCCCAGGCTGGTCTCAGACTTTAAGTAATCAAGCTGACTCAGCCTCCTACTAAAATGTTCTTGCCATGAAAGTTTACCTTATTCCTTCTCTGCTCTGTCATGCTTTTTTTTTTTTTTTGAGACAGGGTTTCTCTGTGTAGCCTTGGCTGACCTGGACTAACTCTGTAGACCAGGCTAGCTTCAAACTTACAGTGATCTGCCTGCCTCTGCCTCCTGAGTACTGGGATTAAAGGCGAGTGCTACTACCGCCTGGTTTTTTTTTGGAGACAGGCTTTCTCTGGGTAGCCTGGCTGTCCTGGACTCTCTTTATAGACCAGGCTAGCCTGGATCCACCTGCCTCTGCCTCCTGAGTGCTGGGATTACAGGTGTCCACCACTGAGCCTGGCTTGTAGTCATGGTTTTGGGAAACAGACAAACAGTATTTGTCTGAATGAAAGAATGAATACTAAGCCAATTAAGCCTAAAGGCAAGTTTGCATTTGTAGTAAATGTAGATTACAGTGAAATTTACTTACCAATATACCAGAGGGGCCAGTATGTCACATTATAATATGTACTAATTAACTTTCCAGTCCTGAAAAGATTAGAAAGGGCTTTTCAGTTATTAAAGAAAACAAACAAACAAAAAAAACCACAACAAAACAAAACAAAAAACCCATCCATCCCCAGCATGAAAACCAAAACAAAAAGCCACAGTACCAGCCAATGATGGTTAAATGTTCACTTTCAGGCTGATTAACTTACATTTCAGTATATATCATTCCAGCCATGGATACATTTAGGAGTCCCCAGGCTAAAACCACTTTCCTAGTTTCTGTTTCTTTTCTCATCTTGATGGTTCTGTCAATAAGGGAAGCACTGGGGCTTATGTCTCCTTGCATCTATTCAAAAACATAAAAGCCAAAACAGCTTGATATTAAAAGAAACCAGTCTTAAGAAATCACAAGTGTCTTTTGTAAAGTAACAACCCTACAAACTTTCCCGCTTTACCTTAAAGTCCACTCCGCCCCCCAACTTTAATATTAGAAAGGGAATCCTGAAATATCTTCTTTGGTCCCACAGAGAAATCAAGAGAACTGGCTGGTTATTTCGGAGAAGTTAATGGTTCCGATAACTAAGAATGTCTCGTTTCATAATGTAATAGTTTGCAATTAAGTCTGCAGAGTTTCTGTTTTGCCTGACTCAACTGAGTGTGGTACCAGGTCTAGTTCAAGAGTCACCAGATGCCAATTTTCGTCATTACTGTGTCAGGCTCTAACCGTGACCTTGGACTGATACAGGCCCGGGATCTCCTTTTTGGTGATGGAATTTTACCGCCTTAAGTATGAGGTGAACCGGCACTATAGTGTGAAGGGTCAAGAGAGAGCAGGGAACACGTGCATTCACTTTGGGTACAGTTGGATTGGATCTCCTTTGTCTCGGCAGGCTCAGCTCTGCCATCACTGACATGGCAGCTCCTGGGAGTCGTTCTCTAGAGAGCGGACTGGTAGCCTTCCCGCCATCCAGCCCCGTGCTAAAACTCCGGTCGGAGGGCTTTCTCTCCCCGGCTCCCTCAGCACGAACTTGCCATCTTTATGTCTTTCGGCCCATGCACTACAAGTGGCAGGACTCCTGGCCAGATCCTCCCTTGGCTGAAACCCAGGCTCAACTTTTGGGTTGGAACTCTGGGGGACCGCGTGAAATTCACGTCCAGGAAGCACAAAGAGAAATCCGCCCCCCGCCCTCCCCAAAACGCACCATGTTTTTCTGCCGGAAGCCGCGGACTGGCGCCACTGCCTATTGCACATGCGCATAGCCAAGTCTAAGGCTGCGGCCGGCTAGTCTGGCTACAGTTACCGGAAGGACCAGGCCGTCTCTTCTCGCGAGAAGGAGGGGGTTGGGTTGGGGACCAAGGCAGCGACCGTTGCCAGGGAAACGCCCTCGGATTTGTGGCTCCTACTTAGCTACCGGGAGAAAGCTGAGCAGCAAAATTCAGACCAGGTTCTGAACCCTTAGTAAAAAGTAATGTCTCTAACAAGCTGAGTTTTGAATATTACTAATTGTAGCTTTATTTAGGACCCTCATGGGCTCACACTTTTAAGCAGATTATATTTAGCCGGATGGCTAATTGGCAGGCCACAAGCATTCCTGGTGTATTTAGACGCAGTCAGCAATGACAAAGCATTTTTCCTGTTTCGAAATGTTTTCCCCTAATTGGTCTGACCCAATGTGAATTCTCAAATACTTACCTAGAGGATGCAGCAGTAGGAAGAAAAACTAGAACCTTCTATTGAAGTTGTCAGTAGTTTTGAGGTTAAAGACAAAAACCCTACCTTTGCCCTGAATGTTCTTGAAAGAACAGAGAAAAGGTTCTCCAGGGAGGTGAGTTTGGCTTTACTTAGTAGTTAGAGCAAGTTCTTACAAACTACCAGTGCTCCAGGTGTGCAATATATGGGGGTGGGGGTAAAATTGCTTCCTGGTTAGTGCTACAGGTGAAGTGGGAAGAGCGAGACCGGAGGAGGCTTGACTCAGGAATAATGGCCAGGGTACCCAAGGCCGGGGATTCATTCCCACAGAAAAGTGAGCCAGCCAGACATGGTGGCACACACCTTTAATCCCAGCACTCAGAGGCAGAGGCAGATGGTTCTCTGAAGTTCCAAGGCCAGCCAGGGCTACATGAGACTGTCTCAAACATGAACATACGTATCGAGATCAACCAGAAGAAAATGAAGTTTCATTGTGGTAGGGCATATGAAAACTGGCAGGCTATTGTGGTCTGCTCTTAAAGAGCTAATGGCCTTTTTTTTTTTTTTTTAATCTATCAGGTTTATACTGCCCTAAGACAATGTTTGGATCTAGGTATAGATTCAGAGATGAACTAACTTGAAAGCTATTCAAGAGAATGGGTTCAAGTTGTCAGTGTACAGTTAAAACTAGAATGCCAGGTTCTCATTTCTCCACTTGTAAGTCTGTCTAAAACAAAACAAAACAAAAAAAAACCTTTGATGTAACTCTTTTGTTTGTTTTGTTTTTTGAGACAGACTACATAGGGTTTCTCTGTATAGCCCTGGCTGTCCTGGAACTCACTGTGTAGACCAAGCTGACCTTGAACTCAGCGATAGCCTCTGCCTCTGAGTGCTGGGACTAAAGGCTTGGGACACCACCACCGGGCCTGATGTAGTTCCTAACAGGGATCTCTGTTTCCTTCTCTTAGTGTAACCCATTTGTCCCAGGCTTAGAGAACAGTCGCCAGACTAAAGTTAACAGATACATTTATTTTGTGTGTATATGCCAGTGTGTGGGTGCCATGTGCCACAGTGACCATGTGGAGGTCAGAGTGCTGCTCGAGGGAGTCAGTATTCTCCTCCCACCATGTACGGTCCAGGGATCAAACTCAACGTCACATCTTGGCATCAAAGGCCTTGACCTACTGAGCCATCTCTCTCTCCACTACTTTGTTCTGGCCTTACCTCCAAATACAAGATGGGGCTGAAGGGTGTCAACATTTAAGTTTTAGGGAACATATAATGCCATTTGTAATGTATTAGAATCTCTCTCTCTCTCTCTCTCTCTCTCTCTCTCTCTCTCTCTGTGTGTGTGTGTGTGTGTGTGTGTATTTACAATGGTTTGGTACACATTTTAAAAAGAGACTGATAAAAACATGCTTGGTGGTACATACCTTTAGTCCCAGCACTCAGGGAGGCAGAGGCAGGCGGTTCACTGTGAGTTCAAGGCCAGCCTGGTCTACAAAGTGAGTCCAAGACAGCCAAGGCTACACAGAGAAGCCCTGTCCAGAGAGAGAGAGAGAGAGAGAGAGAGAGAGAGAGAGAGAGAGAGAGAAAGAGAAATACCTTAAACACTTAAAGAGATGAAAATTAAGTATACATAAGTTTCAACAACTGAGGCAGAAGAAAGTATTTTGAGAAACCCCATAAACTATTTTAGATGTCCTTTAGACAATTTGCCTATCTAAGAAATCCAAGGATATTTATCAGCCTGCAACAGTTGCTTAAGTGTGTGTCATAATTGGTTGCCAAGGAAGTTGTCATAGGTCATGGAGGGAAATGGTCCCCAGTCACCTTCATCCCTTTGAGCATGTTTTATTTCCTAAGCAAGCAGCTGTCATGGGAGACCTTTTGTCTTTATTTTGGGAGGTGGACCCTCCTCCCATACCTCTCAGTTTTACCATTCCCAGTCAGGAGGCTGAGTGCCTGAAAGATGACTCTTGTGGGACAGTAGGAAGCTTCCTGCTTTGGTACCTCATCATCATCCTGACCCTCATGTTCTTCTCTCGGGCTTCTCTCTGGGTAGGGAGCACTTTTCATTTTAAATGGTATCTTTATGTCTGTGGTTTGATGTAAGTACTTTTTTAAAAAGGTTGTTACTTTGTTTTTAAAAATGACGCAATTGCCTCGCATGGTGGCCCACACCTGTAATCCCAGCACTTTGGAGGCAGAGGCAGGTGGATCTCTATGAGTTCTAGCCAGCTTGGTCTACTAAGCAAGTCCAGGACAGCCAAGGCTATAGAGAGAAACCCTGTCTTGAAAAAAAAAAAAAAAAAAAAAAAAAAAAAAAAAAAAACAAAAAAAAAAAAAAAAAAAAAAAAAAAAAAAAAAAAAAACCACCCCCCCCCAAAAAAAAACACAAAAAGAAAAGAAAGGGGGAAAAAAAAAAGAAAAGAAAAGGAAAACAAAACAACGCATATTGAAAGGGATAAAAAGCAGTAAAAGCATTCTATTCTTAGCTCATTGAGATAAATACTGTTAAATTTGTGGAGAATTTCCTTCTAGGTTATTTTTTTTTCCCTGCTTTTTAAAAAGTATCTTTGCCCTTGCACGGTCAAATTTATATTGTATGTGTTATCATATCCTGACTTTTCAACTTAATATTTTGTAAATACTTCCCCATGTTATAGTCACTCAACAGCAGGGTTTTGTTTTTGTTTTTCGAGACAGGGTTTCTCTGTGTAGCCTTGGCTGTCCTTGACTCGCTTTGTAGACCAGGCTGGCCTCGAACTCACAGTGATTAGCCTGGCTCTGCCTCCCAAGTGCTGGGGTTAAAAGCGTGTGTCACCACTGCCTGGCACAACCTAAATTTTCAACAGCAGTTTTTATTGTGTAATTTTTCTGTCTTGTGGTTGTACCATAAAAATTCTGCAGTTGAAAATTTAGGTTTTGCTGGGCAGTGGTGGCGCATGCCTTTAATCCCAGCACTTGGAAGGCAGAGACAGGTGTATCTCTGAGTTTGAGGCTAGCCTGGTCTACAGAGCAAGTTCCAGGCCAGAGTGGTTACACAGAGAAACCCATATAGGAAAACTAAAATAAGAAAAGAAAGAAAAAAAAAAAAAGGAAGAAATTGTAGGTTGTTGGCATTTTGTCCATATGTTATGTAATGCAGACATAAATTTCTCAACTGATTAATGACTTCCAAATCCCTCCTATAGTCATGTAATTTTGTAATCAAAGGTATAGATGTTTGTTATATTGATAGGACACGTGTAGGATTTGGGGAGTGGTTAGAATGAAGCATAGAATAAAATAAAGAACTAAACTAAACTAAACAGAGCTAAAGTCAGCACTTATAGTCACCGATTAACAAAAGAAAGTGCTAGAAGCTTAGGAATGACATAGTCTACTTTATCAAGGCTGTGTGTGTCCTCAACATATGATGAGCAACCAACCTCTTATAAATTGCTGACACAGAATCTTTTCTGGCCATTAATACTGGTGATTAATCGAGCTGCCATCATTTAGCATTACAGCCAGAGCCCACTGCTGGCAGTGGCCAGCTAGACTGAATGCTACATCAGCTCTGGATAGAGAGGTGAAGGCTTGCTATTTCAGTGCCAGGGAGATCCCATTATAAGAAGAAAAACTCTTCCTCCTACTACCTTCTGGCCAAGAAGTTGTATCTAAAGTCTAAATGCTTCTTAAGGTAAATACTTTGCCAGAAGGAAAATTAGGATAGTGGTGGCTTATATGTATTTTAGACTCCCTAGCTAAGTATATTGAATCTGGCCTGGCAAGAAAAGCTACTTTAGAAAATTAACAAAAAAATTGAAATTGATCACTGGCAATTTCATCATGAAGACCGTTTAAAAGGTCTGAGCTATTCTTTTGTTCCCTGCTTACATCAGCAATTTGGAGTCATAGAGCCTCAAGGACCACAGGGGAGCATGTGGCTCAGCTTTCTGTCTGTAGGCAAGTAAAATACTCACCCTACTTTAAAAAAAATAATAATTTTTTTTTTGTTGTTGATAAGGCCCAAGGAATTTAAGTGACTTGTCCAATGTCACACAAGTGGCTAGTGACAGAGTGACAGGAGGAGAATGGATCCAGATTTCCTGCTATATTATTTGTTTACTTCAAAGCATAGTTTGAAATGTTGAATTAAGTCTATTCAGTGCTGATTAAAACCTTAATTACCTTAGAGGTTTCAGCTTTCCCTTTGTGCCCTCGTGGCAGCTACAGCGCTTCTTCTGAAGGGTCCCAGAGTTGAAATTTGAGAACCAGATGAGAGCTAGTATGGAATTTTCCCCTTACTTTGAACTTGTTCATTTTCTCTGTGAAACTGTGGGCCTCTGTTTACAAACCTTAAAGCAATGGTAAAAGCACTATGGAAATGTGGTGGTAATTATCCTCCAACATGCAGCATGCTGATTACCTCTGGATTTGTCACTTTTTAAAAAAGATGTGTTTTCAGATGGAAATACTCAGTTCAGTTGGCCATGCAGATCCGCTGGTGCTGGGTTTATTTTTCCTAGACAACTGTAGTCTGAAATCCTTATTTTTGCATTATGTAGAAATTGAGTTTAGAAAGTATTGAGTGGCGTGGTGAGATGGCAGAGCTGATGAGGGGCAGGAAGATGACGTACAGCTTACATTCTCTGCCCTGCCCCACAGAGTGACCACTGTCACTACCTTCCCTCACTGATTCATACAATCCCACTTAGTTTAATGTAAAAACCTTTCTTTTGATTTTGTGGCTATATTTTGATTTGACATCCAATGTGGAAGCTGCATGTGGAAATGATATAAACCTACTGAGCGCTTTCACACAGCTTCCCCGTCAGCTATAAAACACATACTGGGGAAGACAAGGTTACAGGAACATAGACAAAATAAAACAGACACCACTCCAGATGACGTAGACATCACAACTACTGTTAACATCTAGGTTTACCCACATCCAATCTTTTAATAATTCTCTCCATTCACGTTAAATTTAAAATATGTACAGAGTTCTAACATTTAAAAAAATATAGCTGGTAGCACATGCCTTTAATCCCAGCACTTTGGGAGGCAGAGGCAAGTGGATCCCTAAGTTCGAGGCCAGCCTGGCCTACAGAGTGAGTTCCAGGACAGCCATGCTACACAGAGAAATCCTGTCTCAAAAGAAAAAAAAAATCAAAAATAATTCTCAAGATATTCAGAGAATGGTTACTGTAACAAACAAACAAAGATGAGGAAATACCCTACTAGAAATGCAGAAAAGCAATGAGTCAGGGATCTTAGATTTTCTGCTAGAATTATCAAAATATGTGCAGGTGTAGTAGCATACACCTATAATCCCAATACTTGGGAGGTGGAGGCAGGAGGATCGGAAGTTCAAGGTCATTTTTGGCGACATGGTTAGTTCCAGGCCAGCTAGGCTATAAGAGGACCTGTCACAAAAGCTAAAAATGTAAAACTATCTTAATGCAGTCAGGCTTTCAATCTAAATATGTTTGACTTTCTGTACAAATCATATTTCCTAATTTAAATAATTGGAAAAAAGGAACAAAATTACCATTTTAGAGGCGGGTGTGGTGGCGCACACCTTTAATCCCAGAGGCAGGTGGATCAATGTGAGTTCAAGGCCAGCCTGGTCTACAAAGTGAGTCCAGGACAGCCAAGGCTACACAGAGAAACACTGTCTTGAAAAACAAAAACAAAAACCAAAATCACCATTTTAACCATTTAAAGCCAGCCTTTGCTTCATACATGTTTCTTATATGTCTCTTGAGGTCTTTGCAGGTCTTTAGTTAACTTGTGATTATGCTATTACATATAAACTTGCATCTTGCTTTTAGCCTAATAACCAAATATTTCCTCACATTATGACGTACTTAGGATATTTATAGCTGTGTCTTACATAATCACACCATAATTCAGTTAACCATTATCTACTTTTTGTTGTTGTTTTCGAGACAGGGTTTTCTCTGGGTAGCCCTGGCTGTCCTGGAACTCACTCTGTAGACCAGGCTGGCCTTGAACTCAGAGAGCCACTCACCTCTGCCTCTGAGTGCCACCAACCACCTGGCTTGTCCCAAATTTTTATTACATTTATTTCCTTATTGTGTACGTGTTCACACGTGTGCCAGAGCATGTACATATACAACAGTGTACACGTGGAGGTCAGAGGACAGCTTTTGGGAATCAGTTCTTTCCTACCATGTGGGTCCTAGTGGGTCCTAGGGACCAGACTCGTCGTCAGGCCTGGCACCATGTATCTTTACCCCCTGCTTATCCTGCCAGGCCCCCAGTCTGTTTTTCTTTTTTCTTTCTTTTTTTTTCTTTTTGGGGTTTTCAAGACAGGGTTTCTCTTATAGTCCTAGCTGTCCTGGACTCTCTTTGTAGACCAGGTTGGCCTCAAACTCACAGAGATCCTCCTGCCTGTGGGATTAAAAGCGTGTGCCATCACGCCTGGCTCCCAATGTTTTTAAATGAAAAAAAAATTTTTTTGTAATGTACATGATAGGAAAACTTTATCACCCTATGAGGATGATGACGATGACGATGACGATGATAATGTTTTGTTGGTTAAAACATTGTGCTAGATTCTGCTGTCAAAGTGTAGTCTTCTGACCTGCGAGTGCAGGTAGGTTCACCATGACAGGAACTGAGCATGTACTTATTTGACAGGGTTGATTGCTGAAAGTCAGACCTTAGTGAAGTGCTTTGAGCAATGGTGCATAACAATAGATGTTAATGAAATGCAGCTGACTGAGTCCATCTTACTGTGTTCCTGAAACAGATGTCTGAGAACAGAAGGGACGAGGACAGTGGGACGAGTGCTTCCGTAAGTAAAGGTGAGAGTCGGAATACTTGGTATCAAACCATAAGGCGAGAAACGTATGCTGAGTGTGGGGAGCAAGTAACAGAAGTGAAAAGCAGAGAGGGGTTCGAAGGCTTCCCCATCAGCAACGGCCATTGTGTGAGCTCTTTGCTTCCCTCATCCCGCGTGCAGTGACAGCTCCGAGGCCCCAGCAGCCAGCGGAAGCTACAGACTACTGGGCAGCTAGAGCTCACTTTGTGGTCATGGCTCAGCACTTGCCTTCACAAAGCTTTGTAAAACGGCACATTTGGGTGGCTATAATGTTTATAAAATGAATTGGTATAAAAAATTTTATCTCACAATTTATAAAGAATAAAGTGCACGGTACTACTTATGCTAAGTCCTCTATAGACTGCTGATTTCACACACAATGTTCTTTTTTATTTTTGCTGGACTCTTGCCTCCTGGGTCATCCTGTAGTTATAAGTCACTGAGTGAGTATAGGATAGCATAAATGTTACTGCCTTCAAAGTTAAGGAGTAAAATGGAAGTAAGACAGATGTGTGTTGGAACTTAGCTTAGTTGTCCATACTTCTGTTTTGTTGATGTGAATCACAGCTTCAGAGGATCAGAATAATGTTTTTAAATTTGGAGTTGTTAGTCACAATACAGGCTGCAGGCATGACAATGAAGTCTACATTAGAAACGCATTCACCATCATTTTCTTAGCCCTAGGCAACCAGGAAGACCACACACTAAGCCCTGATTTTTTTTTTTTTTCTGGTTCCCAGGTAAATGCTCATTCCAGCGATGGCTTTGAGCTGGCAACATATTGTCAGGGAACAGAGCTGGAGACAGATGTACAATAATAGCACGTACTCAAGTCGTACCTCCTACACCCAGACAAACAGCTTTGAGAGCACACAGCATAATAAACCGCAGTAAGATAATTAGGAAATTATGGGCATTAAGTAATTATCACCTTTTCGGTAGATTGATTTAATTGTAAACTTGTGTAATTTGTTTAGTAATGATGGTTTAGCCATCTCACGAAATTTCCAAAAATTTGTCAGGATTTTTGAGCTGGTACAAGCCCACATCAGCATCGAAAAGAGCAGGAAGAGAAGAGAACCTTCCCGCTGCCCAAGTCACTCTCACACACATGGCAAGACAAAGGGGAAAGGTCCTTTTCATCTCCGACAACCTCCCATTTGATATCATATTCAGGATTTACAAAAGCCCAAAAGCAGCGTCGCACATGGTAGCACACCCCTTTGAGCCCAACACTCAGGAGGCAGAGGCAGGTGGATCTCTGTGAGTTCGAGGCCAGCCTGGTCTACAAAGTGAGTCCAGGACAGCCAGGGCTACACAGAGAAAACCTGTCTCGGGGCAAGGAGGAGTCCAAAAGTGATGTCAAGAATCTATGTGGCTGGGCATGGTGGCGCATCCCTTTAAATCCCAGCACTTGGGAGGTGGAGGCAGGTGGATCGCTATGAGTTCAAGGCCAGCCTGGTCTACAAAGTAAGTCCAGGACAGCCAGGGCTACACAGAGAAAACCTGTCTCGGGGCAAGGAGGAGTCCAAAAGTGATGTCAAGAATCTATGTGGCTGGGCATGGTGGCACATCCCTTTAAATCCCAGCACTTGGGAGGTGGAGGCAGGTGGATCGCTATGAGTTCAAGGCCAGCCTGGTCTGCAAATAGAGTCAAGGACAGCCAAGGCTACACAGAGAAACCCTGTCTCCAAAAACAAAAACAAAACAAAACAAAGAATGTTTGTGACCCCTCCAGTCTTTGGGGATGGGGTACAGTACTTTAAATGTAGTCATGTGCTGGCCTTAGTCAGTGGTTGCGAAAGGCAGTGATTTGACCACTAGTGTCAGGCTTTCTTGGGTAATGTGAGGTTGTTGTCCATGGCCCCACTATTTTGAGAAGTTTTGGTAGTTTTCCAAAATCACAGTAATCAACATTCAAGACTTATGTACAGTAGCCAGTTGGTGGTGGCGCACACATTTAGTTCTAGCACTTGAGAGGGAGAGGCAGGTGGATCTTTGTGAGTTCAAGGCCAGCCTGGTCTACAGAGCAAATTTCAGGACAGCCAGGGCTACACAGAGAAACCTTGTCTCAAGGAAAAGAAGAAGAAGAAGAGACTATGTGTAGTAACTTGTTTCCCTACATGCTTGCCACTGGCCCCACTACAGCCTCTGATAATGGCTGCCCATGGAGATGTTTATGGGTGGTCAGGTTTGTTCGTTCTTTCTTTTTGTTCTTTCTTTCTTTCTTTCTTTCTTTCTTTCTTTCTTTCTTTCTTTCTTTGTTAAGATAGGGTCTCACTGTATAGCTGTGTCTGGCCTGGAACTGAGCTTTTAGACTAGGGTGGCCGTGAGCTCACAGAGATCTATTTGCCTAGACCTCTGACTCACACTGCTGGGATTAAAGGCATGTACCACCCTGCCTGACTGAAGAACCTAACACTCTTGGATTGTTTATTTTGAGACAAGGTTTCTATGGGTAGCCCTGTGGCTGTCCTGGAACTCACTCAGTAGACCAAGGTGGCCTGGAACTCAGAGATCTGCCTACCTCGTCCTTCTGAGTGCTGGGATTAAAGGCGTACAGCACCACCTCCCAGCCTGACTAACCCACCACCACCTCCCAGCCTGCCTAACCCACCACCACCTCCCAGCGTGACTAACCTTTCTATTACAACCTATTAATGACTATTATTACTATTATTGCCTAACTTGATGCTCTGTTTTGTTGATTAGCAAGCAAAGAAACATCCTATAAGCGACAAAGTAAAGATGAATTCTGGGACTCTTTGGTGAAGAAACCAAAACAGAATCAACTTTCCACAGTAACTGACTCAGAAGTGGCTTTGGTCAGTGCCTACCTTGAACAAAGACGAGCCGGGCGCCATTCCCAGCTCCACCAGGTGAATCAGGCCCAGCAAGACAGTGATACCACTGAGTGTGACAGTGAAGAATCTAACTCTGGAGCCTCCTCTTGGAAGGAGAGTGAAAGTGAGCACCATCTCTCATCTGCCAGCATTAAGAGGAGAAAATCAGTGTCAAGGCAAAGGGACATGGGAAACTACCAAATCAGAGAAAGGCCCTGCCTCCACTGCAAAGCCATGAGAACCAATGAATGGTTGACACGTCACTTCCCACCAAGCAGTTCTGTAACAACCTCCACAAAGGGAGAGATTCAAGAGGAGGATTTGACACCTGCTATCAACACAAAACTAAGTAAATTTTGAATTTTGGCATCCTTACTTTACTTGAAGTCAAAAGGAGATGAATAAAACACAAAAACCAGAGCTGTTGGTGAGGAAACATTTACAATAAAGCTTCTTTACTAACAACAGAAGTATAACTGGAACCCAAGAGGTCAAATTTCAGACAAATTAGTTGTTCAAAACAAGGGCAGAGAATTTGTCCACAACACCATGGGAACACAGAAGACCTGTATCTTCTATGATCTTTTTTAAAAGTCAAAAGATCCCAGGGCAGATAGTCCATACCTCAGGTGTATGTATTTTGTTTATGATACAAATACGAAAGCTCTTTGAAAATACATTTATGTGGAGAAACCATTTAAATCTATTCATGTTATCTGACTGAGTAACAAATGAGGTAGCTAAATGAACCAGGTGATGTCTTTGTTTTTAGTTGAGGTGACTCTGCTAGAGCTGTTTTATTGGTATATTGAGTCCACTAAGGGCTATTGAGGAAAAAGAGCTTAGGAACTTAGAATATGATCTTATTTCTAGAGCACATCAGGAGGGAGAGGAGTGTGGGCTCAGAAGGCAGCTGGGCCATGGCTCGTCCTTGGTTGTTATCCCAAGGCTATGTCAAGTGTTGAATGTTTCAAGACAGAGAAACCCTGTCTTGAAAAACAAAACAACAACAACAAAGCCCCACCACTAAGTAGAGCAATATTAATTCAGAACAAGGCTGTTTTGGCAAGAGATCACATCCAAAGACCTTTTAGGTCTGTGTGATCCTGCTGGAATGCAAAGGGATGGTGGTGGCACCTTTAATCCCAGGAGACAGAGGCAAACAGATCTCTGAGTTCAAAGCCAGCCTGGTATAGAGCAAATGTCAGGTAAAGAAAATCTTAGGTCCAAGCGTGGTGGTACACGCCTTTAATCCAAAACTTTGACGGTAAAGTTCACTTATAGAAGGAAGTACCAGGGCTGGAGAGATGGCTCATAGGTTAAGGGCATTGTCTGTTCTTCCAAAGGTCCTGTGTTCAATTCCCAGCAACTGCATGGAGGCTCACAGCCATCTATAATGTGATCTTCTGGCAGGCTGCATACATGCAGGCAGAGCACTGTATATAATAATAATAAATAAATCTTTAAAAAGAAAAAGAAGGAAGTATCCATGTTTGAATGTGATGTCTAATTGAGTGGCAAACAAAGTGACAAATCACAGAAGATTTTGAAAGAATAGGATATGCCCAACGAGAGGGGGGGGGGGAGGGGGAGAGAGGGAGGGAGGGAGGGGGGAGGGGAATGCAGTTTACAGAGAGAGGTTGAAGAGAGACAAGGTTGAACAAGCTAGACACAGGTGAAGACAGACGAGCAAGAAGATTAGAATAGTTTGCTGAAGTTATTTTGAGACCGAGCAGAACAATTCAGAGGTTGAGAGAGAAGCCAGAACTGAATAAGCCATTTTGGAGAGGAGTTTGAGCTAGAACAGCTGAGTTGAACTAGTCAACCCAGAGCTCAGTAAGGGTGCGCTTATTAAACAGTAAGTCTCAGAGGCTGAAAACATTCCAGGTCTAGGTTAGATGGTATGGGGGCAGGAAACTTCCAGGAGTAGGCCCAGGTTAATCAGGCAAATAAAAGTCACTTCTAAAAAAAAAAAAGTTACTTCTATACAGCTAATTAGAGGTTGGAGGATAAGTAAAGGGAGAGCTGCCCCAAACCAACTGGGTAAGACATAGGTGTGGCTGGAGAAGAAACAAAGTGTGGGCATCTAGGCTGGGACTAGAATAATGAATACAGGACTGGTGAAGCAGGAACTTATCCCTGAAACCAAGGCAATGCTGCAAATGCTAGTCACAGCTGGGTGGGGCCTTCATACCAAGGCCACTGTCACTCTCAGGATGGGACGCCAGGCCAGCGTGGCAGTCTCCTAGCTGGATGGGATAAATGGGGTCTTCTCTGATGATTATGGTCAAAGCCTGTCACCAGGGTCCTGTGCATGCTCAACAAAGGCTCCCCCTAAATTAAATCGTATCATAGGTACACACAACACACACACACACACACACACACACACACACACACACACACAGAACCAGGATCCTGTGCATGCTCAACAAGGGCTCCCCCTAAATTAAATCTTATCATAGGTGTACACACACACACACACACACACACACACACAAACACACACACACACACACACACACACACACACACACACACACACACACACACAAACACACACACACAAGAAAAAATATATGCATAAGGTCAGTGCCTTCCGGTTCCCGGTTCCCACACCCTCTGGGAACAACCCCTTGTGGTAAGGGGTGGGGCCAGTGTAATTGGTAGTGAAATCAGTTTAGTGGTTGCAGCATTTATCAAAAAATAATAGTGGGTACCAGACTGTCACACTCAGGGGAATTCTTGCCATTTCATGGCTCATGTGTTTCTCTACCATGTTAAGGTGAAAACCGAAAGGTCCTGCAGGACAGGAGTTTCCCCTTATTATGCTGCCTCAGCACTTAGTGAGAAAAATCACGGCTCCCTGCACTCCAGATTTGCCACATGCTAGTTATTAGTAAATCTTCACCACGATGTAGGTTGGGCCAACTGTTTAGGTTAGTGAAAAGCGTGAATTAAATAATACTTTAGAAGAACTGCAGGTTTATTATTTGTAAATACAATAAGTAGAAGCAAGCTAACCAACTGTGGCCAATACACAAGGATGGGCTTTGCTTTGGAGAAGAGACTAGAGAAACTTGTAATTGACATTTCAAAGAAGCCTATGAAACAGGCCACCCTTTGTTTAAATCGTGATTACCCTGTTTGTATGTAAAAGATACTTCTATAGAAAGCTTTTCAAAACAACTGGTTCTTTTAAATAGATAATTATTCCCCCGTCTAATCTTGTTTATATTATGCAGAACTTCAGTGAACTCTTTTTCCCCCCACAAAGGTTAACTTCAGCCAGCCTTTCCTCAAACTACCACAGATTCCCAATTAGTGAATTCTAAACAGGGTTTCCCTGCTGCAATATGCCAAGGACTTGTCTGATGTGTTCTTTATTGCACTGAATAATGTCTGACAGGTTTCCAAGCACCAGGCCACCTGGATATTCTCTCTGTCAGGAACATATGTGTGAGGTGCATGGCAGTTAAAAGGAGAAATACAAATGAGTCACAAACCTTCAGAAGTGATGAAGGAAGACAAAAGGACAATATGTTACATTGAGGTAAATATTCAGTCCCAGGCACTTTTTTTGGTGTAAGGATGAACTTACATTTAAATAGCCCTAGACAGGGAAAAAGAAAATTGCACTTTTTATGTAGAGCAGAAGATTGTTAGGGCCTAGAGAAGCTCCTAAGAGGAAGACCGTCTTGTAAATTAATTCTTCTGGTGCTTTTTTTTTGATCAATAAATCCTACCCGCCAAGCTTCCAGCACTGAAGTATTTCCTATTGGAAATTTCTACTCAGTACTCAAAATTCAATGCATGAAATACTTTTAAAAAAGTAATAAAAAGTTTTAATCCCAACAATATGATTTTCCGGTTTTCATTTTTTAACTTCTGAGCTCAGTTTTGCAGGCAAAGCTTAACTGCAGAGCCTGACTATAGGGGCCCGCAGGCTCTAACAGTCTTTGTTTATTAGTGTCCTCTGTCACCTTAACGTTTCATATGTTCAAAATCTTGATTTAGCAGTGAAAACGCCGGGCAGGGAGCCAGCTCTGCTACTAATTAGAATAAATCAAAAGGGGACGAGGGGGAGATAAAAACCAGGTTCCGGTGGGTGGATCTACAGGATTGAGTAGGACTGAGTGGCAGGTCGGGAGAGTGAACTAAGAGACAAAGGCGCTGGAGAAATGTCTGCTTGCCAGGAGCTCTTGCATCTTCTCTGATTGCAGGGAGAGCCAGGGTCGCCCCTGCTGATTGCTTCCCTCTCTTCCATTCTAGCAGATCCTCATTGGCCCATTGTACACTTTCTCTTACTTGAGGTCTTGATTGCGGCTCTCAGCCAGTCATGGCAGTAGCAGTCCCCTTGTTGGTGAGTGGTTCAGGCAGGCAGGGGGTGTCATTTCATTCCGGGGAGAAATTTGCTGGTGAGGGTGTTCTTCAAAGTTTCCTCACTGTAAAAACAGACATGCACGGAGAGGAAATGGCCATTCTCAGTGGATGTCTCAAGTCTTTGGGGGATGGCAACACGTGTTCAGGAAGGCCTGGGTTGGAACGTGACCAAGTGGAAAGATGAAACTAATAGGTCCCAAGCTGCTGAACTGATACAAGTTGGAGCAATACTTTGGATTTCTTTTTGGTTTTGGTTTTGCCTGAAACTTACCGTGCACCTGCTTCTGCCTCCTGCTCTGTACTGGGACCACAGGAGAGTGCCACTGGGCCTGCCACCTACTTTTGGATTGCTTGCAGGCAAGGTAATCTTTTCTTCTTCTTCTTTTTTTTTTTTTCGAGACAGGGTTTCTCTGTGTAGCCTTGGCCATCCTGGACTCACTTTGTAGACCAGGCTGGCCTTGAACTCACAGTGATCTGCCTGCCTCTGCCTCCCGAGTGCTGGGATTAAAGGCGTGCGTTATGAAGTAGCCTTACCTGGCCTGGAGCTCTCTATGTGGACCAGGCTGGCCTCAGACTCATAGAGATCGCCCACCCCTGCCTCCCATGTGCTGAGAGTAAAGGCATGTCCCATCAACATATTTATTTTTTTAAAAAATTGCCCTGGCTGGACATGGTAGTGCTGATGAAAGTTCAAGGCCAGCTTGGTCTACATTTGGAGTTCCAGGCCTGTTAAGGCTGCATAGTGAGACCTTGTTTCAACAAACAACAAAGCCCCTCACCTCCAAAGTATGTCTATGTGTATAGTTGTTTTTGTTTTCTAAAGACAGGGCCTTAGATAGCCTGGATTTACCTCAAAGTTGCCACATAAGCTGTGACCTTGTATATAATGATTCTGACCTTCCAGTCCTCCTGCCTCCACCTCCTCAGTGCAAAGACATATACTACCACACCCAGTCTATAGTGCTGGCACTGGAACCCATGTGTATTAGGAAAGCCCTCTGCCAACAAAGCTAAGTTTTCAACCTCCCAGGATCGTAACGTCTTGTTTTTCCTTTGAGCCTGGTCTACAGTGAGTTCTGTTTCTTGCAATTAAGATCTTCCTCTATGATCTCTAGAGTGAGGCCATGTTTTTGTTTTTTGATTTTTTTTTTTCCGGACAGGATTTCTCTGTGTAGCCTTGGCTGTCCTAGACTCACTATGTAGACCAGGCTGGCCTCGAACTCACAGCAATCCACCTGCCTCTGCCTCCTGAGTGCTGGGACTAAAGGCGTGCGCCACCACCAATGGCTAGAGCAAGGCCTTTAACTTTGGAAGTGCTTTGTAATGCTAAAGGTGGTGAAGACAGAAGTGTATATAAACTGTTGCCTTCTCACTTCCACAGTGGATGGATGCTATGGGTACAGAAGTCCTTTATACCCAAGGACATGGTATTCCAACGTGACTCTATATTGTTCACAATACAAGTCTGAAATGTCAGAGATGAATACCTTCCCCCCCTGCCCCGCCCCCCTGTGTCTCCTGGCTAACCTGTATGCGTGGCCTCTGATGAAACGAGTGATGACACCTTGTTAATGCTAAAGAGAGGGGCTCATAGTTGAGAAAAGGTCTTTGGGGGTGCTTTGGTGTCTCTGGGAGGATGACCTTATTCCTGCCCACTCCCCCCGACTTTGCCTTGACCAGGCATTGGCCATGGTAGAATTTTCTTCCAATTCAAGTCCCTGCCTGAGAAGCTGGACTTAGAGCCAAGACAGATATCAGTCTCCCCGGGAAACTGGACTCAGTAGCTCTTTCATACGCAGGTAGACTAGGAACTCGGGAAGCAAGTTGTTAGGGAGAGAAAGACATAGGAGAGAGAAGAGTGAAGAGTCCCCAGCTCCTTTCTAGGGCCCCTCTGTCACACTCATGGGTGCTATGGCACCTTGTGGACAGAATCACATCCTAGCTTCCTCTTTTCATGTAAGCCAGCTCAAGTGGGTCTCTGCTGCAAGAAACCAAAAGAATCTACGCCCCGGTCGTGTGCTGGAATGTCTGACAGTGCTCGGAGTCCTAACAGCCTGACTGTATATGTAGTACTTTGGTTTTCCTGGTATAGATACCCGTACTGTTGCTGATCCCAAAGCTGCCGATGTGCTGCTGCTGAGTGGGAGGTGAAAAGAGATGAGAATGTTGGCTCCAGGCACATCCCTGAGTAAAATGAATACAACGTGCAAAATGCTTCTCAGCTGCAGGAGAGGTTCAAGGACGCATGCTGATAGCTTCTCGGTTAGGAATTGCGGGATACAAATCTTTTTAATTAGTTTCAAATGCACAGCATCATAGGGCCCAGGGAGTAGAGGCTGTGGGATCAAGCCTCTAAATCATATTGGGGGGGAAAACCCACCTTTTAGTATAATGCTTTCGTGTGTCCTGGGAGGCAAGGGAAGGGTTCATGTTGAGGGCAGAAAAGAAACTAGGAGTGCAACTGGGGATGTGTGGAAGGCAACTGCCGCGAAGGCGGATGCTGAGCCTTGCCAGAAAGGAGCGCGAAGGCGGATGCTGAGCCTTGCCAGAAAGGAGCACGGTGGTAGCTTTCTGCAGGTAAAGAGAGCTACGTGGTACCAGGTCACAGAATACTGAACTAGGTCCTTCAGGCATTCAGCTATCACAGGTAAATTTCCTGCTTTGACTTGCTTTTATATGTGGTGCCTGAAATTGAACCTAGGGCCTTGGGTGTCCTGGATAAGTCTTCTAACCCTCTACTAAGGGCAGGGTCTTGGCTGGTCTGGAACCTGCTATGTATAACAAGTTGACCCCACATTCATGGCTGACTCTTGCTTCTGCCTCTCAAGTGCTGTCAAACATACACCACTGACACCTAGCTTTTTGCTGTGCCTTTTGTCTCATTTTTTTTTTTTTTTTTTTTTTTTTTTTTTTTCAGGAGGAAAGATCAGGGCTGGAGAGATGGCTCGGTGAGCAGGTAAAAAAGCTTGTTGACAAGCTCGACAACCGGAGTTCAGTCCCCAGAACCGACATTGTGGAGAGCGCCAGCTCCCAAAGGATACATGTCAACACACACACACACACACACACACACACACACACACACACACACACGCATACTTATGCACACCAGGGCCAGGATAAGGTAATAACATCATTATTGATGAAGGCAACCAGCAAGAACGAAGTGCTGACAGTAGATCCTGTCCAGATTTTAAAAAAATATTTTATTTGCATTGGTGTTTTGCCTGCATGAATGTCTGTAAGAGTGTCGAGTCCTCTGAAACTGGAATTACAGACAGTTGTGAGCTGCCACATGGGTCCTGGGCATTGAACTCAGGACCTCTGGAAGAGCTGAGCCATCTCTCCATCTTAATCCTGTCTATATTTAATAAGGGGAAGCTGGGAGGCATGGCGGAGAGCTGGTTTTCAGGGCTTCAAAGAGACACTATTCATTTCCTCTGACAGGAAGTCACCTGCCAAGCACTCAAGTGATCTCTTCAGATGCTGACTTCCCCTCTCAGTTGTATGGCAACCTTCCAAGGTTAATTATTCTCTGTAACACCAGTGCACATTTAAAAGAAGCAGATCAGTGCAGTGGTGCACACCGGTAATCCCAGCACTCTGGAAGGCAGAGGCAGGTAGATCTCTGTGAATTAGAGGCCTGTGAGTCCAGGACAGGCAAGGCTACACAGAGAAACCCAGTCTGGAAAAACAAAACAAAACAGAACCCCATGGGCGGTGGTGGTGCACGCCTTTAAGCCCAGCACTTGAGAGGCAGAGGCAGCCGGATCATTGGGAGTTTGAGGCCAGCCTGGTCTACAAAGTGAGTCCAGGACAGCCAAGGCTACACAGAGAAACCCTGTCTCCAAAAAACAAAACAAAATGAAAATAACAAACCAAAGAACAACAACAAAACACATGTATTTGCTGGCTGTAGTGGTGCACACCTTTAATCCAAGTACTTGGGAGGCAGAGGCAGGTGGATTGCTATGAGTTTGAGGTCAGCCTGGTTTACAAAGCGAGTCCAGGACAGCTAAGGCTACACAGAGCAACCCTGTCTCGAAAAACCAAAAAAAGAACAACAACAACAAAAAAACCCAAAACCCAAACAAAACAAAACAAAAACAAAATAACAAAAAAACCAACCAACCAACCAAACAAACAAAAAACCAGAACCCAAACATTCATACTCCATGACCAGTCACTCTATTAGAAACAATTCAGCCATTTGGCTTAGGCAGTAGAAGCAAGGGGACAGGGGACAGCACGCAGAGGTTGCCACCACTGTGGCTTTCAGGCTTGGCCTTCCAGAAGCGAGCCTTTGGCAAGTGAGGCTGCCCTGCAAAGCTGGGAGGCGCTGGAAGGCAGTATCAAAGAGGCTCAGTGTGACTGGCCTGGGCCAGCCAAGCACCTAGAAAACCGTGTATGTGTGCCTCAGGCAAGGGTACTGGAGGACCAGCGACTAAACCACAGGGGTGCCTGTCGCCTGGCCCCTTCGTCCTGAGAAGTTCTTGTTTCTTTGTTTTATGAGACAGGGTTTCTCTGTGTAGCCTTGGTTGTCCCGGACTCCCTTTGTAGACCAGGCTGGCCTGGAACTCACAGAGATCCTCCTGCCTCTGCATCCCGAGTGCTGGGATTAGAGGTGTGCGCCACCATGCCCAGCACATCTTGAGGATTTCAATGATCAAAACATGTTAAAAAACAAAAAACAAAACAACAAACCAAAAACAAAAACAAAACACCCAAAAACATCTTTTCAGATACACAAAAATTAACACAACTAAGGAAATTAAAACATTCCGAGTGCTCATGTTTCCAGGTTCCCGGAATGTGCTTTCTGAAAACGATATGGTTATTATGTTTTTGGATTAGAAACACTGTGTACATTGTCAGATGTTCAAATAATGATTTTGTTAAAGATTTATTTATTTGTGTATTTGTGTATATGAGCACTCTATTTGCATGTATGACTACATGACAGAAGAGAGCATCAGACAGAAGAGGGCATCAGATCTCATTGCAGACAGTTGTGAGCCACCATGTGGTTGCTGAGAATTGAACTCAGGACCTCTGGACAAGCAGCCAGTGTTCTTAACCACTGAGCCATCTCTCCAGGCCAAGAGTTTTGTTAATGGAAAAAGAAAGTTGAACCACCTGAGAAGATTCCTAATGGTTCTATATATATTATTTCTATATGATTAAAAAAAATTAACACACGAAACAATCAGACCTCTTGCTTTGTGAAACCAAGAACCAAATAAATTTAAATAGATGTCTTGATTTTTTCCTCCCCTTCCCCCCCTCCCTTTTTTTTTTTTTTTTCAAGACTGGGTTTCCTCAGTGGGGCGTGGTGGCGTACACCTTTAATCCCAGCACTTGGGAGGCAGAGGCAGGTGGGTTGCTGTGAGTTTGAGGCCAGCTTGGTCTACAAAGCAAGTCTAGGACATCCAGGGCTACACAGAGGAACCCTGTCTCAAAAAACCAAAGAAGAAGAAGAAGAAGAAGAAGAAGAAGAAGAAGAAGAAGAAGAAGAAGAAGAAGAAGAAGAAGAAGAAGAAGAAGAAGAAGAAGAAGAAGAAGAAGAAGAAGAAGAAGAAAGAAGAAGAAGACTGGATTTCTCTGTGTAGCCCTGGCTGTCCTGTCCCAGAACTTGCTCTGTAGACCAGGCTGGCCTCAAATTTACAGAGATCCACCTGCCTCTGCCCCTGGAGTGCTGGAGTGAAAGGCGTACATCACTAATGGACTAGCTTTTTTGTTTTTTTGAAAAAAGGTCTCACAGTGCAGCCTTGGCTGGTCTGGCATTTACTATGTACACCAGGCTGGACTCGAACTCACAGGAATACCTGCTTCTGCCTTCAAAATGCTAGGATAAAATTGTGCCACCACACCTGGCTTCAGGCAAATATTTTGAGATACTTTTTATAATTCAGTCTCCTGGTATTTGCTACCTAACTTGGAACAAAGCATGTTGGGAAGATATATAAATTTTTACCATCTGAATCCACTATCTAAAGTTCAACTCTTGCTCTCTCAATTTGAATGTAAATAGATTTGGATATCCAGGGATAATTGTAAAAACATTTTTTCCCCCCGCCTGTCGTGGTCGCACACGCCTTTAATCTCAGCACTCAGGAGGCAGAGGCAGGTCCATCATTGTGAGTTTAAGGCCAGCCTGGTCTACAAAGTGAGTCCAGGACAGCCAAGGATACACAGAGAAACCCTGTATTGAAAAACAATCCCCTCGACTCACATGAACTCTGGTGCCCCTTATTTGGCCGTGTCCCCTTGATGGGGAGGCCCGATGGCACTCAGAGGAAGGATAGCAGACTACCAAGAAGAAACTTGATACCCTAGCATCATATTCAAGGGGAGGAGGTCCCCATCAGTCACAGTCATAGGGAAGGGGAATGGGGTGAAAGCGGGAGGGAGGGAGGAATGGGAGGATGCACAGGATGGGATAGCAATTGAAATGTAATATGATACGTATCCCTTGGACTAGTGTTTTGATATAAGTGAGTATATACCATTTGTCTTTTTTTGCTTCTGGGTGAACTCACTCATTATGATAATTTCTAGATCAATCCATTTGTCCACAAATTTCAGGAATTCCTCGTTTTTAATAGCTAAGTAGTATTCCATAGTGTAAATGTACCACAGTTTCTTAGTCCATTCTTCTACTGAGGGACATTTAGGCTGTTTCCATGTTCTGGCTATTATGTATAAAGCAGCTATTAACATGGTTGAGCATATGTCCCTGTTGTGTGGTAGGGCAAAGTGGGTCAGAAGAGAGGACATCCTATTGAGACTTTAGGCGACAGTAGCATGGAAGAATGGGGAAATAGTAGGACCCACAGGGTCCTGGAAACCTACAAGAAGAACTTTATGACAGGCAGATCTGGGTCCTGGGGTCCTCCTCAAACTAAGGCACCAGCCAAGGAGAATATAGGCAGTAAGCTTTGAACCCCTACCAAGACCTAGCCGACGAACATGATATTCTCCACCGTTGAGTGGAGAGTGAGATCTGACTCTCACATGAACTCCGGTGCCCCTTTTCTGACCACGTCCCCTGGATGGGGAGGCCTGGCGGCACTCAGAGGAAGGATAGTAAGTTACCAAGAAGAGACTCGATATTCTAAGAGCATATATAGGGGGAGGAGGTCTCCCTCAATCACAGACATAGGGGAGGGGAGAAGGGGGGAAGTGGGAGGGAGGGAAGAATGGGAGGAAACAGGGGAAGGGCTAACAATCGAGATGTAATATGAATAAATTAATAAAACTTAAAAAAAAGAAATGTAATATGAATGATTTTATTTTTTAATAAAAAAAAAACAACCCCCCAATTTTTTTCTCTTACATAAGTTACATCTAACATGTATTATTCAGTAACAGACTTTTTTTTGCATGCCTACATCTATAACATAATTTCTATTCACAATTATCTTTCCTGCCTCTTTTCAATGGTTGCATACTATTATTTCATTGTGCAAGTTGCATGTCTCTTATCCAAAATGTTTGGGACCAGAAATGTTTCAAATTTCAGATTTTCCAAGATTTTGGGATAGTTTTTGCACACCCAACCTACAGACAAGATAAACGTACTGATTTATATACAGAAAAATTAGATGAAATAAAAATAAATATAAAAAAATTAAAAGCTGGGCATTGTGGTACATACCTTTAATTCCAGCACTTATGAGGGAGAGGCAGGAGGATCTCTAAGTTCGAGGCCAAATTGGTCTACAAAGTGAGTCTAGGACAGCCAGAGATGTTACACAGAGAAACCCTGTCTCGAAAAACCAAAATCATCATCATCGTCATCATCATCATCAACAACAACAACAACAACAACAACAACAACAACTCCTAGTTAATTAGAGGAACAAATTGATGTGAAGAGGGAGACAACTGACAACTTTTTGTGTGTTACAGTTTCAATAATGGCTGAATACTTTGAGAATATCACCTTGGGTATAGAACACCTAAATATGAGAAACATACAGAAAGATATTGTTAAGAAGCCCAAGTTCAACCAATGGAGGTTAAGATAGGATTTGCCATTGGGCAGCGTCCCATTTGTGAAAAACAGTCCCAGGCGGATGACTGGTCACTGTTAGTTACTCTCTCTACAGGAATTGCCATGCTGGCCGCTCACACGGTGGCTGTGAGTTTCTGCCTTAGTTTTTGAGAACCGGCCCATTTCCAGGTTCATTTTGGTTGCATAGTATTTCACACGAGGCACTCCATTTAGATCTGGTCTGCTCAGCTGGGGCCTAGCGCAGAAGATCACTCTGAAATAGCAGGCATTAAACTTTGCTTAACGCTAGGACTCAAATGTTGCTTGAAGCTGTGAAAACTTAGTTACCAGAAATAAGGAATTACTAAATAATAGTGTATCAACTCATATATTGGAAAACAACTAGACTCCTTTCCCAATACAATGTAATACCACACTTAAGAACAGTCTATAAACCCAGTGGCGGTGGTGGTGCATGCCTTTAATCCCAGCACTCGGGAGGCAGAGGCAGGTGGATCACTGTGAGTTCGAGGCCAGCCTGGTCTACAAAGTGAGTCGTGGACAGCCAAGGCTACACAGAGAAACCCTGTGTTTGAAAAACAGAAAAAAAAAAAAAAACCAGTCTATAGACATAGAGAGATGGCTCAGCAGTTAGGAGCCACTGGCTGCTCTTCCAGACGACTTGGGTTCAAGTCTTGGCTCCTGCATCTCAGCTCACAACTGTAACTCCAGTTCTTGGGGGTCTGACGGCATAGGCCTGCAGGTGGTGCACACACAGGCCAAACATTCACACATAGAAAATAGATTTATAATGTTTTGTTTACATGTTTATATATTGTTATTGTTATTGTAATTACATTGCATGTGTGTGAGAGAGTATAGGTGCCTGGGTGCCGAGGGACACCTGTGGAGGTCAGAGGACAAGGGTTGGCGATTGTTTCTCTCCTTCCCCTTTCCTTGAGGCAGAGCCTCTCTCATTGTTTGTGCCACACTTCCTCCTCCAGGCCAGCGCCTCACTGAAGAAGCACAGCCACACTTACCACCGGGAGGGATGATTTCTGTACCTGGCTCTTAAAATGTGGGCTCTGGGGATTGGGCTCAGGTTGTCCGTCCTCCCTGGCAAGCACTTTTACCCTCTGAACCATTTGCCAGCTCAACAATACGTTTTTTATATAGATCAAACTGTTATCTTTAGGAGTATTCTGAAGTTCTCAGTTTCCTCTGAAATGTTTTCACTTTTGTTTAAAATAGGTTCTGTCTGTGCAGCTCATTTTGGCCTTGAAGCCATGGTAATGCTCCTGCCTCAGCTTCCTAAGTGCTAGGCTCATAGGCATGTGCTACCACATTCACTCAAAAATTTTTTTCCAGGCAAGGTTTCCCTGTGTAGTCCTGGCCTCACTTTGTAGACCAAGCTGGCCTCGAACTCACAGAGATCTGCCTGTCTCTGCTTCCCGAGTGCTCGGATTACAGGTGTGCACCATTGTACTTAATTAATACAAGTTGAAATTGGAGATGATGATGATGATTATTATTGTTGTTGTTATTGTTATTATTATTATAATGCTTGGGAAGTAACAACCTCCTCTTGTTATAACAGGTAATATTACTGTTTTGTTTATGCTTTAGACTTTTCCATGGAACTGGTTTGATTGATTTTGAGAGAATATTTAGACATCTTTTTCCTCTCTGAACTAATCATGCTCAATAGAAATTTATTGCAAATATGTATGCAATTGTGCACATGTGTGTGAAGGCCAGGTCACTAGGCCCCCCTGGAGGTGCAGTTATAGGATGTTGTGAGTTGTTCAGTGTAGGTGCTGGGAACCAAAATCCCAGCCTCTAGAAGAACAGCAAGTGTCCAGTCAAGGCCAGCTTCTGTACCATGCAAGGTCCAGACCAGCCAGTGCTATTTAAGTTAAACTAAGAGCAATATTTTTACAAAGTAGCCAAGGATGCTGGTTTACAACTGTAAATCCTAGCATTTGGAAGGTTGAGGCAGGAAGACTGCCATGTGGGCTATCCAGTGGGATCCACACCAGCCTGGGATAAAAATAAAGCCTCTTAGTCAAATACAAATAAGCATAAAAAGTTAAAAAAAAATCACTTTCCCAATCACATTCACATTCCAAGTGCTTGGTTGGTCACGTGCGTCTGGTGCCCAGAACACTGACAGTGTAGGTATAGAATGCGTCTTCTGAACATGGCGTCTTGCAGATGGAGAACCAATGAAGAAGGGCGGAAAGTCTTCACACGCTGGTGTGGGTGGCCCTGCTTACCTCCTGCTGAGTTAGCGAAGGTCTTCACACCCTGGCGTGGGTGGCCCTGCTTACCTCCTGCTGAGTTAGAGCAAGTAGTTACTCCACTTTAGAGCCTGAGGCTGGGGTTAATAAATGATTTGTGGAGATAATAAATTAATTCTTTCTTTCTTTTCCTTTTTTTGAACAGAGTTTCCCTGTGTAGCCTTGGCTGTCCTAGACTCACTTTGTAGACCAAGCTGGCCTCGTACTCACAGAACTCGGCCTGCCTCTGCCTCCCTGAGTGCTTGGATTAAAGGTGTGCCACCACCCAGGCTCAGCATTACTCTTTCTTTGTTTCTTTCTTGATTTAATATTTTAAAAAGTGTTTGCATACTGGACTTTTTGCCACTTAGTGGCAAAGGCTTTCTTTGGAATAGGCTAGTGGAGGGTGTAAATCCTGACCTTTCAGGAACGACAGTGGTTGTCTGCAGGTAGCAGAAGGGGGCAGCAGAGAGCTGCCAGGGTGGTAAGCTCTAAGGCGCCCCATAGACTGGGGAGATAGAGAGCATTGGGGTTAACCTAAAGCTGGAGCTCACCACTCAAAAGGAAAGCCAGGCAGGAAGTAAGAAGCTAAGAAGGGAGGGCCCACAGCACTCCCCCCATCCTGGGAGAGTTGCCTTGTAATACTACGTCGGTAAGTCTGGCCTTTTTCTTTTTACCTAAATTATAACAAAAATGAAGAAAGTTAAAGTTATTGTCCACCAACAGGGGAGTTTTGGAAGTTGCCAAATCATTTAGCGCATTTCTTTCTTTCTTTCTTTCTTTCTTTCTTTCTTTTCTTTCTTTCTTTCTTTCTTTCTTTTCTTTCTACCCTCCCCTTGTCTCTCGCACCCCCCCCCTCCGTGACAGGGTTTCTGTGTGTTAGGCCTGGCTGTCCTAGAACTCGCTTTGTAGACCAGGCTGCCCTCAAACTCAGAGATCTGCTTGTCTCTGCCTCGCCGAGTGCCAGGATTAAAGGCATGCACCACCACCACCTAGAGCTTTAGGGCATTTCTTATAGCTATGTTCTCATCATTTTGTGTGTATATATTGTTTCATAAGCTGTTTGAAAATGTTATGTGAACTTTTTTTTTTCTTCTGGTTTTTCCAAGACAGGGTTTCTCTGTGTAGCTTTGGCTGTCCTGGATGTGCTTTGTAGACCAGGCTGGCCTGGAACTCACAGCAATCGGCCTGCCTCTGCCTCCTGAGTGCTGGGATTAAAGGCATGCGCCACCACCGCTTGTCAGTGAACTTCTTTTTATGTCTTAAAAATTCTTGTTACTTTAAACGTTTACATTTTAAAAAATAATGTAATTATGTATGTATGCCTGTATGTGTGTATGTGCACATAATGTTGTGTCCTCAAAAGCCAGAGGTGACAGGAGTTACAGGTGTTGTGAAAAGTCTGGTGTGGATGCTGGGAACTGATTCAGGTCCTTTGCAAGAGTAATCTGAACTCGTTTTGTTTTGTTTTTCTTTGAGACAGGGTCTCTCTGTGTAGCCTTGGCTCCCCTGGACTCATTCTGTAGACCAGGCTGGCCTTGAACTCACAGAGATCTGCCTCTCTGAGTGCTGGGTTTTAAAGGTGTGCTCCCAGCTGTAGTCTGAACTCTTAATCACTTTTGCCCACCAATTCTTAGTACTTTTTACATATTTGCATGTGAGAGCATGTGCTAGGGATTGAACTGTGGATTTCAGGCATGCTCATTACGCGGCCCACCAGGAATCTGTGTTGTGGTCAACCCTCCTCACAGCATTTTTAATGATCACCCTCGATTTGGTTGGTGTGGGGTTGCTTTGCTTTCTTTCTTTTGGTTTTTCAAGACAGGGTTTCTCTGTGTAGCCTTGGTTGTCCTGAACTCGCTTTGTAGACCAGGCTGGCCTTGAACTCACAGCGATCCACCTGCCACTGCCTCCCCAGTGCTGGGATTAAAGGTGTGCACCACCACGCCCAGACATACTTCTCTTTCTTTTCTTTCCTTCAAGAAACCAACCCATGATAGCAACCAAAAACCAAACCAAATCAAACTAACTAACAAGTAGCCCCCACCACCCTCCACAAGGCAACTAAAAACTTCAATAATCTGATTGGCAACACCGCCCCTCCCAAATGGCACCTCATTTTTTTTTTTTGGCACCTCATTTAAAAAAAATAGTATTAAAAAAAAAATGGCTTGGTAGTGTACAATTGTAATTCCAGAACTCAGGAGGTTGGTTAGTAGTTCAAAGTTCTCCTCAGGATCAGGAGTTTGGGCCAGCCTGGACAACATGAAACCATGTCTCAAGAACCAAAACCAAAATAACAAAACCAGCAATTCTTTGATTATTATAAGTTATTATTTTTAGTTCTTTTTTTAAAAAAATGTGTGTATATACGCGTGCATGCATGTGTGTGTTCACCCACACATGTGTGTCAAGGTGCAAATGTGTAGGTCAGAGGATAGTTTTTGGGAGGTGCTCTCTCCTATTGTGGTTCAAGAAATCAAACTCAGTTGGTAAGAATTTTTATCCAAAGCTGGGCGTGGTGGCGCAGGCCTTTAATCCCAGCCCTCAGGAGGCAGAGGCAGGCTGATCACTGTGCGTTCGAGGCCAGCCTGGTCTACACAGTGAGTCTAGGATAGTCAGTGACTCATCTTGCCCCTTACATTTTGTAAGTTGTAAATTTTATTTAATGTTGTAGTATTGGGGATCAAGTCCAGGGATTTGTGAGTGCTGGGCAAATGTTCTACCCTGATCCCCTCAATCTTCTTTAAATGTTTGCTGTGTGCGCATGTGCATCCATTTTCATCATTGTTTATATTGCTCTTTTGTTTTTTTCCCAGGCAGGATCTCCAGTAGACCAGGCTGGCCTTGAACACCTAATCTTCCCTGCTTTAGCCTTTTAAGTGGTGGGATTACAGACATATGCAAGTATGTCTGGCAGGGCTTCACTTTTAAAATAAATTTTCTATTGCAAAATCATTTTTAGAATAACTATACATTTACAGAAAAGTTGCCAAGATGGCAGAGAGGCCTCTGGTATTCTCTTCCTCAGCTTCTGCTAATACTCAGCGTCTTGTCAAAACACAGACGTTCTGAAAAGGTTGAAAGGTTTCTTGTTTTAAAGGTGCTGCAAAGAGTCAAGCAACTCGGGTGGAAAATTTTTGTTTAAAGTTTGCCTGATTGAAACCATAAATTCTGTGTATTTTTCAGTCAAAGCATTGTGTTGTGAAAGAGTGTTGGGAGTTCATTAGCTCTGCTGCAAAACTCACTTTGCTACGAATAAACATGCTTCAACGGACAAAGACGTCCACGTCCGGAGTTTTGATGTGGAAGGCTTTTGGAGTCTGGAAACAGTTCTGAGGGATTTAATTTGTGACTGGGTCTCCTCTGGTTCCAGATAGCATCCCCCTTACCCTGTGGTTAGGCTGTTTCACCTTCTGGGGTTAAAGGGCAAAGCCTTGAGAAGTGTGCCTAGCATCATCTTGGTAGGGAGCAACATGCCATCAGAACCGTTTCGAAAGGGACCTGTCGGGACCTATCATCTTTCTCCTTCTAAATTACAGCTTCCCCAGGGGTTCCTTGATAAAGGCATATTTGGTCAAAGTGGTCTTTTCCTAGAGCTGAGTAGAATTACTTGGGGTAATTGGGCCCTGTGGAGCATCAAAGCTGGGAAGGAGAGCCTGAGGACCGTGCTCCTGGTGCCTGCTCTAGCTCAGACCAGCCCTGGGGCTCTATGTGAGCCCCTGCCTCTGGGCTGTGTATGTGTGTGTTTGTCATTCCTTCATCCCTAAAGCACAGGCTGTCAATGGCCTCTTTCTGGCTGGAGATTTTTTTCAGTGACTCTCAAAAACAGATTTTTATCAGGGATGCTGGCTATACGATGTGTCACACTGATTGCGGTGATGTGGGTCTATACCTACATTAAAACTTATCCAACTGTGTGTTTCAAACACATGCAACTTAGCGTATGCTATCCTGTTTCTAGAATTAGAGAATGGAAAACACGATGCCTTGTGATATGGATCTTTACATGGTCAGACAGAAGCAAAGACCTCTTACCACTTTCTATTAATGCGTCCTTACCCCCTTTCTGGCTTCTTTTATTATTATTTTAATTGCCCCCAGCTCTCTCGACCTTTACCAGCCTCCTTCTCCCTCCTTTCAATCTTCTCTTTCCTCCCCTGCCCTCCCCTCCCCTCCCCTGCCCTCCCTTCCTCTCCCCTCCCCTTCCCTTCCCCTCCCCTCCCCTGCCCTCCACTGCTCTCCCTTCTCTTTGTTCCTGTTCTTTTTCTCTTACAGGGTTTTGCTGTGTAGCCCATACTTATTCCAATTCACAATCCCTCTGCCTCAACCTGTGCCGGGTTATAGGTGTACCACCACGCCCATTCAGCTGCTTATTTGTTGTTTTTATTTATCTATATTCTTCAAGGCACGGTTCCTCTGTGTAATTCTGGCTCTCCTGGAATTCTCTTTGGAGACCCAGGTGGCCTTGATTTTAGAGCTTCACCTGCCTCTGCCTCTGGAGTGCTGGGATTAAAGGTGTGCACCACCACCACCACCTAAAATTTTAATTTATTTACCGGGAGGGTTTGTGTGTCAGGGCATATGTCAGAAGACAATTTTGTGGAGTTGGTTCTTTTCTTCCACCTTTATGTGGGTTCCAGAAATGAAACTTAGGTTGTCCGTCAGGCCTGTCTGACAAGTGTGTTACACAGTGAGCTGTCTCTCCAGGCTCTGTTTTTGTTTTTTATTATTTTCATTTTCTTCATTCAAGTATTCTCCTCAGTGTTCTTTTTCCTTTAGACTTAGGAGTTTACTAAAGCTCCAGGCCTCTCCCCACCAACCTTCCCAGGGAGAGAAGATTTACTGTGTCCCTAACATGCACAGTAGGTAGAATTCATTGGTAGTACAAAAATTCCTTCCCCTACCCCACCAAGACAGGGCTTCTCTGTGTAGCCTTGGCTGTGCTGGATTAGATTTGTAAATTCCTCTTTGAAAGGAAAGATAATTGATTTTTTTTTTTCTCCAGACAGGGACCCAGTTCTAGCTCTCCTAGAACTCATTATGTAAATCAGGCTGGCCTCGAACTCATAGAGATCCGCCTGCCTCTGCCTCCTGAGTGCTGGGATTAAAGACGTGCGCCACCATAACTCCCTGACTTGGCTGTGGGCATGTCTTTCTCCAGCTCCCTCCCCCCCCCCCCCATCCCCGTCTTGGGTTTGCCTAGCACTAGCAGTTCAGAGACTCTCATCTTTCTTTCCCCACATACCCCCTGCCTTGAGACTCAGCTACTCAGCTTGTGGGTCATCCTTCTGCGGTAGCTTTGATGGATGCTCCGAGTACATTCATCGTAAGACAGGGTATATTAGAGTCTTTGCTTCTTGGTTTTTCTCTTCTTTCTGACTCTTTATTCTTTTTCCTTTTTATATTGTATTTCTTTTATGTGCACAGGTTTCAGGCCTGAATGTATATGTGTATATTGTGTATGTGTGCCTGGTGCACAGGAGGCCAGAAGAAGGTGTCTCATCCCCTGGGACTGGGTTTACGGATAGTTGTGAGCTGGCTTCTGGGAATCAAACACACATCTTCTGGAAGAGATGCCAGTGTTCTTACCCGCTAAGCCATCTCTCCAGCTCCTTCTTTCTCAGTCTTACGACAGAAAAATCAGGGGTCAGATGGGTAGTGCAAGTGGTAGAATGCTTTCCGAGCATGCGCAGAGCCCTGGCTTTGGTCTTCATTGCCACAGAGACTGGGCATGTCACAGGTATTTGGTCCTAGCACACAGGAGGTGGAGGCAGGAGGATCAAAAGAGTTCAAGGTCATCCTCAGTTATACAGGTAGTTTGAGACCAATCTGGGCTCAAACCCAAATAAAACAGAACCAGACAAAATGAACACACACACACAAAATACAAAACCACACCAAACCAAAACCAATCAAACAAACAAAAAACCCAGAAAGAAACAAAAACATAAAACCTTTCTCCTTCAAGTAGTTACTTGAGAATTCAAATCCAGGGATTTAAAGTGTGTGCAGATAAAAATTTTGATACACAGAGGAAAACAGAAAAATTCTCTACAGCTGTTTGTGGTGGATTTTTTGCCAGGCTGATAAAGTGTGTGGATGAGAAATGGGATTCCTGTGTGGATCCAAGAAATAGGATTCCTAAAAGAAAATGGGTACACCCATTTTCCTTGTAAACAATGAACAAAGTTAGACTATTGAAGATCTATGTGAATAGACAAAAAAAAAAAAAAAAAAATTCTTTCATTTAAAAGCAATTTTTGTTAGTATAGTCTTTGCTTCAGAAAAAACAAAACAAACAAAACAAAAACAAAAACAAACAAACAAAAAAAACCAAGCCAGGTATAAAAGTACATGTCTGTAATCCTGGCACGTGGGAGCTAGGCACAGGGGAATTGGGAGTTCAAATGTTAGCTCCAAAGTCAGTTTAAGGACAATGAGAGAGAGAGAGAGAGAGAGAGAGAGAGAGAGAGAGAGCGCTTTCTTGGGTGGAGGAATCAGTGAGTGAGTAAAACTCTCCCTTCAAATGCCAGCGTTCTCAGCGTCTTTATTGCTATAATCGGGAAGACTTTTTCACTGTGGAAGAAGAACAGCAATAGAAGTATTAATTTGGTACAAATGCAGATGGATCACTTTAGAGACAGTGCGGAATTAAATATTACAAGGCATTCTGTGCTGTTTATTTAATATAGAGTGAAGGCCGGGCCGGGCCACATCTCCAGGGACCTGAGCAGATGTGGACCGAGTGACTACAGTGCTTCAGGGTAAACACTGTAAAAATAAACGAATGAGCAAACTAATAGAATGTGATGGACAGGACGCCGAGTAATTGCTATAAATGCCTTGCTCCCCCCCGCCCCACCTTTTTTCTTTTTTGTCAGAGACCCAGAAAGGACTTTAACCTCCAGGTCTATTAGTCTGGCTTCTGTCACCAAGCAATGCTAGAGGCACTTCACGTCCTAAGTCATCAGGGTCTGATTCGCCCTTGGTGTGCTTTAGCAATTTTGTTTTCCTTCCACTGAAATTTGTTATCGCACCTTAGGAAAGGACAAATATACAGGTTGGCGATAGCACACCCTGGTATCAAGGACCTTGAGAATTTCACAAGAAGGTGAGAATTTTACCATATGGGAATTCCGATGAATTCTCAGAGGGCCAATAGCTAGCCCCCAGCTCTTTCCCTATAAAGCTCAGGAAGGGCTGTGAAGTCAGGACTCTCTGGGAAAAGTCTTGACCATGAGGTTGACCCTACTATTGGGTGCCCTATTTGGGTGTGTCTACTGTCAAGAAACATTTGTCGGGTAAGTGATACTTTCTAGTAATTATCTGAATTCTACTTACCTGGTTCCCCAAGCCTCTCGTTTGCTCATAACTTGGTCATAGAATGAGGCGGGTGAGTGTGTTCAGTATTTTCAGAGTTCTCTCAGACTGGGGGGAAGGAGTGGGAAAAAATAGGA